>NC_092092.1:0-353750 GCF_045679555.1 Salvelinus alpinus
GTCTACCCTTTCCTGTCATTATATTACCCTGGTCTACCCTCTCCTGGTATCTTTTTCCCTGGTCTAGCCTCTCCTGTCATTATATTGCCATGGCCTACCCTATCCTGTCATTATATTGCCCTGGTCTACCCTCTCCTGTCATTATATTGCCCTGGTCTACCCTATCCTGTCATTATATTACCCTGGTCTACCATCTTCTGTTATATATTACCCTGGTCTTCCCTTTCCTGTCATTATATTACCCTGGTCTACCCTCTCCTGTCATTCTATTACCCTTGTCTACCCTTTCCTGTCATTATATTACCCTGGTCTACCCTCTCCTGTCATTATATTACCCTGGTCTACCCTTTCCTGTCATTATATTACCCTGATCTACCCTCTCCTGTAATTGTATTACCCTGGTCTACCCTCTCCTGACATACTATTACCCTGGTCTACACTCTCCTGTCATTATATTACCCTGGTCTACCCTATCCTGTCATTATATTACCCTGGTCTACCCTCTCCTGTCATTGTACTACCCTGGTCTACCCTCTCCTTACATTCTATTACCCTGGACTACCCTCTCCTTACATTCTCATACCCTTCTATTACCCTGGTCTACCTTTTCATGTCATTATATTACCCTGGTCTACCCTTTCCTGTCATTATATTACTCTGGTCTACCCTCTACTGTTATATATTACCCTGGTCTACCCTCTCCTGTAATTGTATTACCCTGGTCTACCCTCTCCTGACATATTATTACCCTGGTCTACACTCTCCTGTCATTATATTACCCTGGTCTACCCTATCCTGTCATTATATTACCCTGGACTACCCTCTTCTGTCATTATATTACCCTGGTCTACCCTCTCCTGTAATTGTATTACCCTGGTCTACCCTCTCCTGACATAATATTACCCTGGTCTACCCTCTCCTGTCATTGTATTACCCTGGTCTACCCTCTGCTTACATTCTATTACCCTGGACTACCCTCTCCTTACAATCTCATACCCTTCTATTACCCTGGTCTACCTTTTCATGTCATTATATTACCCTGGTCTACCTTTTCATGTCATTATATTACCCTGGTCTACCCTTTCCTGTCATTATATTACTCTGGTCTACCCTCTACTGTTATCTATTACCCTGGTCTACCCTCTCCTGTCATAATACTACTCTGGTCTACCCTCTCCTGTAATCTATTACCCTGTACGACCTTCAACTGTCATTCAATTACCCTGGTCTACCCTCTTCTGTCATTCTATTACCCTGGTCTACCCTCTCCTGGTATCTATTACCCTGGTCTAGCCTCTCCTGTCATTATATTGCCCTGGTCTACCCTGTCCTGTCATTATATTACCCTGGTCTACCCTCTCCTGTCATTATATTACCCTGGTCTACCCTCTCCTGTCATTCTATTACCCTGGTCTACCCTTTCCTGTCATTATATTACCCTGGTCTACCCTCTCCTGTCATTATATAACCCTGGTCTACCCTCTCCTGTCATTATATTACCCTGGTCTACCCTCTCCTGTCATTATATTACCCTGGTCTACCCTCTCCTGACATTATATTACCCTGGTCTACCCTCTCCTGTCATTATATTACCCTGGTCTACCCTCTCCTGTAATTGTATTACCCTGGTTTACCCTCTCCTGACATTATATTACTCTGGTCTACCCTCTCCTGTCATTATATTACCCTGGTCTACCCTCTCCTGTCATTATATTACCCTGGTCTACCCTCTTTTGACATTATATTACCCTGGTCTACCCTCTCCTGTCATTATATTACACTGGTCTACCCTCTCCTGTCATTGTATTACCCTGGTCTACCCTCTCCTGACATTATATTACCCTGGTCTACCCTCTCCTGTCATTATATTACCCTGGACTACCCTCTCCTGTCATTATATTACCCTGGTCTACCCTCTCCTGTCATTATATTACCCTGGTCTACCATTTCCTGTCATTATATTACTCTGGTCTACCCTCTACTGTTATCTATTACCCTGGTCTACCCTCTCCTGTCATAATACTACTCTGGTCTACCCTCTCCTGTAATCTATTACCCTGTACGACCTTCAACTGTCATTCAATTACCCTGGTCTACCCTCTTCTGTCATTCTATTACCCTGGTCTACCCTCTCCTGGTATCTATAACCCTGGTCTACCCTCTCCTGTCATTATATTACCCTGGTCTACCCTCTCCTGACATTATATTGCCCTGGTCTACCCTCTCCTGACATTATGTTACCCTGGTCTACCCTCTCCTGTCATTATATTACCCTGGTCTACCCTCTCCTGTAATTGTATTACCCTGGTTTACCCTCTCCTGACATTATATTACCCTGGTCTACCCTCTCCTGTCATTATATTACCCTGGTCTACCCTCTCCTGTCATTGTATTACCCTGGTCTACCCTCTCCTGACATTATATTGCCCTGGTCTACCCTCTCCTATCATTATATTACCCTGGTCTACCCTATCCTGTCATTATATTACCCTGGTCTACCCTCTCCTGACATTATATTGCCCTGGTCTACCCTCTCCTGTCATTATATTACCCTGGTCTACCCTCTCCTGTCATTAAATTACCCTGGTCTACCCTCTCCTGTCATTATATTACCCTGGTCTACCCTCTTCTGACATTATATTACCCTGGTCTACCCTCTCCTGTCATTATATTACCCTGGTCTACCCTCTCCTGTCATTATATTACCCTGGTCTACCCTCTCCTGTCATTATATTACCCTGGACTACCCTCTCCTGTCATTATATTGCCCTGGTCTACCTTCTCCTGTTATATATTACCCTGGTCTACCCTCTCCTGCCATTATATTACCCTGGTATACCTTCTCCTGCCATTCTATTACCCTGGTCTACCCTCTCCTGTCATTATATTACCCTGGTCTACCCTCTCCTGTCATTATTTTACCCTGGTCTACCCTCTCCTGTCATACTTTTACTCTGGTCTACCCTCTCTTTCCATTTTATTACCCTGGTCTACCCTCTCCTTACATTCTATTACCCTTGTCTACCCTTTCCTTACAATCTCATACCCTTCTATTACCCTGGTCTACCTTTTCATGTCATTATATTACCCTGGTCTACCCTTTCCTGTTATTATATTACCCTGGTCTACCCTCTACTGTTATCTATTACCCTGGTCTACCCTCTCCTGTCATAATATTACCATGGACTACCCTCTCCTGTTATCTATTACCTTGTACGACCTTCAACTGTCATTCAATTACCCTGGTCTACCCTCTTAATTCATTATATTACCCTGGTCTACCCTCTCCTGTAATTGTATTACCCTGGTCTACCCTCTCCTGACATAATATTATCCTGGTCTACACTCTCCTGTCATTATATTACCCTGGTCTACCCTCTCCTGTCATTGTATTACCCTGGTCTACCCTCTCCTTACATTCTATTACCCTGGACTACCCTCTCCTTACATTCTCATACCCTTCTATTACCCTGGTCTACCTTTTCATGTCATTATATTACCCTGGTCTACCCTTTCCTGTCATTATATTACCCTGGTCTACCCTCTCCTGGTATCTTTTTCCCTGGTCTAGCCTCTCCTGTCATTATATTGCCCTGGCCTACCCTATCCTGTCATTATATTGCCCTGGTCTACCCTCTCCTGTCATTATATTGCCCTGGTCTACCCTATCCTGTCATTATATTACCCTGGTCTACCATCTTCTGTTATATATTACCCTGGTCTTCCCTTTCCTGTCATTATATTACCCTGGTCTACCCTCTCCTGTCATTCTATTACCCTTGTCTACCCTTTCCTGTCATTATATTACCCTGGTCTACCCTCTCCTGTCATTATATTACCCTGGTCTACCCTTTCCTGTCATTATATTACCCTGATCTACCCTCTCCTGTAATTTTATTACCCTGGTCTACCCTCTCCTGACATACTATTACCCTGGTCTACACTCTCCTGTCATTATATTACCCTGGTCTACCCTATCCTGTCATTATATTACCCTGGTCTACCCTCTCCTGTCATTGTACTACCCTGGTCTACCCTCTCCTTACATTCTATTACCCTGGACTACCCTCTCCTTACATTCTCATACCCTTCTATTACCCTGGTCTACCTTTTCATGTCATTATATTACCCTGGTCTACCCTTTCCTGTCATTATATTACTCTGGTCTACCCTCTACTGTTATATATTACCCTGGTCTACCCTCTCCTGTAATTGTATTACCCTGGTCTACCCTCTCCTGACATATTATTACCCTGGTCTACACTCTCCTGTCATCATATTACCCTGGTCTACCCTATCCTGTCATTATATTACCCTGGACTACCCTCTTCTGTCATTATATTACCCTGGTCTACCCTCTCCTGTAATTGTATTACCCTGGTCTACCCTCTCCTGACATAATATTACCCTGGTCTACCCTCTCCTGTCATTGTATTACCCTGGTCTACCCTCTGCTTACATTCTATTACCCTGGACTACCCTCTCCTTACAATCTCATACCCTTCTATTACCCTGGTCTACCTTTTCATGTCATTATATTACCCTGGTCTACCTTTTCATGTCATTATATTACCCTGGTCTACCCTTTCCTGTCATTATATTACTCTGGTCTACCCTCTACTGTTATCTATTACCCTGGTCTACCCTCTCCTGTCATAATACTACTCTGGTCTACCCTCTCCTGTAATCTATTACCCTGTACGACCTTCAACTGTCATTCAATTACCCTGGTCTACCCTCTTCTGTCATTCTATTACCCTGGTCTACCCTCTCCTGGTATCTATTACCCTGGTCTAGCCTCTCCTGTCATTATATTGCCCTGGTCTACCCTGTCCTGTCATTATATTACCCTGGTCTACCCTCTCCTGTCATTATATTACCCTGGTCTACCCTCTCCTGTCATTCTATTACCCTGGTCTACCCTTTCCTGTCATTATATTACCCTGGTCTACCCTCTCCTGTCATTATATAACCCTGGTCTACCCTCTCCTGTCATTATATTACCCTGGTCTACCCTCTCCTGTCATTATATTACCCTGGTCTACCCTCTCCTGACATTATATTACCCTGGTCTACCCTCTCCTGTCATTATATTACCCTGGTCTACCCTCTCCTGTAATTGTATTACCCTGGTTTACCCTCTCCTGACATTATATTACTCTGGTCTACCCTCTCCTGTCATTATATTACCCTGGTCTACCCTCTCCTGTCATTATATTACCCTGGTCTACCCTCTTTTGACATTATATTACCCTGGTCTACCCTCTCCTGTCATTATATTACACTGGTCTACCCTCTCCTGTCATTGTATTACCCTGGTCTACCCTCTCCTGACATTATATTACCCTGGTCTACCCTCTCCTGTCATTATATTACCCTGGACTACCCTCTCCTGTCATTATATTACCCTGGTCTACCCTCTCCTGTCATTATATTACCCTGGTCTACCATTTCCTGTCATTATATTACTCTGGTCTACCCTCTACTGTTATCTATTACCCTGGTCTACCCTCTCCTGTCATAATACTACTCTGGTCTACCCTCTCCTGTAATCTATTACCCTGTACGACCTTCAACTGTCATTCAATTACCCTGGTCTACCCTCTTCTGTCATTCTATTACCCTGGTCTACCCTCTCCTGGTATCTATAACCCTGGTCTACCCTCTCCTGTCATTATATTACCCTGGTCTACCCTCTCCTGACATTATATTGCCCTGGTCTACCCTCTCCTGACATTATGTTACCCTGGTCTACCCTCTCCTGTCATTATATTACCCTGGTCTACCCTCTCCTGTAATTGTATTACCCTGGTTTACCCTCTCCTGACATTATATTACCCTGGTCTACCCTCTCCTGTCATTATATTACCCTGGTCTACCCTCTCCTGTCATTGTATTACCCTGGTCTACCCTCTCCTGACATTATATTGCCCTGGTCTACCCTCTCCTATCATTATATTACCCTGGTCTACCCTATCCTGTCATTATATTACCCTGGTCTACCCTCTCCTGACATTATATTGCCCTGGTCTACCCTCTCCTGTCATTATATTACCCTGGTCTACCCTCTCCTGTCATTAAATTACCCTGGTCTACCCTCTCCTGTCATTATATTACCCTGGTCTACCCTCTTCTGACATTATATTACCCTGGTCTACCCTCTCCTGTCATTATATTACCCTGGTCTACCCTCTCCTGTCATTATATTACCCTGGTCTACCCTCTCCTGTCATTATATTACCCTGGACTACCCTCTCCTGTCATTATATTGCCCTGGTCTACCTTCTCCTGTTATATATTACCCTGGTCTACCCTCTCCTGCCATTATATTACCCTGGTATACCTTCTCCTGCCATTCTATTACCCTGGTCTACCCTCTCCTGTCATTATATTACCCTGGTCTACCCTCTCCTGTCATTATTTTACCCTGGTCTACCCTCTCCTGTCATACTTTTACTCTGGTCTACCCTCTCTTTCCATTTTATTACCCTGGTCTACCCTCTCCTTACATTCTATTACCCTTGTCTACCCTTTCCTTACAATCTCATACCCTTCTATTACCCTGGTCTACCTTTTCATGTCATTATATTACCCTGGTCTACCCTTTCCTGTTATTATATTACCCTGGTCTACCCTCTACTGTTATCTATTACCCTGGTCTACCCTCTCCTGTCATAATATTACCATGGACTACCCTCTCCTGTTATCTATTACCTTGTACGACCTTCAACTGTCATTCAATTACCCTGGTCTACCCTCTTAATTCATTCTATTACCCTGGTCTACCCTCTCCTGTCATTATTTTACCCTGGTCTACCCTCTCCTGTCATTATATTACCCTGGTCTACCCTCTCCTGTCATTATTTTACCATGGTCTACCCTCTCCTGTCATTATTTTACCCTGGTCTACCCTCTCCTGTCATACTTTTACTCTGGTCTACCCTCTCCTGCCATTCTATTACCCTGGTCTACCCTCTCCTGACATTATATCACCCTGGTCTACCCTCTCCTGTCATTCTATTACCCTGGTCTACCCTATCATGTCATTATATTACCTTGGTCTACCCTCTCCTGTCATTATATTACCCTGGTCTACCCTCTCCTTACATTTTATTACCCTTGTCTACCCTCTCCTTACATTCTCATATGCTTCTATTACCCTGGTCTACCCTTTCCTGTCATTATATTACTCTGGTCTACCCTCTACTGTTATCTACTACCCTGGTCTACCCTCTCCTGTCATAATACTACCCTGGTCGACCCTCTCCTGTTATCTATTACCCTGTACGACCTTCAACTGTCATTCAATTACCCTGGTCTACCCTCTTCTGTCATTCTATTACCCTGGTCTACCCTCTCCTGGTATCTATTACCCTGGTCTAGCCTCTCCTGTCATTATATTACCCTGGTCTACCCTCTCCTGACATTATATCACCCTGGTCTAGCCTCTCCTGTCATTATATTACCCTGGTCTACCCTCTCCTGACATTATATCACCCTGGTCTACCCTCTCCTGTCATTATATTACCCTGGTCTACCCTCTCCTGACATTATATTACCCTGGTCTTCCCTCTCCTGACATTCTATTACCCTGGTCTACACTATCCTGTCATTTTATTACCCTGGTCTACCCTATCATGTCATTATATTACCTTGGTCTACCCTCTCCTGTCATTATATTACCCTGGTCTACCCTCTCCTTACATTTTATTTCCCTTGTCTACCCTCTCCTTACATTCTCATACGCTTCTATTACCCTGGTCTACCTTTTCATGTCAATATATTACCCTGGTCTACCCTTTCCTGTCATTATATTGCTCTGGTCTACCCTCTACTGTTATCTACTACCCTGGTCTACCCTCTCCTGTCATAATACTACCCTGGTCGACCCTCTCCTGTTATCTATTACCCTGGTCTACCCTCTCCTGTCATTATATTACCCTGGTCTACCCTTTCCTGTCATTATATTACCCTGGTCTACCCTCTCCTGGTATCTTTTTCCCTGGTCTAGCCTCTCCTGTCATTATATTGCCCTGGCCTACCCTATCCTGTCATTATATTGCCCTGGTCTACCCTCTCCTGTCATTATATTGCCCTGGTCTACCCTATCCTGTCATTATATTACCCTGGTCTACCATCTTCTGTTATATATTACCCTGGTCTTCCCTTTCCTGTCATTATATTACCCTGGTCTACCCTCTCCTGTCATTCTATTACCCTTGTCTACCCTTTCCTGTCATTATATTACCCTGGTCTACCCTCTCCTGTCATTATATTACCCTGGTCTACCCTTTCCTGTCATTATATTACCCTGATCTACCCTCTCCTGTAATTTTATTACCCTGGTCTACCCTCTCCTGACATACTATTACCCTGGTCTACACTCTCCTGTCATTATATTACCCTGGTCTACCCTATCCTGTCATTATATTACCCTGGTCTACCCTCTCCTGTCATTGTACTACCCTGGTCTACCCTCTCCTTACATTCTATTACCCTGGACTACCCTCTCCTTACATTCTCATACCCTTCTATTACCCTGGTCTACCTTTTCATGTCATTATATTACCCTGGTCTACCCTTTCCTGTCATTATATTACTCTGGTCTACCCTCTACTGTTATATATTACCCTGGTCTACCCTCTCCTGTAATTGTATTACCCTGGTCTACCCTCTCCTGACATATTATTACCCTGGTCTACACTCTCCTGTCATCATATTACCCTGGTCTACCCTATCCTGTCATTATATTACCCTGGACTACCCTCTTCTGTCATTATATTACCCTGGTCTACCCTCTCCTGTAATTGTATTACCCTGGTCTACCCTCTCCTGACATAATATTACCCTGGTCTACCCTCTCCTGTCATTGTATTACCCTGGTCTACCCTCTGCTTACATTCTATTACCCTGGACTACCCTCTCCTTACAATCTCATACCCTTCTATTACCCTGGTCTACCTTTTCATGTCATTATATTACCCTGGTCTACCTTTTCATGTCATTATATTACCCTGGTCTACCCTTTCCTGTCATTATATTACTCTGGTCTACCCTCTACTGTTATCTATTACCCTGGTCTACCCTCTCCTGTCATAATACTACTCTGGTCTACCCTCTCCTGTAATCTATTACCCTGTACGACCTTCAACTGTCATTCAATTACCCTGGTCTACCCTCTTCTGTCATTCTATTACCCTGGTCTACCCTCTCCTGGTATCTATTACCCTGGTCTAGCCTCTCCTGTCATTATATTGCCCTGGTCTACCCTGTCCTGTCATTATATTACCCTGGTCTACCCTCTCCTGTCATTATATTACCCTGGTCTACCCTCTCCTGTCATTCTATTACCCTGGTCTACCCTTTCCTGTCATTATATTACCCTGGTCTACCCTCTCCTGTCATTATATAACCCTGGTCTACCCTCTCCTGTCATTATATTACCCTGGTCTACCCTCTCCTGTCATTATATTACCCTGGTCTACCCTCTCCTGACATTATATTACCCTGGTCTACCCTCTCCTGTCATTATATTACCCTGGTCTACCCTCTCCTGTAATTGTATTACCCTGGTTTACCCTCTCCTGACATTATATTACTCTGGTCTACCCTCTCCTGTCATTATATTACCCTGGTCTACCCTCTCCTGTCATTATATTACCCTGGTCTACCCTCTTTTGACATTATATTACCCTGGTCTACCCTCTCCTGTCATTATATTACACTGGTCTACCCTCTCCTGTCATTGTATTACCCTGGTCTACCCTCTCCTGACATTATATTACCCTGGTCTACCCTCTCCTGTCATTATATTACCCTGGACTACCCTCTCCTGTCATTATATTACCCTGGTCTACCCTCTCCTGTCATTATATTACCCTGGTCTACCATTTCCTGTCATTATATTACTCTGGTCTACCCTCTACTGTTATCTATTACCCTGGTCTACCCTCTCCTGTCATAATACTACTCTGGTCTACCCTCTCCTGTAATCTATTACCCTGTACGACCTTCAACTGTCATTCAATTACCCTGGTCTACCCTCTTCTGTCATTCTATTACCCTGGTCTACCCTCTCCTGGTATCTATAACCCTGGTCTACCCTCTCCTGTCATTATATTACCCTGGTCTACCCTCTCCTGACATTATATTGCCCTGGTCTACCCTCTCCTGACATTATGTTACCCTGGTCTACCCTCTCCTGTCATTATATTACCCTGGTCTACCCTCTCCTGTAATTGTATTACCCTGGTTTACCCTCTCCTGACATTATATTACCCTGGTCTACCCTCTCCTGTCATTATATTACCCTGGTCTACCCTCTCCTGTCATTGTATTACCCTGGTCTACCCTCTCCTGACATTATATTGCCCTGGTCTACCCTCTCCTATCATTATATTACCCTGGTCTACCCTATCCTGTCATTATATTACCCTGGTCTACCCTCTCCTGACATTATATTGCCCTGGTCTACCCTCTCCTGTCATTATATTACCCTGGTCTACCCTCTCCTGTCATTAAATTACCCTGGTCTACCCTCTCCTGTCATTATATTACCCTGGTCTACCCTCTTCTGACATTATATTACCCTGGTCTACCCTCTCCTGTCATTATATTACCCTGGTCTACCCTCTCCTGTCATTATATTACCCTGGTCTACCCTCTCCTGTCATTATATTACCCTGGACTACCCTCTCCTGTCATTATATTGCCCTGGTCTACCTTCTCCTGTTATATATTACCCTGGTCTACCCTCTCCTGCCATTATATTACCCTGGTATACCTTCTCCTGCCATTCTATTACCCTGGTCTACCCTCTCCTGTCATTATATTACCCTGGTCTACCCTCTCCTGTCATTATTTTACCCTGGTCTACCCTCTCCTGTCATACTTTTACTCTGGTCTACCCTCTCTTTCCATTTTATTACCCTGGTCTACCCTCTCCTTACATTCTATTACCCTTGTCTACCCTTTCCTTACAATCTCATACCCTTCTATTACCCTGGTCTACCTTTTCATGTCATTATATTACCCTGGTCTACCCTTTCCTGTTATTATATTACCCTGGTCTACCCTCTACTGTTATCTATTACCCTGGTCTACCCTCTCCTGTCATAATATTACCATGGACTACCCTCTCCTGTTATCTATTACCTTGTACGACCTTCAACTGTCATTCAATTACCCTGGTCTACCCTCTTAATTCATTCTATTACCCTGGTCTACCCTCTCCTGTCATTATTTTACCCTGGTCTACCCTCTCCTGTCATTATATTACCCTGGTCTACCCTCTCCTGTCATTATTTTACCATGGTCTACCCTCTCCTGTCATTATTTTACCCTGGTCTACCCTCTCCTGTCATACTTTTACTCTGGTCTACCCTCTCCTGCCATTCTATTACCCTGGTCTACCCTCTCCTGACATTATATCACCCTGGTCTACCCTCTCCTGTCATTCTATTACCCTGGTCTACCCTATCATGTCATTATATTACCTTGGTCTACCCTCTCCTGTCATTATATTACCCTGGTCTACCCTCTCCTTACATTTTATTACCCTTGTCTACCCTCTCCTTACATTCTCATATGCTTCTATTACCCTGGTCTACCCTTTCCTGTCATTATATTACTCTGGTCTACCCTCTACTGTTATCTACTACCCTGGTCTACCCTCTCCTGTCATAATACTACCCTGGTCGACCCTCTCCTGTTATCTATTACCCTGTACGACCTTCAACTGTCATTCAATTACCCTGGTCTACCCTCTTCTGTCATTCTATTACCCTGGTCTACCCTCTCCTGGTATCTATTACCCTGGTCTAGCCTCTCCTGTCATTATATTACCCTGGTCTACCCTCTCCTGACATTATATCACCCTGGTCTACCCTCTCCTGTCATTATATTACCCTGGTCTACCCTCTCCTGACATTATATCACCCTGGTCTACCCTCTCCTGTCATTATATTACCCTGGTCTACCCTCTCCTGACATTATATTACCCTGGTCTTCCCTCTCCTGACATTCTATTACCCTGGTCTACACTATCCTGTCATTTTATTACCCTGGTCTACCCTATCATGTCATTATATTACCTTGGTCTACCCTCTCCTGTCATTATATTACCCTGGTCTACCCTCTCCTTACATTTTATTTCCCTTGTCTACCCTCTCCTTACATTCTCATACGCTTCTATTACCCTGGTCTACCTTTTCATGTCAATATATTACCCTGGTCTACCCTTTCCTGTCATTATATTGCTCTGGTCTACCCTCTACTGTTATCTACTACCCTGGTCTACCCTCTCCTGTCATAATACTACCCTGGTCGACCCTCTCCTGTTATCTATTACCCTGGTCTACCCTCTCCTGTCATTATATTACCCTGGTATACCCTCTCCTGCCATTTTATTACCCTGGTCTACCCTCTCCTTACATTCTATTACCCTTGTCTACCCTCTCCTTACATTCTCATACCTTTCTATTACCCTGGTCTACCTTTTCATGTCATTATATTACCCTGGTCTAGCCTCTTCTGTCATTCTATTACTACCCTGGTCTACCCTCTTCTGTCATTCTATTACCCTGGTCTACCCTCTCCTGGTATCTATTACCCTGGTCTAGCCTCTCCTGTCATTATATTGCCCTGTTCTACCCTATCCTGTCATTATATTGCCCTGGTCTTGTAACGTTCCTGACCTGTTTTATGTTGTTTTTGTATGTGTATATGGTCAGAGCGTGAGTTTTGGGTGGGCAGTCTATGTTTTCTGTTTCTATGTTGGTTTTGGTTGCCTGGTATGGCTCTTAATTAGAGGCAGGTGTTTTGCGTTTTCCTCTAATTAAGAGTCATATTTAGGTAGGGTGTTCTCACTGTTTGTTTGTGGGTGATTGTCTCCTGTTTCGTCCATGTCTGTACCATACGGGACTGTTTGGCTGTTCGTTCGTTTTGATGTAGTCTGTTCCTGTCCGTGAGTTCTACGTTTAGTTATGTAAGTTCATGTTCAGGTTTCGTCTACGTCGTTTTCTTGTTTTGTAATTTTGTAAGTGTTTTGTTTTCGTGTTGCCGTCGTATTCAAATAAAGAGATGGCTTATTTCCCTACTGCTGCGTATTGGTCCACTGATCCTTCTCTCCTCTCCTCATCTGAGGAGGAGGAGGACAACAGCCCTTACAGAATCACCCACCAACCTAGGACCAAGCGGCAAGGGAATGCTCAACAGAGCAACCAGGACTTCTGGACTTGGGAGGAGATCCTGGACGGTAGAGGACCCTGGGCTCAGCCAGGGGAATATCGCCGTCCCAAGGCGGAGTTGGAAGCAGCGAAGGCTGAGAGGCGCTGGTATGAGGAGGCAGCGCGGCGACGCGGTTGGGAGCCCGTGAGTCAGACCCAAAAATTTCTTGGGGGGGGGGGGGCACACGAGGAGTGTGGCAAAGCCGGGTAGGATACCTGAGCCAACTCCCCGTGCTTACCGTGGAGGTAGAAGGCGTCGTACTGGTAAGACACCGTGTTATGCGGTAAAGCGCACGGTGTCCCCAGTACGCGTGCTTAGCCCAGTGCGGGCTATTCCACCTTGCCGCACTGGGAGGGCTAAGTTGGGCATCGAGCTGGATGTCATGAAGCCGGCCCAACGCATCTGGCCACCAGTGCGTCTCCTCGGGCCGGCATACATGGCACCAGCCTTACGAATGGTGTCCCCGGTTTGCCAGTATAGCCCAGTGCGGGCTATTCCACCTCGCCGCACTGGCAGGGCTACGGGCACCATTCAACCTGGTAAGGTTGGGCAGGCTCGGTGCTCAAGAGCACGTGTCCTCCTTCACGGTCCGGTATACCCGGTGCCACCTCCATGTACCAGTCCTCCGGTGGCAGCCCCCCGTACCAGGCTGTCTCTCCGGGTTCTCTCTCCAGCTGTTTCCTCCTCTCCAGCGCAGCCAGTGCCTAGACCACGCACCAGGCTGTCTCTCCTTCTCCTCCCTACAGAGCCGTCCTGCCATGACCAGCCAGAGCCGTCCTGCCATGACCAGCCAGAGCCGTCCTGCCATGACCAGCCAGAGCCGTCCTGCCATGACCAGCCAGAGCCGTCCTGCCATGACCAGCCAGAGCCGTCCTGCCATGACCAGCCAGAGCCGTCCTGCCATGACCTGCCAGAGCCGTCCAGCCAGGACCTGCCAGAGCCGTCCAGCCAGGACTTGCCAGAGCCGTCCAGCCAGGACCTGCCAGAGCCGTCCAGCCAGGACCTGCCAGAGCCGTCCAGCCAGGACCTGCCAGAGCCGTCCAGCCGGGACCTGCCAGAGCCGTCCAGCCGGGACCTGCCAGAGCCGTCCAGCCGGGACCTGCCAGAGCCGTCCAGCCGGGACCTGCCAGAGCCGTCCAGCCGGGACCTGCCAGAGCCGTCCAGCCGGGACCTGCCAGAGCCGTCCAGCCGGGACCTGCCAGAGCCGTCCAGCCGGGACCTGCCAGAGCCGTCCAGCCGGGACCTGCCAGAGCCGTCCAGCCGGGACCTGCCAGGGTTCCTCAGCCGGGACCTGCCAGGGTTCCTCAGCCGGGACCTGCCAGGGTTCCTCAGCCGGGACCTGCCAGAGTCCCTCAGCCGGGACCTGCCAGAGTCCCTCAGCCGGGACCTGCCAGAGTCCCTCAGCCGGGACCTGCCAGAGTCCCTCAGCCGGGACCTGCCAGAGTCCCTCAGCCGGGACCTGCCAGAGTCCCTCAGCCGGGACCTGCCAGAGTCCCTCAGCCGGGACCTGCCAGAGTCTCTCAGCCGGGACCTGCCGCCCCTTATCCCGGTGCCGCCCCTTGTCCCGGTGCCGCCCCTTGTCCCGGTGCCGCCCCTTGTCCCGGTGCCGCCCCTTGTCCCGGTGCCGCCCCTTGTCCCGGTGCCGCCCCTTGTCCCGGTGCCGCCCCTTGTCCCGGTGCCGCCCCTTGTCCCGGTGCCGCCCCTTGTCCCGGTGCCGCCCCTTCTCCCGGTGCTGCCCCTTCTCCCGGTGCTGCCCCTTATCCCGGTGTTGGCTGTTCATTTAGGGGATGTTAGTTTGAGGGTGGTCATTGGGAGGGGAAGACAGAAGCGGGGAGTGACTATGGTGGTGTGGGGACAGCATCCAGAGCCTGAGCCACCACCGTGGTCAACTGCCCACCCAGACCCTCCCCTGGACTTTGTGCTGGTGCGCCCGGCGTTCGCACCTTGAGGGGGGGGTTCTGTAACGTTCCTGACCTGTTTTATGTTGTTTTTGTATGTGTATATGGTCAGGGCGTGAGTTTTGGGTGGGCAGTCTATGTTTTCTGTTTCTATGTTGGTTTTGGTTGCCTGGTATGGCTCTTAATTAGAGGCAGGTGTTTTGCGTTTTCCTCTAATTAAGAGTCATATTTAGGTAGGGTGTTCTCACTGTTTGTTTGTGGGTGATTGTCTCCTGTTTCGTCCATGTCTGTACCATACGGGACTGTTTGGCTGTTCGTTCGTTTTGATGTAGTCTGTTCCTGTCCGTGAGTTCTACGTTTAGTTATGTAAGTTCATGTTCAGGTTTCGTCTACGTCGTTTTCTTGTTTTGTAATTTTGTAAGTGTTTTGTTTTCGTGTTGCCGTCGTATTCAAATAAAGAGATGGCTTATTTCCCTACTGCTGCGTATTGGTCCACTGATCCTTCTCTCCTCTCCTCTCCTCATCTGAGGAGGAGGAGGACAACAGCCCTTACAGGTCTACCCTATCCTGTCATTATATTACCCTGGTCTACCCTCTCCTGTCATTATATTACCCTGGTATACCCTCTCCTGCCATTTTATTACCCTGGTCTACCCTCTCCTTACATTCTATTACCCTTGTCTACCCTCTCCTTACATTCTCATACCTTTCTATTACCCTGGTCTACCTTTTCATGTCATTATATTACCCTGGTCTACCCTTTCCTGTGATTATATTACCCTGGTCTACCCTCTCCTGTTATGTGTTACCCTGGTCTACCCTCTCCTGTCATAATATTACCCTGGACTACCCTCTCCTGTTATCTATTACCCTGTACGACCTTCAACTGTCATTCAATTACCCTGGTCTACCCTCTTCTGTCATTCTATTACCCTGGTATACCCTCTCGGTATCTATTACCCTGGTCGAGCGTCTCCTGTCATTATATTGCCCTGGTCTACCCTCTTCTGTTATATATTACCCTGGTCTACCCTCTCCTGTCATTATATTACCCTGGTCTACCCTCTTCTGTTATATATTACCCTGGTCTACCCTCTCCTGTCATTATATTACCCTGGTCTACCCTCCTGTCAATATATTGCCTTGGTCTACCCTCACCTGTCATTTTATTACCCTGGTCTACCCTCTTCTGTTATATATTACCCTGGTCTACCCTCTCCTGTCATTATATTACCCTGGTCTACCCTCTCCTTACGTTCTCATACCCTTCTCTTACCCTGGTCTACCTTTTCATGTCATTATATTACCCTGGTCTACCCTTTCCTGTCATTATATTACTCTGGTCTACCCTCTACTGTTATCTATTACCCTGGTCTACCCTCTCCTGCCATTATATTACCCTGGTCTACCCTCTTCTGTTATCTATTACCCTCTACGACCTTCAACTGTCATTCAATTACCCTGGTCTACCCTCTTCTGTCATTCTATTACCCTGGTCTACCCTCTCCTGGTATCTATTACCCTGGTCTAGCCTCTCCTGTCATTATATTACCCTGGTCTACCCTCTCCTGACATTATATCACCCTGGTCTACCCTCTCCTGTCATTATATTACCCTGGTCTACCCTCTCCTGTCATGATATTACCCTGGTCTACACTCTCCTGTCATTATATTACCCTGGTCTACCCTCTCCTGCCATTATATTACCCTGGTCTACCCTCTCCTGTTATCTATTACCCTGTACGACCTTCAACTGTCATTCAATTACCCTGGTCTACCCTCTTCTGTCATTCTAATACCCTGGTCTACCCTCTCCTGGTATGTATTACCCTGGTCTAGCCTCTCCTGTCATTATATTGCCCTGTTCTACCCTATCCTGTCATTATATTGCCCTGGTCTACCCTATCCTGTCATTATATTACCCTGGTCTACCCTCTCCTGTCATTATATTACCCTGGTGTACCCTCTCCTGTCATTATATTACCCTGGTCTACCCTCTCCTGTCATTATATTACCCTGGTCTACCCTCTCCTGTCATTATATTACCCTGGTCTACCCTCTCCTGTCATTATATTACCCTGGTCTACCCTCTCCTTACATTATATTACCCTGGTCTACCCTCTCCTGTCCAATTTGTAAGTCGCTCTGGATAAGAGCGTCTGCTAAATGACTTAAATGACTTAAATGTAAATGTAATTATATTACCCTGGTCTACCCTCTCCTGTAATTGTAATACCCTGGTCTACCCTCTCCTGACATTCTATTACCCTGGTCTACACTATCCTGTCATTGTATTACCCTGGTCTACCCTCTCCTTACATTTTATTACCCTTGTCTACCCTATCCTTACATTCTCATACGCTTCTATTACCCTGGTCTACCTTTTCATGTCATTATATTACCCTGGTCTACCCTTTCCTGTCATTATATTACTCTGGTCTACCCTCTACTGTTATCTACTACCCTGGTCTACCCTCTCCTGTCATTGTATTACCCTGGTCTACCCTCTTCTGTCATTATATTACCCTGGTCTACCCTCTCCTGTAATTGTATTACCCTGGTCTACCCTCTCCTGACATAATATTACCCTGGTCTACCCTCTCCTGTCATTGTATTACCCTGGTCTACCCTCTCCTTACATTCTATTACCCTGGACTACCCTCTCCTTACATTCTCATACCCTTCTATTACCCTGGTCTACCTTTTCATGTCATTATATTACCCTGGTCTACCTTTTCATGTCATTATATTACCCTGGTCTACCTTTTCATGTCATTATATTACCCTGGTCTACCCTTTCCTGTCATTATATTACTCTGGTCTACCCTCTCCTGTAATCTATTACCCTATACGACCTTCAACTGTCATTCAATTACCCTGGTCTACCCTCTCCTGTCATTCTATTACCCTGGTCTACCCTCTCCTGGTATCTATTACCCTGGTCTAGCCTCTCCTGTCATTATATTGCCCTGGCCTACCCTATCCTGTCATTATATTGCCCTGGTCTACCCTATCCTGTCATATTACCCTGGTCTACCCTCTCCTGTCATTATATTACCCTGGTCTACCCTCTCCTGTCATTATATTACCCTGGTCTACCCTCTCCTGTCATTCTATTACCCTGGTCTACCCTTTCCTGTCATTATATTACCTTGGTCTACCCTCTCCTGACATTATATTACCCTGGTCTACCCTCTCCTGTCATTATATTACCCTGGTCTACCCTCTCCTGTAATTGTATTACCCTGGTCTACCCTCTCCTGACATTATATTACCCTGGTCTACCCTCTCCTTACATTTTATTACCCTTGTCTACCCTCTCCTTACATTCTCATACGCTTCTATTACCCTGGTCTACCTTTTCATGTCATTATATTACCCTGGTCTACCCTTTCCTGTCATTATATTACTCTGGTCTACCCTCTACTGTTATCTACTACCCTGGTCTACCCTCTCCTGTCATAATACTACCCTGGTCGACCCTCTCCTGTTATCTATTACCCTGGTCTACCCTCTCCTGTCATTGTATTACCCTGGTCTACCCTCTTCTGTCATTATATTACCCTGGTCTACCCTCTCCTGTAATTGTATTACCCTGGTCTACCCTCTCCTGACATAATATTACCCTGGTCTACCCTCTCCTGTCATTGTATTACCCTGGTCTACCCTCTTCTGTCATTATATTACCCTGGTCTACCCTCTCCTGTAATTGTATTACCCTGGTCTACCCTCTCATGACATAATATTACCCTGGACTACCCTCTCCTTACATTCTCATACCCTTCTATTACCCTGGTCTACCTTTTCATGTCATTATATTACCCTGGTCTACCTTTTCATGTCATATTACCCTGGTCTACCCTCTTCTGTCATTCTATTACCCTGGTCTACCCTCTCCTGGTATCTATTACTCTGGTCTAGCCTCTCCTGTCATTATATTGCCCTGGCCTACCCTATCCTGTCATTATATTGCCCTGGTCTACCCTATCCTGTCATTATATTACCCTGGTCTACCCTCTCCTGTCATTATATTACCCTGGTCTACCCTCTCCTGTCATTATATTACCCTTGTCTACCCTCTCCTGTCATTCTATTACCCTGGTCTACCCTTTCCTGTCATTATATTACCCTGGTCTACCCTCTCCTGTCATTATATAACCCTGGTCTACCCTCTCCTGTCATTATATTACCCTGGTCTACCCTCTCCTGACATTATATTACCCTGGTCTACCCTCTCCTGTCATTATTTTACCCTGGTCTACCCTCTCCTGTAATTATATTACCCTGGTTTACCCTCTCCTGACATTATATTACCCTGGTCTACCATCTCCTGTCATTATATTACCCTGGTCTACCCTATCCTGTCAATATATTACCCTGGTCTACCCTCTTTTGACATTATATTACCCTGGTCTACCCTATCCTGTCATTATATTACCCTGGTCTACCCTCTCCTGCCATTGTATTACCCTGGTCTACCCTTTCCTGCCATTATATTACCCTGGTCTACCCTCTCCTGTCATTATATTACCCTGGACTACCCTCTCCTGTCATTATATTACCCTGGTCTACCCTCTCCTGTCATTATATTACCCTGGTCTACCCTTTCCTGTCATTATATTACTCTGGTCTACCCTCTACTGTTATCTATTACCCTGGTCACCCTCTCCTGTCATAATAATACTCTGGTCTACCCTCTCCTGTAATCTATTACCCTGTACGACCTTCAACTGTCATTCAATTACCCTGGTCTACCCTCTTCTGTCATTCTATTACCCTGGTCTACCCTCTCCTGGTATCTATTACCCTGGTCTAGCCTCTCCTGTCATTATATTGCCCTGGTCTACCTTTTCATGTCATTATATTACCCTGGTCTACCTTTTCATGTCATATTACCCTGGTCTACCCTCTTCTGTCATTCTATTACCCTGGTCTACCCTCTCCTGGTATCTATTACTCTGGTCTAGCCTCTCCTGTCATTATATTGCCCTGGCCTACCCTATCCTGTCATTATATTGCCCTGGTCTACCCTATCCTGTCATTATATTACCCTGGTCTACCCTCTCCTGTCATTATATTACCCTGGTCTACCCTCTCCTGTCATTATATTACCCTTGTCTACCCTCTCCTGTCATTCTATTACCCTGGTCTACCCTTTCCTGTCATTATATTACCCTGGTCTACCCTCTCCTGTCATTATATAACCCTGGTCTACCCTCTCCTGTCATTATATTACCCTGGTCTACCCTCTCCTGACATTATATTACCCTGGTCTACCCTCTCCTGTCATTATTTTACCCTGGTCTACCCTCTCCTGTAATTGTATTACCCTGGTTTACCCTCTCCTGACATTATATTACCCTGGTCTACCATCTCCTGTCATTATATTACCCTGGTCTACCCTATCCTGTCAATATATTACCCTGGTCTACCCTCTTTTGACATTATATTACCCTGGTCTACCCTATCCTGTCATTATATTACCCTGGTCTACCCTCTCCTGCCATTGTATTACCCTGGTCTACCCTTTCCTGCCATTATATTACCCTGGTCTACCCTCTCCTGTAATTATATTACCCTGGACTACCCTCTCCTGTCATTATATTACCCTGGTCTACCCTCTCCTGTCATTATATTACCCTGGTCTACCCTTTCCTGTCATTATATTACTCTGGTCTACCCTCTACTGTTATCTATTACCCTGGTCACCCTCTCCTGTCATAATAATACTCTGGTCTACCCTCTCCTGTAATCTATTACCCTGTACGACCTTCAACTGTCATTCAATTACCCTGGTCTACCCTCTTCTGTCATTCTATTACCCTGGTCTACCCTCTCCTGGTATCTATTACCCTGGTCTAGCCTCTCCTGTCATTATATTGCCCTGGCCTACCCTATCCTGTCATTATATTGCCCTGGTCTACCCTATCCTGTCATTATATTACCCTGGTCTACCCTCTCCTGTCATTATATTACCCTGGTCTACCCTCTCCTGTCATTATATTACCCTGGTCTACCCTCTCCTGTCATTCTATTACCCTGGTCTACCCTCTCCTGTCATTATATTACCCTGGTCTACCCTCTCCTGTCATTATATTACCCTGGTCTACCCTCTCCTGTCATTATATTACCCTGGTCTACCCTCTCCTGGCATTATATTACCCTGGTCTACCCTCTCCTGTCATTATATTACCCTGGTCTACCCTCTCCTGTCATTATATTACCCTGGTCTACCCTCTCCTGTCATTATATTACCCTGGTCTACCCTCTCCTGTCATTATTTTACCCTGGTCTACCCTCTCCTCTCATACTTTTACTCTGGTCTACCCTCTCTTTCCATTTTATTACCCTGGTCTACCCTCTCCTGTCATTATTTTACCCTGGTCTACCCTCTCCTCTCATACTTTTACTCTGGTCTACCCTCTCTTTCCATTATATTACCCTGGTCTACCTTTTCATGTCATTATATTACCCTGGTCTACCCTTTCCTGTCATTATATTACTCTGGTCTACCCTCTAATGTTATCTATTACCCTGGTCTACCCTCTCCTGTCATAATACTACTCTGGTCTACCCTCTCCTGTAATCTATTACCCTATACGACCTTCAACTGTCATTCAATTACCCTGGTCTACCCTCTCCTGACATTATATTACCCTGGACTACCCTCTCCTGTCATTATATTACCCTGGTCTACCCTATCCTGTCAATATATTACCCTGGTCTACCCTCTTTTGACATTATATTACCCTGGTCTACCCTCTCCTGTCATTATATTACCCTGGTCTACCCTCTCCTGTCATTGTATTACCCTGGTCTACCCTCTCCTGCCATTATATTACCCTGGTCTACACTCTCCTGTCATTATATTACCCTGGACTACCCTCTCCTGTCATTATATTACCCTGGTCTACCCTCTCCTGTCATTATATTACCCTGGTCTACCCTTTCCTGTCATTATATTACTCTGGTCTACCCTCTACTGTTATCTATTACCCTGGTCTACCCTCTCCTGACATTATATTACCCTGGTCTACCCTCTCCTGTCATTATATTACCCTGGTCTACCCTCTCCTGTCATTGTATTACCCTGGTCTACCCTCTCCTGACATTATATTGCCCTGGTCTACCCTCTCCTGTCATTATATTACCCTGGTCTACCCTATCCTGTCATTATATTACCCTGGTCTACCCTCTCCTGTCATTATATTACCCTGGTCTACCCTCTCCTGTCATTATATTACCCTGGACTACCCTCTCCTGTCATTATATTGCCCTGGTCTACCTTCTCCTGTTATATATTACCCTGGTCTACCCTCTCCTGCCATTATATTACCCTGGTATACCTTCTCCTGACATTCTATTACCCTGGTCTACCCTCTCCTGTCATTATATTACCCTGGTCTACCCTCTACTGTTATCTATTACCCTGGTCTACCCTCTCCTGTCATAATATTACCATGGACTACCCTCTCCTGTCATTATATTACCATGGTCTACCCTCTCCTGTCATTATTTTACCATGGTCTACCCTCTCCTGTCATTATATTACCCTGGACTACCCTCTCCTGTCATTATTTTACCCTGGTCTACCCTCTCCTGTCATTATATTACCCTGGTCTACCCTCTCCTGTCATTATTTTACCCTGGTCTACCCTCTCCTGTCATTATATTACCCTGGTCTACCCTCTCCTGTCATTATTTTACCATGGTCTACCCTCTCCTGTCATTATTTTACCCTGGTCTACCCTCTCCTGTCATACTTTTACCATGGTCTACCCTCTCCTGTCATTATTTTACCCTGGTCTACCCTCTCCTGTCATTATATTACCCTGGTCTACCCTCTCCTGTCATTATTTTACCATGGTCTACCCTCTCCTGTCATTATTTTACCCTGGTCTACCCTCTCCTGTCATACTTTTACTCTGGTCTACCCTCTCCTGTCATTCTATTACCCTGGTATACCCTCTCCTGTCATTATATTACCCTGGTCTACCCTCTCCTTACATTCTATTACCCTGGTCTACCCTCTCCTGACATAATATTACCCTGGTCTACCCTTTCCTGTCATTATATTACTCTGGTCTACCCTTTCCTGTTATCTACTACCCTGGTCTACCCTCTCCTGTCATAATACTACCCTGGTCGACCCTCTCCTGTTATCTATTACCCTGTACGACCTTCAACTGTCATTCAATTACCCTGGTCTACCCTCTTCTGTCATTCTATTACCCTGGTCTACCCTCTCCTGGTATCTATTACCCTGGTCTAGCCTCTCCTGTCATTATATTGCCCTGTTCTACCCTATCCTGTCATTATATTGCCCTGGTCTACCCTATCCTGTCATTATATTACCCTGGTCTACCCTCTCCTGTCATTATATTACCCTGGTCTACCCTCTCCTGTCATTATATTACCCTGGTCTACCCTCCTGTCATTATATTACCCTGGTCTACCCTCTCCTGACATTATATTACCCTGGTCTACCCTCTCCTGTCCAATTTGTAAGTCGCTCTGGATAAGAGCGTCTGCTAAATGACTTAAATGACTTAAATGTAAATGTAAATGTAATTATATTACCCTGGTCTACCCTCTCCTGTAATTGTATTACCCTGGTCTACCCTCTCCTGACATTCTATTACCCTGGTCTACACTCTCCTGTCATTGTATTACCCTGGTCTACCTTCTCCTTACATTTTATTACCCTTGTCTACCCTCTCCTTACATTCTCATACGCTTCTATTACCCTGGTCTACCTTTTCATGTCATTATATTACCCTGGTCTACCCTTTCCTGTCATTATATTACTCTGGTCTACCCTCTACTGTTATCTACTACCGTGGTCTACCCTCTCCTGTCATAATACTACCCTGGTCGACCCTCTCCTGTTATCTATTACCCTGTACGACCTTCAACTGTCATTCAATTACCCTGGTCTACCCTCTTCTGTCATTCTATTACCCTGGTCTACCCTTTCCTGGTATCTATTACCCTGGTCTAGCCTCTCCTGTCATTATATTGCCCTGTTCTACCCTATCCTGTCATTATATTGCCCTGGTCTACCCTATCCTGTCATTATATTACCCTGGTCTACCCTCTCCTGTCATTATATTACCCTGGTCTACCCTCTCCTGTCATTATATTACCCTGGTCTACCCTCTCCTGTCATTATATTACCCTGGTCTACCCTCTCCTGACATTATATTACCCTGGTCTACCCTCTCCTGTCCAATTTGTAAGTCGCTCTGGATAAGAGCGTCTGCTAAATGACTTAAATGTAAATGTAAATGTAATTATATTACCCTGGTCTACCCTCTCCTGTAATTGTATTACCTTGGTCTACCCTCTCCTGACATTATATTACCCTGGTCTACCCTCTCCTGTCATTATATTACCCTGGTCTATCCTATCCTGTCATTATATTACCCTGGTCTACCCTCTCCTGTAATTGTATTACCCTGGTCTACCCTTTCCTGACATTATATTACCCTGGTCTACCCTCTCCTGTCATTATATTACCCTGGTCTAACCTCTCCTGTCATTCTATTACCCTGGTCTACCCTTTCCTGTCATTATATTACCCTGGTCTACCCTCTCCTGTCATTATATAACCCTGGTCTACCCTCTCCTGTCATTATATTACCCTGGTCTACCCTCTCCTGTCATTATATTACCCTGGTCTACCCTCTCCTGTCATTATATTACCCTGGTCTACCCTCTCCTGACATTATCTTACCCTGGTCTACCCTCTACTGTCATTATATTACCCTGGTCTACCCTATCCTGTCATTATATTACCCTGGTCTACCCTCTTCTGACATTTTATTACCCTGGTATACCCTCTCCTGTCATTGTATTACCCTGGTCTACCCTCTCCTGACATTAGATTACCCTGGTCTACCCTCTCCTGTAATTGTATTACCCTGGTCTACCCTCTCCTGACATTGTATTACCCTGGTCTACCCTCTCCTGTCATTATATTACTCTGGTCTACCCTCTCCTGTCATTGTATTACCCTGGTCTACCCTCTCCTGTCATTATATTACCCTGGTCTACCCTCTCCTGACATTATATTAACCCTGGTCTACCCTCTCCTGTCATTATATTACCCTGGTCTACGCTCTCCTGTCATTATATTGCCCTGGTCTACCCTATCCTGTCATTATATTTTCCCGGTCTACCCTATCCTGTCATTATATTTTCCTGGTCTACCCTATCCTGTCATTATATTACCCTGGTCTACCCTATCCTGTCATTATATTACCCTGGTCTACCCTCTCCTGTAATATTTGACCCTGGTCTACCCTCTCCTTACAATATATTACCCTGGTCTACCCTCTCCTGTCATTATATTACCCTGGTCTACCCTCTTCTGTTATATATTACCCTGGTCTACCCTCTCCTGTCATTGTATTACCCTGGTCTACCCTCTCCTGTCATTATATTACCCTGGTCTACCCTCTCCTGTCATTATATTACCCTGGACTACCCTCTCCTGTCATTATATTACCCTGGTCTTCCCTCTCCTGACATTCTATTACCCTGGTCTTCCCTCTCCTGACATTCTATTACCCTGGTCTACACTCTCCTGTCATTATATTACCCTGGTCTACCCTCTCCTGTCATTATATTACCCTGGTCTACCCTCTCCTGTCATTATATTACCCTGGTCTTCCCTCTCCTGACATTCTATTACCCTGGTCTACACTCTCCTGTCATTATATTACCCTGGTCTACCCTATCATGTCATTATATTACCCTGGTCTACCCTCTCCTGTCATTATATTACCCTGGTCTACCCTCTCCTTACATTTTATTACCCTTGTCTACCCTCTCCTTACATTCTCATACGCTTCTATTACCCTGGTCTACCTTTTCATGTCATTATATTACCCTGGTCTACCCTTTCCTGTCATTATATTACTCTGGTCTACCCTCTACTGTTATCTACTACCCTGGTCTACCCTCTCCTGTCATAATACTACCCTGGTCGACCCTCTCCTATTATCTATTACCCTGTACGACCTTCAACTGTCATTCAATTACCCTGGTCTACCCTCTTCTGTCATTCTATTACCCTGGTCTACCCTCTCCTGGTATCTATTACCCTGGTCTAGCCTCTCCTGTCATTATATTGCCCTGTTCTACCCTATCCTGTCATTATATTGCCCTGGTCTACCCTCTCCTGTCATTATATTACCCTGGTCTACCCTCTCCTGTCATTATATTACCCTGGTCTACCCTCTCCTGTCATTATATTACCCTGGTCTACCCTCTCCTGACATTATATTACCCTGGTCTACCCTCTCCTGTCCAATTTGTAAGTCGCTCTGGATAAGAGCGTCTGCTAAATGACTTAAATGACTTAAATGTGAATGTAAATGTAATTATATTACACGGGTCTACCCTCTCCTGTAATTGTATTACCCTGGTCTACCCTCTCCTGACATTATATTACCCTGGTCTACCCTCTCCTGTCATTTTATTACCCTGCTCTATCCTATCCTGTCATTATATTACCCTGGTCTACCCTCTCCTGTAATTGTATTACCCTGGTCTACCCTCTCCTGACATTATATTACCCTGGTCTACCCTCTCCTGTCATTATATTACCCTGGTCTACCCTCTCCTGTCATTATATTACCCTGGTCTACCCTTTCCTGTCATTATATTACCCTGGTCTACCCTCTCCTGACATAATATTACCCTGGTCTACCCTTTCCTGTCATTATAATACTCTGGTCTACCCTTTCCTGTTATCTACTACCCTGGTCTACCCTCTCCTGTCATAATAATACCCTGGTCGACCCTCTCCTGTTATCTATTACCCTGTACGACCTTCAACTGTCATTCAATTACCCTGGTCTACCCTCTTCTGTCATTCTATTACCCTGGTCTACCCTCTCCTGGTATCTATTACCCTGGTCTAGCCTCTCCTGTCATTATATTGCCCTGTTCTACCCTATCCTGTCATTATATTGCCCTGGTCTACCCTCTCCTGTCATTATATTACCCTGGTCTACCCTCTCCTGTCATTATATTACCCTGGTCTACCCTCTCCTGACATTATATTACCCTGGTCTACCCTCTCCTGTCATTATATTACCCTGGACTACCCTCTCCTGGTATCTATTACCCTGGTGTAGCCTCTCCTGTCATTATATTACCCTGGTCTACCCTCTCCTGACATTATATTACCCTGGTCTACCCTCTCCTGTCATTATATTACCCTGGTCTACCCTCTCCTGTCCAATTTGTAAGTCGCTCTGGATAAGAGCGTCTGCTAAATGACTTAAATGACTTAAATGTAAATGTAAATGTAATTATATTACCCTGGTCTACCCTCTCCTTACATTTTATTACCCTTGTCTACCCTCTCCTTACATTCTCATACGCTTCTATTACCCTGGTCTACCTTTTCATGTCATTATATTACCCTGGTCTACCCTTTCCTGTCATTATATTACTCTGGTCTACCCTCTACTGTTATCTACTACCCTGGTCTACCCTCTCCTGTCATAATACTACCCTGGTCGACCCTCTCCTGTTATCTATTACCCTGTACGACCTTCAACTGTCATTATATTACCCTGGTCTACCCTCTTCTGTTATATATTACCCTGGTCTACCCTCTCCTGTCATTGTATTACCCTGGTCTACCCTCTCCTGTCATTATATTACCCTGGTCTACCCTCTCCTGTCATTATATTACCCTGGACTACCCTCTCCTGTCATTATATTACCCTGGTCTTCCCTCTCCTGACATTCTATTACCCTGGTCTACACTCTCCTGTCATTATATTACCCTGGTCTACCCTCTCCTGTCATTATATTACCCTGGTCTACCCTCTCCTGTCATTATATTACCCTGGTCTTCCCTTTCCTGACATTCTATTACCCTGGTCTACACTCTCCTGTCATTATATTACCCTGGTCTACCCTATCATGTCATTATATTACCATGGTCTACCCTCTCCTGTCATTATATTACCCTGGTCTACCCTCTCCTTACATTTTATTACCCTGGTCTACCCTCTCCTTACATTCTCATACGCTTCTATTACCCTGGTCTACCTTTTCATGTCATTATATTACCCTGGTCTACCCTTTCCTGTCATTATATTACTCTGGTCTACCCTCTACTGTTAGCTACTACCCTGGTCTACCCTCTCCTGTCATAATACTACCCTGGTCGACCCTCTCCTGTTATCTATTACCCTGTACGACCTTCAACTGTCATTCAATTACCCTGGTCTACCCTCTTCTGTCATTCTATTACCCTGGTCTACCCTCTCCTGGTATCTATTACCCTGGTCTAGCCTCTCCTGTCATTATATTGCCCTGTTCTACCCTATCCTGTCATTATATTGCCCTGGTCTACCCTATCCTGTCATTATATTACCCTGGTCTACCCTCTCCTGTCATTATATTACCCTGGTCTACCCTCTCCTGTCATTATATTACCCTGGTCTACCCTCTCCTGTCATTATATTACCCTGGTCTACCCTCTCCTGACATTATATTACCCTGGTCTACCCTCTCCTGTCCAATTTGTAAGTCGCTCTGGATAAGAGCGTCTGCTAAATGACTTAAATGACTTAAATGTGAATGTAAATGTAATTATATTACACGGGTCTACCCTCTCCTGTAATTGTATTACCCTGGTCTACCCTCTCCTGACATTATATTACCCTGGTCTACCCTCTCCTGTCATTATATTACCCTGCTCTATCCTATCCTGTCATTATATTACCCTGGTCTACCCTCTCCTGTAATTGTATTACCCTGGTCTACCCTCTCCTGACATTATATTACCCTGGTCTACCCTCTCCTGTCATTATATTACCCTGGTCTACCCTCTCCTGTCATTATATTACCCTGGTCTACCCTTTCCTGTCATTATATTACCCTGGTCTACCCTCTCCTGACATAATATTACCCTGGTCTACCCTTTCCTGTCATTATAATACTCTGGTCTACCCTTTCCTGTTATCTACTACCCTGGTCTACCCTCTCCTGTCATAATACTACCCTGGTCGACCCTCTCCTGTTATCTATTACCCTGTACGACCTTCAACTGTCATTCAATTACCCTGGTCTACCCTCTTCTGTCATTCTATTACCCTGGTCTACCCTCTCCTGGTATCTATTACCCTGGTCTAGCCTCTCCTGTCATTATATTGCCCTGTTCTACCCTATCCTGTCATTATATTGCCCTGGTCTACCCTCTCCTGTCATTATATTACCCTGGTCTACCCTCTCCTGTCATTATATTACCCTGGTCTACCCTCTCCTGACATTATATTACCCTGGTCTACCCTCTCCTGTCATTATATTACCCTGGACTACCCTCTCCTGGTATCTATTACCCTGGTGTAGCCTCTCCTGTCATTATATTACCCTGGTCTACCCTCTCCTGACATTATATTACCCTGGTCTACCCTCTCCTGTCATTATATTACCCTGGTCTACCCTCTCCTGTCCAATTTGTAAGTCGCTCTGGATAAGAGCGTCTGCTAAATGACTTAAATGACTTAAAAGTAAATGTAATTATATTACCCTGGTCTACCCTCTCCTGTAATTGTATTACCCTGGTCTACCCTCTCCTGACATTCTATTACCCTGGTCTACACTCTCCTGTCATTGTATTACCCTGGTCTACCCTCTCCTTACATTTTATTACCCTTGTCTACCCTCTCCTTACATTCTCATACGCTTCTATTACCCTGGTCTACCTTTTCATGTCATTATATTACCCTGGTCTACCCTCTCCTGTCATTATATTACCCTGGTCTACCCTCTCCTGTCATTATATTACCCTGGTCTACCCTCTCCTGACATAATATTACCCTGGTCTACCCTTTCCTGTCATTATAATACTCTGGTCTATCCTTTCCTGTTATCTACTACCCTGGTCTACCCTCTCCTGTCATAATACTACCCTGGTCGACCCTCTCCTGTTATCTATTACCCTGTACGACCTTCAACTGTCATTCAATTACCCTGGTCTACCCTCTTCTGTCATTCTATTACCCTGGTCTACCCTCTCCTGGTATCTATTACCCTGGTCTAGCCTCTCCTGTCATTATATTGCCCTGTTCTACCCTATCCTGTCATTATATTGCCCTGGTCTACCCTCTCCTGTCATTATATTACCCTGGTCTACCCTCTCCTGTCATTATATTACCCTGGTCTACCCTCTCCTGACATTATATTACCCTGGTCTACCCTCACCTGTCATTATATTACCCTGGACTACCCTCTCCTGGTATCTATTACCCTGGTCTAGCCTCTCCTGTCATTATATTACCCTGGTCTACCCTCTCCTGACATTATATTACCCTGGTCTACCCTCTCCTGTCATTATATTACCCTGGTCTACCCTCTCCTGACATTATATTACCCTGGTCTACCCTCTCCTTACATTTTATTACCCTTGTCTACCCTCTCCTTACATTCTCATACGCTTCTATTACCCTGGTCTACCTTTTCATGTCATTATATTACCCTGGTCTACCCTTTCCTGTCATTATATTACTCTGGTCTACCCTCTACTGTTATCTACTACCCTGGTCTACCCTCTCCTGTCATAATACTACCCTGGTCGACCCTCTCCTGTTATCTATTACCCTGTACGACCTTCAACTGTCATTCAATTACCCTGGTCTACCCTCTTCTGTCATTCTATTACCCTGGTCTACCCTTTCCTGGTATCTATTACCCTGGTCTAGCCTCTCCTGTCATTATATTGCCCTGTTCTACCCTATCCTGTCATTATATTACCCTGGTCTACCCTCTCCTGTCATTATATTACCCTGGTCTACCCTCTCCTGTCATTATATTACCCTGGTCTACCCTCTCCTGACATTATATTACCCTGGTCTACCCTCTCCTGTCCAATTTGTAAGTCGCACTGGATAAGAGCGTCTGCTAAATGACTTAAATGACTTAAATGTAAATGTAAATGTAATTATATTACCCTGGTCTACCCTCTCCTGTAATTGTATTACCCTGGTCTACCCTCTCCTGACATTATATTACCCTGGTCTACCCTCTCCTGTCTTTATATTACCCTGGTCTATCCTATCCTGTCATTATATTACCCTGGTCTATCCTATCCTGTCATTATATTACCCTGGTCTACCCTCTCCTGTAATTGTATTACCCTGGTCTACCCTTTCCTGACATTATATTACCCTGGTCTACCCTCTCCTGTCATTCTATTACCCTGGTCTACCCTCTCCTGTCATTCTATTACCCTGGTCTACCCTCTCCTGTCATTATATAACCCTGGTCTACCCTCTCCTGTCATTATATTACCCTGGTCTACCCTCTCCTGTCATTATATTACCCTGGTCTACCCTCTCCTGTCATTATATTACCCTGGTCTACCCTCTCCTGACATTATATTACCCTGGTCTACCCTCTCCTGTCATTATATTACCCTGGTCTACCCTCTCCTGACATTATCTTACCCTGGTCTACCCTCTACTGTCATTATATTACCCTGGTCTACCCTATCCTGTCATTATATTACCCTGGTCTACCCTCTTCTGACATTTTATTACCCTGGTATACCCTCTCCTGTCATTGTATTACCCTGGTCTACCCTCTCCTGACATTATATTACCCTGGTCTACCCTCTCCTGTCATTATATTACCCTGGTCTACCCTCTCCTGACATTATATTACCCTGGTCTACCCTCTCCTGTCCAATTTGTAAGTCGCTCTGGATAAGAGCGTCTGCTAAATGACTTAAATGACTTAAATGTAAATGTAATTATATTACCCTGGTCTACCCTCTCCTGTAATTGTATTACCCTGGTCTACCCTCTCCTGACATTATATTACCCTGGTCTACCCTCTCCTGTCATTATATTACCCTGGTCTATCCTATCCTGTCATTATATTACCCTGGTCTATCCTATCCTGTCATTATATTACGCTGGTCTACCCTTTCCTGACATTATATTACCCTGGTCTACCCTCTCCTGTCATTATATTACCCTGGTCTACCCTCTCCTGTCATTCTATTACCCTGGTCTACCCTCTCCTGTCATTATATAACCCTGGTCTACCCTCTCCTGTCATTATATTACCCTGGTCTACCCTCTCCTGTCATTATATTACCCTGGTCTACCCTCTCCTGTCATTATATTACCCTGGTCTACCCTCTCCTGACATTATATTACCCTGGTCTACCCTCTCCTGTCATTATATTACCCTGGTCGACCCTCTCCTGTTATCTATTACCCTGTACGACCTTCAACTGTCATTCAATTACCCTGGTCTACCCTCTTCTGTCATTCTATTACCCTGGTCTACCCTCTCCTGTCATAATACTACCCTGGTCGACCCTCTCCTGTTATCTATTACCCTGTACGACCTTCAACTGTCATTCAATTACCCTGGTCTACCCTCTTCTGTCATTCTATTACCCTGGTCTACCCTCTCCTGGTATCTATTACCCTGGTCTAGCCTCTCCTGTCATTATATTGCCCTGTTCTACCCTATCCTGTCATTATATTGCCCTGTTCTACCCTATCCTGTCATTATATTGCCCTGGTCTACCCTCTCCTGTCATTATATTGCCCTGGTCTACCCTCTCCTGTCATTATATTACCCTGGTCTACCCTCTCCTGACATTATATTACCCTGGTCTACCCTCACCTGTCATTATATTACCCTGGACTACCCTCTCCTGGTATCTATTACCCTGGTCTAGCCTCTCCTGTCATTATATTACCCTGGTCTACCCTCTCCTGACATTATATTACCCTGGTCTACCCTCTCCTGTCATTATATTACCCTGGTCTACCCTCTCCTGTCCAATTTGTAAGTCGCTCTGGATAAGAGCGTCTGCTAAATGACTTAAATGACTTAAATGTAAATGTAATTATATTACCCTGGTCTACCCTCTCCTTACATTTTATTACCCTTGTCTACCCTCTCCTTACATTCTCATACGCTTCTATTACCCTGGTCTACCTTTTCATGTCATTATATTACCCTGGTCTACCCTTTCCTGTCATTATATTACTCTGGTCTACCCTCTACTGTTATCTACTACCCTGGTCTACCCTCTCCTGTCATAATACTACCCTGGTCGACCCTCTCCTGTTATCTATTACCCTGTACGACCTTCAACTGTCATTCAATTACCCTGGTCTACCCTCTTCTGTCATTCTATTACCCTGGTCTACCCTTTCCTGGTATCTATTACCCTGGTCTAGCCTCTCCTGTCATTATATTGCCCTGTTCTACCCTATCCTGTCATTATATTGCCCTGGTCTACCCTATCCTGTCATTATATTACCCTGGTCTACCCTCTCCTGTCATTATATTACCCTGGTCTACCCTCTCCTGTCATTATATTACCCTGGTCTACCCTCTCCTGTAATTGTATTACCCTGGTCTACCCTCTCCTGACATTATATTACCCTGGTCTACCCTCTCCTGTCATTATATTACCCTGGTCTATCCTATCCTGTCATTATATTACCCTGGTCTATCCTATCCTGTCATTATATTACGCTGGTCTACCCTTTCCTGACATTATATTACCCTGGTCTACCCTCTCCTGTCATTATATTACCCTGGTCTACCCTCTCCTGCATTCTATTACCCTGGTCTACCCTCTCCTGTCATTATATTACCCTGGTCTACCCTCTCCTGACATTATATTACCCTGGTCTACCCTCTCCTGTCATTATATTACCCTGGTCTACCCTCTCCTGACATTATCTTACCCTGGTCTACCCTCTCCTGTCATTATATTACCCTGGTCTACCCTCTTCTGACATTTTATTACCCTGGTATACCCTCTCCTGTCATTGTATTACCCTGGTCTACCCTCTCCTGACATTATATTACCCTGGTCTACCCTCTCCTGTAATTGTATTACCCTGGTCTACCCTCTCCTGACATTATATTACCCTGGTCTATCCTCTCCTGTCATTATATTACTCTGGTCTACCCTCTCCTGTCATTGTATTACCCTGGTCTACCCTCTCCTGTCATTATATTACCCTGGTCTACCCTCTCCTGACATTATATTAACCTGGTCTACCCTCTCCTGTCATAATATTACCCTGGACTACCCTCTCCTGTCATTATATTGCCCTGGTCTACCCTCTCCTGTTATATATTACCCTGGTCTACCCTCTCCTGCCATTATATTGCCCTGGTATACCCTCTCCCTGCCATTCTATTACCCTGGTCTACCCTCTCCTGTCATTATATTACCCTGGTCTACCCTCTCCTGTCATTATTTTACCCTGGTCTACCCTCTCCTGACATTATTTTACCCTGGTCTACCCTCTCCTGCCATTAAATTGCCCTGGTATACCCTCTCCCTGCCATTCTATTACCCTGGTCTACCCTCACCTGTCCAATTTGTAAGTCGCTCTGGATAAGAGCGTCTGCTAAATGACTTAAATGACTTAAATGTAAATGTAAATGTAATTATATTACCCTGGTCTACCCTCTCCTGTAATTGTATTACCCTGGTCTACCCTCTCCTGACATTCTATTACCCTGGTCTACACTCTCCTGTCATTGTATTACCCTGGTCTACCCTCTCCTTACATTTTATTACCCTTGTCTACCCTCTCCTTACATTCTCATACGCTTCTATTACCCTGGTCTACCCTTTCCTGTCATTATATTACTCTGGTCTACCCTCTACTGTTATCTACTACCCTGGTCTACCCTCTCCTGTCATAATACTACCCTGGTCGACCCTCTCCTGTTATCTATTACCCTGTACGACCTTCAACTGTCATTCAATTACCCTGGTCTACCCTCTTCTGTCATTCTATTACCCTGGTCTACCCTCTCCTGGTATCTATTACCCTGGTCTAGCCTCTCCTGTCATTATATTGCCCTGTTCTACCCTATCCTGTCATTATATTGCCCTGGTCTACCCTATCCTGTCATTATATTGCCCTGGTCTACCCTCTCCTGTCATTATATTACCCTGGTCTACCCTCTCCTGACATTATATTACCCTGGTCTACCCTCTCCTGTCATTATATTACCCTGGTCTACCCTCTCCTGTCCAATTTGTAAGTCGCTCTGGATAAGAGCGTCTGCTAAATGACTTAAATGACTTAAATGTAAATGTAAATGTAATTATATTACCCTGGTCTACCCTCTCCTTACATTTTATTACCCTTGTCTACCCTCTCCTTACATTCTCATACGCTTCTATTACCCTGGTCTACCTTTTCATGTCATTATACTACCCTGGTCTACCCTTTCCTGTCATTATATTACTCTGGTCTACCCTCTACTGTTATCTACTACCCTGGTCTACCCTCTCCTGTCATAATACTACCCTGGTCGACCCTCTCCTGTTATCTATTACCCTGTACGACCTTCAACTGTCATTCAATTACCCTGGTCTACCCTCTTCTGTCATTCTATTACCCTGGTCTACCCTTTCCTGGTATCTATTACCCTGGTCTAGCCTCTCCTGTCATTATATTGCCCTGTTCTACCCTATCCTGTCATTATATTGCCCTGGTCTACCCTATCCTGTCATTATATTACCCTGGTCTACCCTCTCCTGTCATTATATTACCCTGGTCTACCCTCTCCTGTCATTATATTACCCTGGTCTACCCTCTCCTGACATTATATTACCCTGGTCTACCCTCTCCTGTCCAATTTGTAAGTCGCACTGGATAAGAGCGTCTGCTAAATGACTTAAATGACTTAAATGTAAATGTAAATGTAATTATATTACCCTGGTCTACCCTCTCCTGTAATTGTATTACCCTGGTCTACCCTCTCCTGACATTATATTACCCTGGTCTACCCTCTCCTGTCATTATATTACCCTGGTCTATCCTATCCTGTCATTATATTACCCTGGTCTATCCTATCCTGTCATTATATTACCCTGGTCTACCCTCTCCTGTAATTGTATTACCCTGGTCTACCCTTTCCTGACATTATATTACCCTGGTCTACCCTCTCCTGTCATTATATTACCCTGGTCTACCCTCTCCTGTCATTATATTACCCTGGTCTACCCTCTCCTGTCATTATATAACCCTGGTCTACCCTCTCCTGTCATTATATTACCCTGGTCTACCCTCTCCTGTCATTATATTACCCTGGTCTACCCTCTCCTGTCATTATATTACCCTGGTCTACCCTCTCCTGACATTATATTACCCTGGTCTACCCTCTCCTGTCATTATATTACCCTGGTCTACCCTCTCCTGACATTATCTTACCCTGGTCTACCCTCTACTGTCATTATATTACCCTGGTCTACCCTATCCTGTCATTATATTACCCTGGTCTACCCTCTTCTGACATTTTATTACCCTGGTATACCCTCTCCTGTCATTGTATTACCCTGGTCTACCCTCTCCTGACATTATATTACCCTGGTCTACCCTCTCCTGTAATTGTATTACCCTGGTCTACCCTCTCCTGACATTATACTACCCTGGTCTACCCTCTCCTGTCATTATATTACTCTGGTCTACCCTCTCCTGTCATTGTATTACCCTGGTCTACCCTCTCCTGTCATTATATTACCCTGGTCTACCCTCTCCTGACATTATATTAACCTGGTCTACCCTCTCCTGTCATAATATTACCCTGGACTACCCTCTCCTGTCATTATATTGCCCTGGTCTACCCTCTCCTGTTATATATTACCCTGGTCTACCCTCTCCTGCCATTATATTGCCCTGGTATACCCTCTCCCTGCCATTCTATTACCCTGGTCTACCCTATCCTGTCATTATATTGCCCTGGTCTACCCTATCCTGTCATTATATTACCCTGGTCTACCCTCTCCTGTCATTATATTACCCTGGTCTACCCTCTCCTGTCATTATATTACCCTGGTCTACCCTCTCCTGACATTATATTACCCTGGTCTACCCTCTCCTGTCCAATTTGTAAGTCGCTCTGGATAAGAGCGTCTGCTAAATGACTTAAATGACTTAAATGTAAATGTAAATGTAATTATATTACCCTGGTCTACCCTCTCCTGTAATTGTATTACCCTGGTCTACCCTCTCCTGACATTATATTACCCTGGTCTACCCTCTCCTGTCATTATATTACCCTGGTCTATCCTATTCTGTCATTATATTACCCTGGTCTATCCTATCCTGTCATTATATTACGCTGGTCTACCCTTTCCTGACATTATATTACCCTGGTCTACCCTCTCCTGTCATTATATTACCCTGGTCTACCCTCTCCTGTCAATCTATTACCCTGGTCTACCCTCTCCTGTCATTATATAACCCTGGTCTACCCTCTCCTGTCATTATATTACCCTGGTCTACCCTCTCCTGTCATTATATTACCCTGGTCTACCCTCTCCTGTCATTATATTACCCTGGTCTACCCTCTCCTGACATTATATTACCCTGGTCTACCCTCTCCTGTCATTATATTACCCTGGTCTACCCTATCCTGACATTATCTTACCCTGGTCTACCCTCTCCTGTCATTATATTACCCTGGTCTACCCTCTTCTGACATTTTATTACCCTGGTATACCCTCTCCTGTCATTGTATTACCCTGGTCTACCCTCTCCTGACATTATATTACCCTGGTCTACCCTCTCCTGTAATTGTATTACCCTGGTCTACCCTCTCCTGACATTATATTACCCTGGTCTACCCTCTCCTGTCATTATATTACTCTGGTCTACCCTCTCCTGTCATTGTATTACCCTGGTCTACCCTCTCCTGTCATTATATTACCCTGGTCTACCCTCTCCTGTCATTATATTACCCTGGTCTACCCTCTCCTGTCATTATATTACCCTGGTCTACCCTCTCCTGTCATTATATTACCCTGGTCTACCCTCTCCTGGTATCTATTACCCTGGTCTAGCCTCTCCTGTCATTATATTGCCCTGTTCTATCCTGTCATTATATTGCCCTGGTCTACCCTATCCTGTCATTATATTACCCTGGTCTACCCTCTCCTGTCATTATATTACCCTGGTCTACCCTCTCCTGTCATTATATTACCCTGGTCTACCCTCTCCTGTCATTATATTACCCTGGTCTACCCTCTCCTGTCCAATTTGTAAGTCGCTCTGGATAAGAGCGTCTGCTAAATGACTTAAATGACTTAAATGTAAATGTAATTATATTACACGGGTCTACCCTCTCCTGTAATTGTATTACCCTGGTCTACCCTCTCCTGACATTATATTACCCTGGTCTACCCTCTCCTGTCATTATATTACCCTGGTCTATCCTATCCTGTCATTATATTACCCTGGTCTACCCTCTCCTGTAATTGTATTACCCTGGTCTACCCTCTCCTGACATTATATTACCCTGGTCTACCCTCTCCTGTCATTATATTACCCTGGTCTACCCTCTCCTGTCATTATATTACCCTGGTCTACCCTCTCCTGACATAATATTACCCTGGTCTACCCTTTCCTGTCATTATATTACTCTGGTCTACCCTTTCCTGTTATCTACTGCCCTGGTCTACCCTCTCCTGTCATAATACTACCCTGGTCGACCCTCTCCTGTTATCTATTACCCTTTACGACCTTCAACTGTCATTCAATTACCCTGGTCTACCCTCTTCTGTCATTCTATTACCCTGGTCTAGCCTCTCCTGTCATTATATTGCCCTGTTCTACCCTATCCTGTCATTATATTGCCCTGGTCTACCCTATCCTGTCATTATATTACCCTGGTCTACCCTCTCCTGTCATTATATTACCCTGGTCTACCCTCTCCTGTCATTATATTACCCTGGTCTACCCTCTCCTGTCATTATATTACCCTGGTCTACCCTCTCCTGACATTATATTACCCTGGTCTACCCTCTCCTGTCATTATTTTACCCTGGTCTACCCTCTCCTGACATTATTTTACCCTGGTCTACCCTCTCCTGCCATTAAATTGCCCTGGTATACCCTCTCCCTGCCATTCTATTACCCTGGTCTACCCTCACCTGTCCAATTTGTAAGTCGCTCTGGATAAGAGCGTCTGCTAAATGACTTAAATGACTTAAATGTAAATGTAAATGTAATTATATTACCCTGGTCTACCCTCTCCTGTAATTGTATTACCCTGGTCTACCCTCTCCTGACATTCTATTACCCTGGTCTACACTCTCCTGTCATTGTATTACCCTGGTCTACCCTCTCCTTACATTTTATTACCCCTGTCTACCCTCTCCTTACATTCTCATACGCTTCTATTACCCTGGTCTACCTTTTCATGTCATTATATTACCTTGGTCTACCCTTTCCTGTCATTATATTACTCTGGTCTACCCTCTACTGTTATCTACTACCCTGGTCTACCCTCTCCTGTCATAATACTACCCTGGTCGACCCTCTCCTGTTATCTATTACCCTGTACGACCTTCAACTGTCATTCAATTACCCTGGTCTACCCTCTTCTGTCATTCTATTACCCTGGTCTACCCTCTCCTGGTATCTATTACCCTGGTCTAGCCTCTCCTGTCATTATATTGCCCTGTTCTATCCTGTCATTATATTGCCCTGGTCTACCCTATCCTGTCATTATATTACCCTGGTCTACCCTCTCCTGTCATTATATTACCCTGGTCTACCCTCTCCTGTCATTATATTACCCTGGTCTACCCTCTCCTGTCATTATATTACCCTGGTCTACCCTCTCCTGACATTATATTACCCTGGTCTACCCTCTCCTGTCCAATTTGTAAGTCGCTCTGGATAAGAGCGTCTGCTAAATGACTTAAATGACTTAAATGTAAATGTAATTATATTACACGGGTCTACCCTCTCCTGTAATTGTATTACCCTGGTCTACCCTCTCCTGTAATTGTATTACCCTGGTCTACCCTCTCCTGTCATTATATTACCCTGGTCTATCCTATCCTGTCATTATATTACCCTGGTCTACCCTCTCCTGTAATTGTATTACCCTGGTCTACCCTCTCCTGACATTATATTACCCTGGTCTACCCTCTCCTGTCATTATATTACCCTGGTCTACCTTCTCCTGTCATTATATTACCCTGGTCTACCCTCTCCTGACATAATATTACCCTGGTCTACCCTTTCCTGTCATTATATTACTCTGGTCTACCCTTTCCTGTTATCTACTGCCCTGGTCTACCCTCTCCTGTCATAATACTACCCTGGTCGACCCTCTCCTGTTATCTATTACCCTTTACGACCTTCAACTGTCATTCAATTACCCTGGTCTACCCTCTTCTGTCATTCTATTACCCTGGTCTAGCCTCTCCTGTCATTATATTGCCCTGTTCTACCCTATCCTGTCATTATATTGCCCTGGTCTACCCTATCCTGTCATTATATTACCCTGGTCTACCCTCTCCTGTCATTATATTACCCTGGTCTACCCTCTCCTGTCATTATATTACCCTGGTCTACCCTCTCCTGTCATTCTATTACCCTGGTCTACCCTTTCCTGGTATCTATTACCCTGGTCTAGCCTCTCCTATCATTATATTGCCCTGTTCTACCCTATCCTGTCATTATATTGCCCTGGTCTACCCTATCCTGTCATTATATTACCCTGGTCTACCCTCTCCTGTCATTATATTACCCTGGTCTACCCTCTCCTGTCATTATATTACCCTGGTCTACCCTCTCCTGTCAATATATTACCCTGGTCTACCCTCTCCTGTCCAATTTGTAAGTCGCTCTGGATAAGAGCGTCTGCTAAATGACTTAAATGACATAAATGTAAATGTAAATGTAATTATATTACCCTGGTCTACCCTCTCCTGTAATTGTATTACCCTGGTCTACCCTCTCCTGACATTATATTACCCTGGTCTACCCTCTCCTGTCATTATATTACCCTGGTCTATCCTATCCTGTCATTATATTACCCTGGTCTACCCTCTCCTGTAATTGTATTACCCTGGTCTACCCTATCCTGACTTTATATTACCCTGGTCTACCCTCTCCTGTCATTATATTACCCTGGTCTACCCTCTCCTGTCATTCTATTACCCTGGTCTACCCTTTCCTGTCATTATATTACCCTGGTCTACCCTCTCCTGTCATTTTATAACCCTGGTCTACCCTCTCCTGTCATTATATTACCCTGGTCTACCCTCTCCTGTCATTATATTACCCTGGTCTACCCTCTCCTGTCATTATATTACCCTGGTCTACCCTCTCCTGACATTATATTACCCTGGTCTACCCTCTCCTGTCATTATATTACCCTGGTCTACCCTCTCCTGACATTATCTTACCCTGGTCTACCCTCTACTGTCATTATATTACCCTGGTCTACCCTATCCTGTCATTATATTACCCTGGTCTACCCTCTTCTGACATTTTATTACCCTGGTATACCCTCTCCTGTCATTGTATTACCCTGGTCTACCCTCTCCTGACATTATATTACCCTGGTCTACCCTCTCCTGTAATTGTATTACCCTGGTCTACCCTCTCCTGACATTATATTACCCTGGTCTACCCTCTCCTGACATTATATTAACCTGGTCTACCCTCTCCTGTCATTATATTACCCTGGACTACCCTCTCCTGTCATTATATTGCCCTGGTCTACCCTCTCCTGTTATATATTACCCTGGTCTACCCTCTCCTGCCATTATATTACCCTGGTCTACCCTCTCCTACCATTAAATTGCCCTGGTATACCCTCTCCCTGCCATTCTATTACCCTGGTCTACCCTCACCTGTCATTATATTACCCTGGTCTACCCTCTCCTGTCATTATTTTACCCTGGTCTACCCTCTCCTGTCATTATTTTACCCTGGTCTACCCTTTCCTGTCATACTTTTACTCTGGTCTACCCTCTCCTGCCATTCTATTACCCTGGTATACCCTCTCCTGCCGGTTTATTACCCTGGTCTACCCTCTCTTTACATTCTATTACCCTTGTCTACCCTCTCCTTACATTCTCATAAAATTCTATTTCCCTGGTCTACCTTTTCATGTCATTATATTACCCTGGTCTAACCTTTCCTGTCTTTATATTACCCTGGTCACCCTCTACTGTTATATATTACCCTGGTCTACCCTCTCCTGTCATAATATTACCCTGGACTACCCTCTCCTGTTATCTATTACCCTGTACGACCTTCAACTGTCATTATATTACCCTGGTCTACCCCCTCCTGTCATACTTTTACTCTGGTCTACCCTCTCCTGCCATTCTATTAACCTGGTCTACCCTCTCCTGTCATTATTTTACCCTGGTCTACCCTCTCCTGTCATTATATTACCCTGGTCTACCCTCTCCTGTCATTATATTGCCCTGGTCTACCCTCTCCTGTTATATATTACCCTGGTCTACCCTCTCCTGCCATTATATTGCCCTGGTATACCCTCTCCCTGCCATTCTATTACCCTGGTCTACCCTCTCCTGTCATTATATTACCCTGGTCTACCCTCTACTGTCATTATTTTACCCTGGTCTACCCTCTCCTGTCATTATTTTACCCTGGTCTACCCTCTCCTGACATTATATTACCCTGGTCTACCCTCTACTGTCATTATTTTACCCTGGTCTACCCTCTCCTGTAATTGTATTACCCTGGTGTACCCTCCCCTGACATACTATTACCCTGGTCTACACTCTCCTGTCATTATATTACCCTGGTCTACCCTATCCTGTCATTATATTACCCTGGTCTACCCTCTCCTGTCATTATATTACCCTGGTCTACCCTCTCCTGTAATTGTATTACCCTGGTCTACCCTCTCCTGACATAATATTACCCTGGTCTACCCTTTCCTGTCATTATATTACTCTGGTCTACCCTCTACTGTTATCTATTACCCAGGTCTACCCTCTCGTGTCATAATACTACCCTGGTCTACCCTCTCCTGTAATCTATTACCCTGTACGACCTTCAACTGTCATTCAATTACCCTGGTCTACCCTCTTCTGTCATTCTATTACCCTGGTCTACCCTCTCCTGGTATCTATTACCCTGGTCTAGCCTCTCCTGTCATTATATTGCCCTGGCCTACCCTATCCTGTCATTATATTGCCCTGGTCTACCCTATCCTGTCATTATATTACCCTGGTCTACCCTCTCCTATCATTATATTACCCTGGTCTACCCTCTCCTGTCATTATTATACTCTGGTCTACCCTCTCCTGACATTATATTACCCTGGTCTACCCTCTCCTGTCATTATATTACCCTGGTCTACCCTCTCCTGTAATTGTATTACCCTGGTCTACCCTCTCCTAACATTATATTACCCTGGTCTACCCTCTCCTGTCATTATATTACCCTGGTCTACCCTCTTCTGACATTATATTACCCTGGTCTACCCTCTCCTGTCATTATATTACCCTGGTCTACCCTCTCCTGTCATTGTATTACCCTGGTCTACCCTCTCCTGACATTATATTACCCTGGTCTACCCTCTCCTGTTATCTATTACCCTGGTCTACCCTCTCCTGACATTCTATTAACCTTGTCTACCCTCTCCTTTCATTATATTACCCTGGACTACCCTTTCCTGTCATTATATTACCCTGGTGTACCCTCTCCTGTCATTATATAACATTGGTCTACCCTCTCCTGTCATTATATTACCCTGGTCTACCCTCTCCTGTCATTACATTACCCTGGTCTACCCTCTCTTGACATTATATTACCCTGGTCTACCCTCTCCTGTCATTATATTACCCTGGTCTACCCTCTCCTGTAATTGTATTACCCTGGTCTACCCTCTCCTGCCATTCTATTACCCTGGTCTACACTCTGCTGTCATTATATTACCCTGGGATACCCTATCCTGTCATTATATTACCCTGGTCTACCCTCTCCTGTCATTATATTACCCTGGTCTACCCTCTCCTGTAATTGTATTACCCTGGTCTACCCTCTCTTGACATAATATTACCCTGGTCTACCCTTTCCTGTCATTATATTACTCTGGTCTACCCTCTACTGTTATCTATTACCCAGGTCTACCCTCTCCTGTCATAATACTACCCTGGTCTACCCTCTCTTGTAATCTATTACCCTGTACGACCTTCAACTGTCATTCAATTACCCTGGTCTACCCTCTTCTGTCATTCTATTACCCTGGTCTACCCTCTCCTGGTATCTATTACCCTGGTCTAGCCTCTCCTGTCATTATATTGCCCTGGCCTACCCTATCCTGTCATTATATTGCCCTGGTCTACCCTATCCTGTCATTATATTACCCTGGTCTACCCTCTCCTGTCATTCTATTACCCTGGTCTACCCTCTCCTGTCATTATATTACCCTGGTCTACCCTCTCCTGTCATTCTATTACCCTGGTCTACCCTTTCCTGTCATTATTATACCCTGGTCTACCCTCTCCTGTCATTATTATACCCTGGTCTACCCTCTCCTGTCATTATATTACCCTGGTCTACCCTCTCCTGTCATTATATTACCCTGGTCTACCCTCTCCTGACATTATATTACCCTGGTCTACCCTCTCCTGTCATTATATTACCCTGGTCTACCCTCTCCTGTAATTGTATTACCCTGGTCTACCCTCTCCTGACATTATATTACCCTGGTCTACCCTCTCCTGTCATTATATTACCCTGGTCTACCCTCTTCTGACATTATATTACCCTGGTCTACCCTCTCCTGTCATTGTATTACCCTGGTCTACCCTCTCCTGACATTATATTACCCTGGTCTACCCTCTCCTGTCATTATATTACCCTGGTCTACCCTCTCCTGTTATCTATTACCCTGGTCTACCCTCTCCTGACATTCTATTAACCTTGTCTACCCTCTCCTGTCATTATATTACCCTGGACTACCATTTCCTGTCATTATATTACCCTGGTGTACCCTCTCCTGTCATTATATAACCTAGGTCTACCCTCTCCTGTCATTATATTACCCTGGTCTACCCTCTCCTGTCATTACATTACCCTGGTTTACCCTCTCTTGACATTATATTACCCTGGTCTACCCTCTCCTGTCATTATATTACCCTGGTCTACCCTCTCCTGTAATTGTATTACCCTGGTCTACCCTCTCCTGCCATTCTATTACCCTGGTCTACACTCTCCTGTCATTATATTACCCTGGTCTACCCTATCCTGTCATTATATTACCCTGGTCTACCCTCTCCTGTCATTATATTACCCTGGTCTACCCTCTCCTGTAATTGTATTACCCTGGTCTACCCTCTCCTGACATAATATTACCCTGGTCTACCCTTTCCTGTCATTATATTACTCTGGTCTACCCTCTACTGTTATCTATTACCCAGGTCCACCCTCTCCTGTCATAATACTACCCTGGTCTACCCTCTCTTGTAATCTATTACCCTGTACGACCTTCAACTGTCATTCAATTACCCTGGTCTACCCTCTTCTGTCATTCTATTACCCTGGTCTACCCTCTCCTGGTATCTATTACCCTGGTCTAGCCTCTCCTGTCATTATATTGCCCTGGCCTACCCTATCCTGTCATTATATTGCCCTGGTCTACCCTATCCTGTCATTATATTACCCTGGTCTACCCTCTCCTATCATTATATTACCCTGGTCTACCCTCTCCTGTCATTATTATACCCTGGTCTACCCTCTCCTGACATTATATTACCCTGGTCTACCCTCTCCTGTCATTATATTACCCTGGTCTACCCTCTCCTGTAATTGTATTACCCTGGTCTACCCTCTCCTAACATTATATTACCCTGGTCTACCCTCTCCTGTCATTATATTACCCTGGTCTACCCTCTTCTGACATTATATTACCCTGGTCTACCCTCTCCTGTCATTATATTACCCTGGTCTACCCTCTCCTGTCATTGTATTACCCTGGTCTACCCTCTCCTGACATTATATTACCCTGGTCTACCCTCTCCTGTCATTATATTACCCTGGTCTACCCTCTCCTGTTATCTATTACCCTGGTCTACCCTCTCCTGACATTCTATTAACCTTGTCTACCCTCTCCTTTCATTCTATTACCCTGGACTACCCTTTCCTGTCATTATATTACCCTGGTGTACCCTCTCCTGTCATTATATAACATTGGTCTACCCTCTCCTGTCATTATATTACCCTGGTCTACCCTCTCCTGTCATTACATTACCCTGGTCTACCCTCTCTTGACATTATATTACCCTGGTCTACCCTCTCCTGTCATTATATTTCCCTGGTCTACCCTCTCCTGTAATTGTATTACCCTGGTCTACCCTCTCCTGCCATTCTATTACCCTGGTCTACACTCTGCTGTCATTATATTACCCTGGGATACCCTATCCTGTCATTATATTACCCTGGTCTACCCTCTCCTGTCATTATATTACCCTGGTCTACCCTCTCCTGTAATTGTATTACCCTGGTCTACCCTCTCTTGACATAATATTACCCTGGTCTACCCTTTCCTGTCATTATATTACTCTGGTCTACCCTCTACTGTTATCTATTACCCAGGTCTACCCTCTCCTGTCATAATACTACCCTGGTCTACCCTCTCTTGTAATCTATTACCCTGTACGACCTTCAACTGTCATTCAATTACCCTGGTCTACCCTCTTCTGTCATTCTATTACCCTGGTCTACCCTCTCCTGGTATCTATTACCCTGGTCTAGCCTCTCCTGTCATTATATTGCCCTGGCCTACCCTATCCTGTCATTATATTGCCCTGGTCTACCCTATCCTGTCATTATATTACCCTGGTCTACCCTCTCCTGTCATTCTATTACCCTGGTCTACCCTCTCCTGTCATTATATTACCCTGGTCTACCCTCTCCTGTCATTCTATCACCCTGGTCTACCCTTTCCTGTCATTTTTATACCCTGGTCTACCCTCTCCTGTCATTATATTACCCTGGTCTACCCTCTCCTGTCATTATATTACCCTGGTCTACCCTCTCCTGACATTATATTACCCTGGTCTACCCTCTCCTGTCATTATATTACCCTGGTCTACCCTCTCCTGTAATTGTATTACCCTGGTCTACCCTCTCCTGTAATTGTATTACCCTGGTCTACCCTCTCCTGACATTATATTACCCTGGTCTACCCTCTCCTGACATTATATTACCCTGGTCTACCCTCTTCTGACATTATATTACCCTGGTCTACCCTCTCCTGTCATTGTATTACCCTGGTCTACCCTCTCCTGACATTATATTACCCTGGTCTACCCTCTCCTGTCATTATATTACCCTGGTCTACCCTCTCCTGTTATCTATTACCCTGGTCTACCCTCTCCTGACATTCTATTAACCTTGTCTACCCTCTCCTGTCATATTACCCTGGACTACCATTTCCTGTCATTATATTACCCTGGTCTACCCTCTCCTGTCATTATATAACCTAGGTCTACCCTCTCCTGTCATTATATTACCCTGGTCTACCCTCTCCTGTCATTACATTACCCTGGTTTACCCTCTCTTGACATTATATTACCCTGGTCTACCCTCTCCTGTCATTATATTACCCTGGTCTACCCTCTCCTGTAATTGTATTACCCTGGTCTACCCTCTCCTGCCATTCTATTACCCTGGTCTACACTCTCCTGTCATTATATTACCCTGGTCTACCCTATCCTGTCATTATATTACCCTGGTCTACCCTCTCCTGTCATTATATTACCCTGGTCTACCCTCTCCTGTAATTGTATTACCCTGGTCTACCCTCTCCTGACATAATATTACCCTGGTCTACCCTTTCCTGTCATTATATTACTCTGGTCTACCCTCTACTGTTATCTATTACCCAGGTCCACCCTCTCCTGTCATAATACTACCCTGGTCTACCCTCTCTTGTAATCTATTACCCTGTACGACCTTCAACTGTCATTCAATTACCCTGGTCTACCCTCTTCTGTCATTCTATTACCCTGGTCTACCCTCTCCTGGTATCTATTACCCTGGTCTAGCCTCTCCTGTCATTATATTGCCCTGGCCTACCCTATCCTGTCATTATATTGCCCTGGTCTACCCTATCCTGTCATTATATTACCCTGGTCTACCCTCTCCTGTCATTCTATTACCCTGGTCTACCCTCTCCTGTCATTATATTACCCTGGTCTACCCTCTCCTGTCATTCTATTACCCTGGTCTACCCTTTCCTGTCATTATTATACCCTGGTCTACCCTCTCCTGTCATTATATTACCCTGGTCTACCCTCTCCTGTCATTATATTACCCTGGTCTACCCTCTCCTGACATTATATTACCCTGGTCTACCCTCTCCTGTCATTATATTACCCTGGTCTACCCTCTCCTGTAATTGTATTACCCTGGTCTACCCTCTCCTGACATTATATTACCCTGGTCTACCCTCTCCTGTCATTATATTACCCTGGTCTACCCTCTTCTGACATTATATTGCCCTGGTCTACCCTCTCCTGTCATTGTATTACCCTGGTCTACCCTCTCCTGACATTATATTACCCTGGTCTACCCTCTCCTGTCATTATATTACCCTGGTCTACCCTCTCCTGACATTCTATTAACCTTGTCTACCCTCTCCTGTCATTATATTACCCTGGTCTACCCTCTCCTGACATTATATTACCCTGGTCTACCCTCTCCTGTCATTATATTACCCTGGTCTACCCTCTCCTGACATTCTATTAACCTTGTCTACCCTCTCCTGTCATTATATTACCCTGGACTACCATTTCCTGTCATTATATTACCCTGGTGTACCCTCTCCTGTCATTATATAACCTTGGTCTACCCTCTCCTGTCATTATATTACCCTGGTCTACCCTCTCCTGTCATTACATTACCCTGGTCTACCCTCTCTTTACATTATATTACCCTGGTCTACCCTCTCCTGTCATTATATTACCCTGGTCTACCCTCTCCTGTAATTGTATTACCCTGGTCTACCCTCTCCTGCCATTCTATTACCCTGGTCTACCCTCTCCTGTCATTATATTACCCTGGCATACCCTATCCCGTCATTATATTACCCTGGTCTACCCTCTCCTGTAATTGTATTACCCTGGTCTACCCTTTCCTGTCATTATATTACCCTGGTCTACCCTCTCCTGTAATTGTATTACCTTGGTCTACCCTCTCCTGACATTATATTACCCTGGTCTACCCTCTCCTGTCATTATATTACCCTGGTCTACCCTCTCCTGTCATTATATTACCCTGGTCTACCCTCTCCTGTCATTGTATTACCCTGGTCTACCCTCTCCTGACATTATATTACCCTGGACTACCCTTTCCTGTCATTATATTACCCTGGTCTACCCTCTCCTGTCATTATATAACCTTGGTCTACCCTCTCCTGTCATTATATTACCCTGGTTTACCCTCTCCTGTCATTACATTACCCTGGTCTACCCTCTCTTGACATTATATTACCCTGGTCTACCCTCTCCTGTCATTATATTACCCTGGTCTACCCTCTCCTGTAATTGTATTACCCTGGTCTACCCTCTCCTGCCATTATATTACCCTGGTCTACCCTCTCCTGTCATTATATTACCCTGGCATACCCTATCCTGTCATTATATTACCCTGGTCTACCCTCTACTGTCATTATTTTACCCTGGTCTACCCTCTCCTGTCATTATATTACCCTGGTCTACCCTCTCCTGACATTATATTAACCTTGTCTACCCTCTCCTGTCATTATATTACCCTGGACTACCCTCTCCTGTCATTATATTGCCCTAGTCTACCCTCTCCTGTTATATATTACCCTGGTCTACCCTCTCCTGCCATTATATTGCCCTTTTATACCCTCTCCCTGCCATTCTATTACCCTGGTCTACCCTCTCCTGTCATTATATTACCCTGGTCTACCCTCTCCTGTCATTCATTTACCCTGGTCTACCCTCTCCTGACATTATTTTACCCTGGTCTACCCTCTCCTGCCATTAAATTGCCCTGGTATACCCTCTCCCTGCCATTCTATTACCCTGGTCTACCCTCACCTGTCATTATATTACCCTGGTCTACCCTCTCCTGTCATTATTTTACCCTGGTCTACCCTTCCCTGTCATACTTTTACTCTGGTCTACCCTCTCCTGCCATTCTATTACCCTGGTATACCCTCTCCTGCCGGTTTATTACCCTGGTCTACCCTCTCCTTACATTCTATTACCCTTGTCTACCCTCTCCTTACATTCTCATACCCTTCTATTACCCTTGTCTACCTTTTCATGTCATTATATTACCATGGTCTAACCTTTCCTGTCTTTATATTACCCTGGTCACCCTCTACTGTTATCTATTACCCTGGTCTACCCTCTCCTGTCATAATATTACCCTGGACTACCCTCTCCTGTTATCTATTACCCTGTACGACATTCAACTGTCATTATATTACCCTGGTCTACCCTCTTCTGTCATTCTATTACCCTGGTCTACCCTCTCCTGTCATTATTTTACCCTGGTATACCCTCTCCTGTCATTATTTTACCCTTGTCTACCCTCTCCTGTCATTATATTACCCTGGTCTACCCTCTCCTGCCATTATATTGCCCTGGTACACCCTCTCCCTGCCATTCTATTACCCTGGTCTACCCTCTCCTGTCATTATATTACCCTGGTCTACCCTCTCCTGTCATTATTTTACCCTGGTCTACCCTCTCCTGTCATTATTTTACCCTGGTCTACCCTCTCCTGTCATTATTTTACCCTGGTCTACCCTCTCCTGTCATACTTTTACCCTGGTCTACCCTCTCCTGACATTATATTACCCTGGTCTACCCTCTCCTGTCATTATGTTACCCTGGTCTACCCTCTCCTGTCATTGTATTACCCTGGTCTACCCTCTCCTGACATTATATTACCCTGGTCTACCCTCTCCTGTCATTATATTACCCTGGTCTACCCTCTCCTGTCATTGTATTACCCTGGTCTACCCTCTCTTGACATTATATTACCCTGGTCTACCCTCTCCTGTCATTATATTACCCTGGTCTATCCTCTCCTGTAATTGTATTACCCTGGTCTACCCTCTCCTGCCATTCTATTACCCTGGTCTACCCTCTCCTGTCATTATATACCCTGGTCTACCCTCTCCTGACATTATATTACCCTGGTCTACCCTCTCCTGTCATTATATTACCATGGTCTACCCTCTCCTGTCATTATATTACTCTGGTCTACCCTCTCCTGTCATTATATTGCCCTGGTCTACCCTCTCCTGTTATATATTACCCTGGACTACCCTCTCCTGCCATTATATTACCCTGGTATACCCTCTCCTGCCATTCTATTACCCTGTTCTACCCTTTCCTGTCATTATATTACCCTGGTCTACCCTCTCCTGTCATTATATAACCCTGGTCTTCACTCTCCTGTCATTATATTACCCTGGTCTACCCTCTCCTGTCATTATATTACCCTGGTCTACCCTCTCCTGTCATTATATTACCCTGGTCTACCATCTCCTGTAATTGTATTACCCTGGTCTACCCTCTCCTGACATTATATTACCCTGGTCTACCGTCTCCTGTCATTATATTACCCTGGTCTACCCTATCCTGTCATTATATTACCCTGGTCTACCCTCTCCTGTCATTGTATTACCCTGGTCTACCCTCTCTTGACATTATATTACCCTGGTCTACCCTCTCCTGTCATTATATTACCCTGGTCTACCCTCTCCTGTAATTGTATTACCCTGGTCTACCCTCTCCTGCCATTCTATTACCCTGGTCTACCCTCTCCTGTCATTATATACCCTGGTCTACCCTCTCCTGACATTATATTACCCTTGTCTACCCTCTCCTGTCATTATATTACCATGGTCTACCCTCTCCTGTCATTATATTACTCTGGTCTACCCTCTCCTGTCATTATATTGCCCTGGTCTACCCTCTCCTGTTATATATTACCCTGGACTACCCTCTCCTGCCATTATATTACCCTGGTATACCCTCTCCTGCCATTCTATTACCCTGTTCTACCCTTTCCTGTCATTATATTACCCTGGTCTACCCTCTCCTGTCATTATATAACCCTGGTCTTCACTCTCCTGTCATTATATTACCCTGGTCTACCCTCTCCTGTCATTATATTACCCTGGTCTACCCTCTCCTGTCATTATATTACCCTGGTCTACCCCCTCCTGTCATACTTTTACTCTGGTCTACCCTCTCCTGCCATTCTATTAACCTGGTCTACCCTCTCCTGTCATTATTTTACCCTGGTCTACCCTCTCCTGTCATTATATTACCCTGGTCTACCCTCTCCTGTCATTATATTGCCCTGGTCTACCCTCTCCTGTCATTGTATTACCCTGGTCTACCCTCTCCTGTCATTATATTACCCTGGTCTACCCTCTCCTGACATTATATTAACCTGGTCTACCCTCTCCTGTCATTATTTTACCCTGGACTACCCTCTCCTGTCATTATATTGCCCTGGTCTACCCTCTCCTGTTATATATTACCCTGGTCTACCCTCTCCTGCCATTATATTGCCCTGGTATACCCTCTCCCTGCCATTCTATTACCCTGGTCTACCCTCTCCTGTCATTATATTACCCTGGTCTACCCTCTCCTGTCATTATTTTACCCTGGTCTACCCTCTCCTGACATTATTTTACCCTGGTCTACCCTCTCCCTGCCATTCTATTACCCTGGTCTACCCTCACCTGTCATTATATTACCCTGGTCTACCCTCTCCTGTCATTATTTTACCCTGGTCTACCCTCTCCTGTCATTATTTTACCCTGGTCTACCCTTTCCTGTCATACTTTTACTCTGGTCTACCATCTCCTGCCATTCTATTACCCTGGTATACCCTCTCCTGCCGGTTTATTACCCTGGTCTACCCTCTCCTTACATTCTATTACCCTTGTCTACCCTCTCCTTACATTCTCATACCCTTCTATTACCCTGGTCTACCTTTTCATGTCATTATATTACCCTGGTCTAACCTTTCCTGTCTTTATATTACCCTGGTCACCCTCTACTGTTATCTATTACCCTGGTCTACCCTCTCCTGTCATAATATTACCCTGGACTACCCTCTCCTGTTATCTATTACCCTGTACGACCTTCAACTGTCATTATATTACCCTGGTCTAACCTCTTCTGTCATTCTATTACCCTGGTCTACCCTCTCCTGTCATTATTTTACCCCGGTATACCCTCTCCTGTCATTATTTTGCCCTGGTCTACCCCCTCCTGTCATACTTTTACTCTGGTCTACCTTCTCCTGCCATTCTATTAACCTGGTCTACCCTCTCCTGTCATTATTTTACCCTGGTCTACCCTCTCCTGTCATTATATTACCCTGGTCTACCCTCTCCTGTCATTATATTGCCCTGGTCTACCCTCTCCTGTTATATATTACCCTGGTCTACCCTCTCCTGCCATTATATTGCCCTGGTATACCCTCTCCCTGCCATTCTATTACCCTGGTCTACCCTCTCCTGTCATTATATTACCCTGGTCTACCCTCTCCTGTCATTATTTTACCCTGGTCTACCCTCTCCTGTCATTATTTTACCCTGGTCTACCCTCTCCTGTCATTATTTTACCCTGGTCTACCCCCTCCTGTCATTCTATTAACCTGGTCTACCCTCTCCTGTCATTATTTTACCCTGGTCTACCCTCTCCTGTCATTATTTTACCCTGGTCTACCCTCTCCTGTCATTATATTACCCTGGTCTACCCTCTCCTGTCATTATATTGCCCTGGTCTACCCTCTCCTGTTATATATTACCCTGGTCTACCCTCTCCCTGCCATTCTATTACCCTGGTCTACCCTCTCCTGTCATTATATTACCCTGGTCTACCCTCTCCTGTCATTATTTTACCCTGGTCTACCCTCTCCTGTCATTATTTTACCCTGGTCTACCCTCTCCTGTCATACTTTTACCCTGGTCTACCCTCTCCTGACATTATATTACCCTGGTCTACCCTCTCCTTTCATTATGTTACCCTGGTCTACCCTCTCCTGTAATTGTATTACCCTGGTCTACCCTCTCCTGACATACTATTACCCTGGTCTACACTCTCCTGTCATTATATTACCCTGGTCTACCCTATCCTGTCATTATATTACCCTGGTCTACCCTCTCCTGTCATTATATTACCCTGGTCTACCCTCTCCTGTAATTGTATTACCCTGGTCTACCCTCTCCTGACATAATATTACCCTGGTCTACCCTTTCCTGTCATTATATTACTCTGGTCTACCCTCTACTGTTATCTATTACCCAGGTCTACCCTCTCCTGTCATAATACTACCCTGGTCTACCCTCTCCTGTAATCTATTACCCTGTACGACCTTCAACTGTCATTCAATTACCCTGGTCTACCCTCTTCTGTCATTCTATTACCCTGGTCTACCCTCTCCTGGTATCTATTACCCTGGTCTAGCCTCTCCTGTAATTATATTGCCCTGGCCTACCCTATCCTGTCATTATATTGCCCTGGTCTACCCTATCCTGTCATTATATTACCCTGGTCTACCCTCTCCTTTCATTATATTACCCTGGTCTACCCTCTCCTGTCATTATATTACCCTGGTCTACCCTCTCTTGTCATTCTATTACCCTGGTCTACCCTTTCCTGTCATTATTATACCCTGGTCTACCCTCTCCTGTCATTATATTACCCTGGTCTACCCTCTCCTGTCATTATATTACCCTGGTCTACCCTCTCCTGACATTATATTACCCTGGTCTACCCTCTCCTGTCATTATATTACCCTGGTCTACCCTCTCCTGTAATTGTATTACCCTGGTCTACCCTCTCCTGACATTATATTACCCTGGTCTAACCTCTCCTGTCATTATATTACCCTGGTCTACCCTCTTCTGACATTATATTACCCTGGTCTACCCTCTCCTGTCATTATATTACCCTGGTCTACCCTCTCCTGTCATTGTATTACCCTGGTCTACCCTCTCCTGTCATTGTATTACCCTGGTCTACCCTCTCCTGACATTATATTACCCTGGTCTACCCTCTCCTGACATTATATTACCCTGGTCTACCCTCTCCTGTTATCTATTACCCTGGTCTACCCTCTCCTGTTATCTATTACCCTGGTCTACCCTCTCCTGCCATTTTATTAACCTTGTCTACCCTCTCCTGTCATTATATTACCCTGGACTACCCTTTCCTGTCATTATATTACCCTGGTCTACCCTCTCCTGTCATTATATAACCTTGGTCTACCCTCTCCTGTCATTATATTACCCTGGTCTACCCTCTCCTGTCATTACATTACCCTGGTCTACCCTCTCTTGACATTATATTACCCTGGTCTACCCTCTCCTGTCATTATATTACCCTGGTCTACCCTCTCCTGTAATTGTATTACCCTGGTCTACCCTCTCCTGCCATTCTATTACCCTGGTCTACCCTCTCCTGTCATTATATTACCCTGGCATACCCTATCCTGTCATTATATTACCCTGGTCTACCCTCTCCTGTAATTGTATCACCCTGGTCTACCCTCTACTGTCATTATAGTACCCTGGTCTACCCTCTCCTGTAATTGTATTACCCTGGTCTACCCTCTCTTGACATTATATTACCCTGGTCTACCCTCTCCTGTCATTATATTACCCTGGTCTACCCTCTCCTGTAATTGTATTACCCTGGTCTACCCTCTCCTGCCATTCTATTACCCTGGTCTACCCTCTCCTGTCATTATATTACCCTGGCATACCCTATCCTGTCATTATATTACCCTGGTCTACCCTCTCCTGTAATTGTATTACCCTGGTCTACCCTCTCCTGTCATTGTATTACCCTGGTCTACCCTCTCCTGACATTATATTAACCTGGTCTACCCTCTCCTGTCATTATATTACCATTTCTACCCTCTCCTGTCATTGTATTACCCTGGTCTACCCTCTCTTGACATTATATTACCCTGGTCTACCCTCTCCTGTCATTATATTACCCTGGTCTACCCTCTCCTGTCATTATATTACCCTGGTCTACCCTCTCCTGTAATTGTATTACCCTGGTCTACCCTCTCCTGCCATTCTATTACCCTGGTCTACCCTCTCCTGTCATTATATACCCTGGTCTACCCTCTCCTGACATTATATTACCCTGGTCTACCCTCTCCTGTCATTATATTACCATGGTCTACCCTCTCCTGTCATTATATTACTCTGGTCTACCCTCTCCTGTCATTATATTGCCCTGGTCTACCCTCTCCTGTTATATATTACCCTGGACTACCCTCTCCTGCCATTATATTACCCTGGTATACCCTCTCCTGCCATTCTATTACCTTGTTCTACCCTTTCCTGTCATTATATTACCCTGGTCTACCCTCTCCTGTCATTATATAACCCTGGTCTTCACTCTCCTGTCATTATATTACCCTGGTCTACCCTCTCCTGTCATTATATTACCCTGGTCTACCCTCTCCTGTCATTATATTACCCTGGTCTACCCTCTCCTGACATTATATTACCCTGGTCTACCCTCTCCTGTCATTATATTACCCTGGTCTACCCTATCCTGTCATTATATTACCCTGGTCTACCCTATCCTGTCATTATATTAGCCTGGTCTACCCTCTCCTGTCATTGTATTACCCTGGTCTACACTTTCCTGTCATTATATTACCCTGGTCTACCCTCTCCTGTCATTGTATTACCCTGGTCTACCCTCTCCTGTCATTATATTACCCTGGTCTACCCTCTCCTGTCATTATATTACCCTGGTCTACCTCTCCTGTCATTGTATTACTCTGGTCTACCCTCTCCTGACATTGTATTACCCTGGTCTACCCTCTCCTGTCATTATATTACCCTGGACTACCCTTTCCTGTCATTATATTCCCCTGGTCTACCCTCTCCTGTCATTATATAACCTTGGTTTACCCTCTCCTGTCTTAATATTACCCTGGTCTACCCTCTCCTGTCATTACATTACCCTGGTCTACCCTCTCCTGCAATTGTATTACCCTGGTCTACCCTCTCCTGTCATTATATTACCCTGGTCTACCCTCTCCTGCAATTGTATTACCCTGGTCTAACCTCTCCTGCCATTCTATTACCCTGGTCTACCCTCTCCAGTCATTATATTACCCTGGTCTACCCTCTCCTGTCATTGTATTACCCCGGTCTACCCTCTCCTGTCATTATATTACCCTGGTCTACTCTCTCCTGTCATTGTATTACCCTTGTCTACCCTCTCCTGTCATTATATTACCCTGGTCTACCCTCTCCTGTCATTATATTACCCTGGTCTACCCTCTCCTGTCATTGTATTACCCAGGTCTACCCACTCCTGACATTGTATTACCCTGGTCTACCCTCTCCTGTCATTATATTACCCTGGACTACCCTTTCCTGTCATTATATTACCCTGGTCTACCCTCTCCTGTCATTATATTACCCTGGTCTACCCTCTCCTGTAATTGTATTACCCTGGTCTACCCTCTGCTGCCATTCTATTACCCTGGTCTACCATCTCCAGTCATTATATTACCCTGGCATACCCTATCCTGTCATTATATTACCCTGGTCTACCCTCTCCTGTAATTGTATTACCCTGGTTTACCCTCTCCTGACATTATATTACCTTGGTCTACCCTCTCCTGTCATTATATTACCCTGGTCTACCCTCTCCTGTCATTGTATTACCCTGGTCTACCCTCTCCTGACATTATATTAACCTGGTCTACCCTCTCCTGTCATTATATTAACCTGGTCTACCCTCTCCTGTCATTATATTACCCTGGTCTACCCTATCCTGTAATTATATTACCATGGTCTACCCTCTCCTGTCATTATATTACTCTGGTCTACCCTCTCCTGTCATTATATTGCCCTGGTCTACCCTTTCCTGTTATATATTACCCTGGTCTACCCTCTCCTGCCATTATATTACCCTGGTATACCCTCTCCTGCCATTCTATTACCCTGTTCTACCCTTTCCTGTCATTATATTACCCTGGTCTACCCTCTCCTGTCATTATATAACCCTGGTATTCACTCTCCTGTCATTATATTACCCTGGTCTACCCTCTCCTGTCATTATATTACCCTGGTCTACCCTCTCCTGTCATTATATTACCCTGGTCTACCCTCTCCTGACATTATATTACCCTGGTCTACCCTCTCCTGTCATTATATTACCCTGGTCTACCCTATCCTGTCATTGTATTACCCTGGTCTACCCTCTCCTGTCATTATTTTACCCTGGTCTACCCTCTCCTGTCATACTTTTAATCTGGTCTACCCTCTCCTGCCATTCTATTACCCTGGTCTACCCTCTCCTGACATTATATTACCCTGGTGTACCCTCTCTATTACCCTGGTCTACCCTCTCCTGTCATACTTTTAATCTGGTCTACCCTCTCCTGCCATTCTATTACCCTGGTCTACCCTCTCCTGACATTATATTACCCTGGTGTACCCTCTCCTGTCATTATATTACCCTGGTCTACCCTCTCCTGTCATTGTATTGCCCTGGTCTACCCTCTCTTGACATTATATTACCCTGGTCTACCCTCTCCTGTCATTATATTACCCTGGTCTACCCTCTCCTGTAATTGTATTACCCTGGTCTACCCTCTCCTGCCATTCTATTGCCCTGGTCTACCCTCTCCTGTCATTATATACCCTTGGTCTACCCTCTCCTGACATTATATTACCCTTGGTCTACCCTCTCCTGTCATTATATTACCATGGTCTACCCTGTCCTGTCATTATATTACTCTGGTCTACCCTCTCCTGTCATTATATTGCCCTGGTCTACCCTCTCCTGTTATATATTACCCTGGACTACCCCCTCCTGCCATTATATTACCCTGGTATACCCTCTCCGGCCATTATATTACCCTGTTCTACCCTTTCCTGTCATTATATTACCCTGGTCTACCCTCTCCTGTCATTATATAACCCTGGTCTTCACTCTCCTGTCATTATATTACCCTGGTCTACCCTCTCCTGTCATTATATTTCCCTGGTCTACCCTCTCCTGTCATTATATTACCCTGGTCTACCCTCTCTTGACATTATATTACCCTGGTCTACCCTCTCCTGTCATTATATTACCCTGGTCTACCCTATCCTGTCATTATATTACCCTGGTCTACCCTATCCTGTCATTATATTAGCCTGGTCTACCCTCTCCTGTCATTGTATTACCCCGGTCTACCCTCTCTTGTCATTATATTACCCTGGTCTACCCTCTCCTGTCATTGTATTACCCTTGTCTACCCTCTCCTGTCATTATATTACCCTGGTCTACCCTCTCCTGTCATTATATTACCCTGGTCTACCCTCTCCTGTCATTGTATTACCCTGGTCTACCCACTCCTGACATTGTATTACCCTGGTCTACCCTCTCCTGTCATTATATTACCCTGGACTACCCTTTCCTGTCATTATATTACCCTGGTCTACCCTCTCCTGTCATTATATAACCTTGGTCTACCCTCTCCTGTCATTATATTACCCTGGTCTACCCTCTCCTGTCATTACATTACCCTGGTCTACCCTCTCTTGACATTATATTACCCTGGTCTACCCTCTCCTGTCATTGTATTACCCTGGTCTACCCTCTGCTGCCATTCTATTACCCTGGTCTACCCTCTCCAGTCATTATATTACCCTGGCATACCCTATCCTGCCATTATATTACCCTGGTCTACCCTCTCCTGTAATTGTATTACCCTGGTCTACCCTCTCCTGACATTATATTACCCTGGTCTACCCTCTCCTGTCATTATATTACCCTGGTCTACCCTCTCCTGTCATTGTATTACCCTGGTCTACCAACTCCTGACATTATATTAACCTGGTCTACCCTCTCCTGTCATTATATTAACCTGGTCTACCCTCTCCTGTCATTATATTACCCTGGACTACCCTATCCTGTAATTATATTACCATGGTCTACCCTCTCCTGACATTATATTACTCTGGTCTACCCTCTCCTGTCATTATATTGCCCTGGTCTACCCTCTCCTGTTATATATTACCCTGGTCTACCCTATCCTGTCATTATATTAGCCTGGTCTACCCTCTCCTGTCATTATATTACCCTGGTCTACCCTCTCCTGTCATTGTATTACCCTGGTCTACCCTCTCCTGTCATTATATTACCCTGGTCTAACCTCTCCTGTCATTGTATTACCCTGGTCTACCCTCTCCTGACATTGTATTACCCTGGTCTACCCTCTCCTGTCATTATATTACCCTGGACTACCCTTTCCTGACATTGTATTACCCTGGTCTACCCTCTCCTGTCATTATATTACCCTGGACTACCCTTTCCTGTCATTATATTACCCTGGTCTACCCTCTCCTGTCATTATATAACCTTGGTCTACCCTCTCCTGTCATTATATTACCCTGGTCTACCCTCTCCTGTCATTACATTACCCTGGTCTACCCTCTCTTGACATTATATTACCCTGGTCTACCCTCTCCTGTCATTATATTACCCTGGTCTACCCTCTCCTGTAATTGTATTACCCTGGTCTACCCTCTGCTGCCATTCTATTACCCTGGTCTACCCTCTCCAGTCATTATATTACCCTGGCATACCCTATCCTGTCATTATATTACCCTGGTCTACCCTCTCCTGTAATTGTATTACCCTGGTCTACCCTCTCCTGACATTATATTACCCTGGTCTACCCTCTCCTGTCATTATATTACCCTGGTCTACCCTCTCCTGTCATTGTATTACCCTGGTCTACCCTCTCCTGACATTATATTAACCTGGTCTACCCTCTCCTGTCATTATATTAACCTGGTCTACCCTCTCCTGTCATTATATTACCCTGGACTACCCTCTCCTGTCATTATATTACCATGGTCTACCCTCTCCTGTCATTATATTACCCTGGTCTACCCTCTCCTGTCATTATATTACCCTGGTCTACCCTCTCCTGTCATTGTATTACTCTGGTCTACCCTCTCCTGACATTGTATTACCCTGGTCTACCCTCTCCTGTCATTATATTACCCTGGACTACCCTTTCCTGTCATTATATTACCCTGGTCTACCCTCTCCTGTCATTATATAACCTTGGTCTACCCTCTCCTGTCATTATATTACCCTGGTCTACCCTCTCCTGTCATTACATTACCCTGGTCTACCCTCTCTTGACATTATATTACCCTGGTCTACCCTCTCCTGTCATTATATTACCCTGGTCTACCCTCTCCTGACATTATATTAACCTGGTCTACCCTCTCCTGTCATTATATTACCCTGGTCTACCCTCTCCAGTCATTATATTACCCTGGTCTACCCTCTCCTGTAATTGTATTACCCTGGTCTACCCTCTGCTGCCATTCTATTACCCTGGTCTACCCTCTCCAGTCATTATATTACCCTGGCATACCCTCTCCTGTAATTGTATTACCCTGGTCTACCCTCTCCTGACATTATATTACCCTGGTCTACCCTCTCCTGTCATTATATTACCCTGGTCTACCCTCTCCTGTCATTGTATTACCCTGGTCTACCCTCTCCTGACATTATATTAACCTGGTCTACCCTCTCCTGTCATTATATTAACCTGGTCTACCCTCTCCTGTCAATATATTACCCTGGACTACCCTATCCTGTAATTATATTACCATGGTCTACCCTCTCCTGTCATTATATTACTCTGGTCTACCCTCTCCTGTCATTATATTACCCTGGTCTACCCTCTCCTGCCATTATATTACCCTGGTATACCCTCTCCTGCCATTCTATTACCCTGGTCTACCCTCTCCTGTCATTATATTACCCTGGTCTACCCTCTCCTGTCATTATATTACCCTGGTCTACCCTCTCCTGACATTATATTACCCTGGTCTACCCTCTCCTGTCATTGTATTACCCTGGTCTACCCTCTCCTGTCATTATTTTACCCTGGTCTACCCTCTCCTGTCATTATTTTGGACTACCCTATCCTGTAATTATATTACCATGGTCTACCCTCTCCTGTCATTATATTACTCTGGTCTACCCTCTCCTGTCATTATATTACCCTGGTCTACCCTCTCCTGCCATTATATTACCCTGGTATACCCTCTCCTGCCATTCTATTACCCTGTTCTACCCTTTCCTGTCATTATATTACCCTGGTCTACCCTCTCCTGTCATTATATAACCCTGGTCTTCACTCTCCTGTCATTATATTACCCTGGTCTACCATCTCCTGTCATTATATTACCCTGGTCTACCCTCTCCTGTCATTATATTACCATGGTCTACCCTCTCCTGACATTATATTACCCTGGTCTACCCTCTCCTGTCATTGTATTACCCTGGTCTACCCTCTCCTGTCATTATTTTACCCTGGTCTACCCTCTCCTGTCATTATTTTACCCTGGTCTACCCTCTCCTGACATTATATTACCCTGGTCTACCCTCTCCTGTCATTATATTACCCTGGTCTACCCTCTCCTGTCATTGTATTACCCTGGTCTACCCTCTCCTGACATTATATTAACCTGGTCTACCCTCTCCTGACATTATATTACCCTGGTCTACCCTCTCCTGTCATTATATTACCCTGGTCTACCCTATCCTGTCATTATATTACCCTGGTCTACCCTATCCTGTCATTATATTAGCCTGGTCTACCCTCTCCTGTCATTGTATTACCCTGGTCTACCCTCTCCTGTCATACTTTTAATCTGGTCTACCCTCTCCTGCCATTCTATTACCCTGGTCTACCCTCTCCTGACATTATATTACCCTGGTCTACCCTCTCCTGTCATTGTATTACCCTGGTCTACCCTCTCCTGACATTATATTGCCCTGGTCTACCCTCTCCTGTTATATATTACCCTGGACTACCCCCTCCTGTCATTATATTACCCTGGTCTACCCTCTCCTGTCATTGTATTACCCTGGTCTACCCTCTCCTGACATTATATTAACCTGGTCTACCCTCTCCTGTCATTATATTACCCTGGTCTACCCTCTCCTGTCATTGTATTGCCCTGGTCCACCCTCTCTTGACATTATATTACTCTGGTCTACCCTCTCCTGTCATTATATTGCCCTGGTCTACCCTCTCCTGTTATATATTACCCTGGACTACCCCCTCCTGCCATTATATTAGCCTGGTATACCCTCTCCTGCCATTCTATTACCCTTGTCTACCCTTTCCTGTCATTATATTACCCTGGTCTACCCTCTCCTGTCATTATATAACCCTGGTCTTCACTCTCCTGTCATTATATTACCCTTGTCTACCCTCTCCTGTCATTATATTACCCTGGTCTACCCTCTCCTGTCATTATATTACCCTGGTCTACCCTCCCCTGACATTATATTACCCTGGTCTACCCTCTCCTGTCATTATATTACCCTGGTCTACCCTCTCCTGTCATTATATTACCCTGGTCTACCCTCTCCTGTAATTGTATTACCCTGGTCTACCCTCTGCTGCCATTCTATTACCCTGGTCTACCCTCTCCAGTCATTATATTACCCTGGCATACCATATCCTGTCATTATATTACCCTGGTCTACCCTCTCCTGTAATTGTATTACCCTGGTCTACCCTCTCCTGACATTATATTGTAATTGTATTACCCTGGTCTACCCTCTGCTGCCATTCTATTACCCTGGTCTACCCTCTCCAGTCATTATATTACCCTGGACTACCCTATCCTGTAATTATATTACCATGGTCTACCCTCTCCTGTCATTATATTACCCTGGTCTACCCTCTCCTGTCATTATATTACCCTGGTCTACCCTCTCCTGTCATTGTATTACTCTGGTCTACCCTCTCCTGACATTGTATTACCCTGGTCTACCCTCTCCTGTCATTATATTACCCTGGACTACCCTTTCCTGTCATTATATTACCATGGTCTACCCTCTCCTGTCATTATATAACCTTGGTCTACCCTCTCCTGTCATTATATTACCCTGGTCTACCCTCTCCTGTCATTACATTACCCTGGTCTACCCTCTCTTGACATTATATTACCCTGGTCTACCCTCTCCTGTCATTATATTACCCTGGTCTACCCTCTCCTGTAATTGTATTACCCTGGTCTACCCTCTGCTGCCATTCTATTACCCTGGTCTACCCTCTCCAGTCATTATATTACCCTGGCATACCCTCTCCTGTAATTGTATTACCCTGGTCTACCCTCTCCTGACATTATATTACCCTGGTCTACCCTCTCCTGTCATTGTATTACCCTGGTCTACCCTCTCCTGACATTATATTAACCTGGTCTACCCTCTCCTGTCATTATATTAACCTGGTCTACCCTCTCCTGTCAATATATTACCCTGGACTACCCTATCCTGTAATTATATTACCATGGTCTACCCTCTCCTGTCAATATATTACTCTGGTCTACCCTCTCCTGTCATTATATTACCCTGGTCTACCCTCTCCTGCCATTATATTACCCTGTTCTACCCTTTCCTGTCATTATATTACCCTGGTCTACCCTCTCCTGTCATTATATAACCCTGGTCTTCACTCTCCTGTCATTATATTACCCTGGTCTACCCTCTCCTGTCATTATATTACCCTGGTCTACCCTCTCCTGTCATTATATTACCCTGGTCTACCCTCTCCTGACATTATATTACCCTGGTCTACCCTCTCCTGTCATTGTATTACCCTGGTCTACCCTCTCCTGTCATTATTTTACCCTGGTCTACCCTCTCCTGTCATTATTTTGGACTACCCTATCCTGTAATTATATTACCATGGTCTACCCTCTCCTGTCATTATATTACTCTGGTCTACCCTCTCCTGTCATTATATTACCCTGGTCCACCCTCTCCTGCCATTATATTACCCTGGTCTACCCTCTCCTGCCATTCTATTACCCTGTTCTACCCTTTCCTGTCATTATATTACCCTGGTCTACCCTCTCCTGTCATTATATAACCCTGGTCTTCACTCTCCTGTCATTATATTACCCTGGTCTACCCTCTCCTGTCATTATATAACCCTGGTCTTCACTCTCCTGTCATTATATTACCCTGGTCTACCCTCTCCTGTCATTATATTACCCTGGTCTACCCTCTCCTGTCATTATATTACCCTGGTCTACCCTCTCCTGACATTATATTACCCTGGTCTACCCTCTCCTGTCATTGTATTACCCTGGTCTACCCTCTCCTGTCATTATTTTACCCTGGTCTACCCTCTCCTGTCATTATTTTACCCAGGTCTACCCTCTCCTGACATTATATTACCCTGGTCTACCCTCTCCTGTCATTATATTACCCTGGTCTACCCTCTCCTGTCATTGTATTACCCTGGTCTACCCTCTCCTGACATTATATTAACCTGGTATACCCTCTCCTGACATTATATTACCCTGGTCTACCCTCGCCTGTCATTATATTACCCTGGTCTACCCTATCCTGTCATTATATTACCCTGGTCTACCCTATCCTGTCATTATATTAGCCTGGTCTACCCTCTCCTGTCATTGTATTACCCTGGTCTACCCTCTCCTGTCATACTTTTAATCTGGTCTACCCTCTCCTGCCATTCTATTACCCTGGTCTACCCTCTCCTGACATTATATTACCCTGGTCTACCCTCTCCTGTCATTATATTACCCTGGTCTACCCTCTCCTGTCATTGTATTACCCTGGTCTACCCTCTCCTGACATTATATTGCCCTGGTCTACCCTCTCCTGTTATATATTACCCTGGACTACCCCCTCCTGTCATTATATTACCCTGGTCTACCCTCTCCTGTCATTGTATTACCCTGGTCTACCCTCTCCTGACATTATATTAACCTGGTCTACCCTCTCCTGTCATTATATTACCCTGGTCTACCCTCTCCTGTCATTGTATTGCCCTGGTCCACCCTCTCTTGACATTATATTACTCTGGTCTACCCTCTCCTGTCATTATATTGCCCTGGTCTACCCTCTCCTGTCATTATATTACCCTGGTCTACCCTCTCCTGACATTATATTACCCTGGTCTACCCTCTCCAGTCATTATATTACCCTGGCATACCCTATCCTGTCATTATATTACCCTGGTCTACCCTCTCCTGTAATTGTATTACCCTGGTCTACCCTCTCCTGACATTATATTACCCTGGTCTACCCTCTCCTGTCATTGTATTACCCTGGTCTACCCTCTCCTGACATTATATTAACCTGGTCTACCCTCTCCTGTCATTATATTAACCTGGTCTACCCTCTCCTGTCAATATATTACCCTGGACTACCCTATCCTGTAATTATATTACCATGGTCTACCCTATCCTGTAATTATATTAGCCTGGTCTACCCTCTCCTGTCATTGTATTACCCTGGTCTACCCTCTTCTGTCATTATTTTACCCTGGTCTACCCTCTCCTGTCATTATTTTACCCTGGTCTACCCTCTCCTGTCATACTTTAATCTGGTCTACCCTCTCCTGCCATTCTATTACCCTGGTCTACCCTCTTTTGACATTATATTACCCTGGTCTACCCTCTCCTGTCATTATATTACCCTGGTCTACCCTCTCCTGTCATTGTATTACCCTGGTCTACCCTCTCCTGACATTATATTAACCTGGTCTACCCTCTCCTGTCATTATATTACCCTGGTCTACCCTCTCCTGTCATTGTATTGCCCTGGTCCACCCTCTCTTGACATTATATTACCCTGGTCTACCCTCTCCTGTCATTCTATTACCCTGGTCTACCCTCTCCTGTCATTGTATTACCCTGGTCTACCCTCTCCTGACATTATATTAACCTGGTCTACCCTCTCCTGTCATTATATTACCCTGGTCTACCCTCTCCTGTCATTGTATTGCCCTGGTCCACCCTCTCTTGACATTATATTACTCTGGTCTACCCTCTCCTGTCATTATATTGCCCTGGTCTACCCTCTCCTGTCATTATATACTGTGTTCTACCCTCTCCTGACATTATATTACCCTGGTCTACCCTCTCCTGTCATTATATTACCCTGGTCTACCCTCTCCTGTCATTGTATTACCCTGGTCTACCCTCTCCTGACATTATATTGCCCTGGTCTACCCTCTCCTGTTATATATTACCCTCGACTACCCCCTCCTGTCATTATATTACCCTGGTCTACCCTCTCCTGTCATTGTATTACCCTGGTCTACCCTCTCCTGACATTATATTAACCTGGTCTACCCTCTCCTGTCATTATATTACCCTGGTCTACCCTCTCCTGTCATTGTATTGCCCTGGTCCACCCTCTCTTGACATTATATTACTCTGGTCTACCCTCTCCTGTCATTATATTGCCCTGGTCTACCCTCTCCTGTCATTATATTACCCTGGTCTACCCTCTCCTGACATTATATTACCCTGGTCTACCCTCTCCTGTAATTGTATTACCCTGGTCTACCCTCTCCTGACATTATATTACCCTGGTCTACCCTCTCCTGTCATTGTATTACCCTGGTCTACCCTCTCCTGACATTATATTAACCTGGTCTACCCTCTCCTGTCATTATATTAACCTGGTCTACCCTCTCCTGTCAATATATTACCCTGGACTACCCTATCCTGTAATTATATTACCATGGTCTACCCTATCCTGTAATTATATTAGCCTGGTCTACCCTCTCCTGTCATTGTATTACCCTGGTCTACCCTCTCCTGTCATTATTTTACCCTGGTCTACCCTCTCCTGTCATTATTTTACCCTGGTCTACCCTCTCCTGTCATACTTTAATCTGGTCTACCCTCTCCTGCCATTCTATTACCCTGGTCTACCCTCTTTTGACATTATATTACCCTGGTCTACCCTCTCCTGTCATTATATTACCCTGGTCTACCCTCTCCTGTCATTGTATTACCCTGGTCTACCCTCTCCTGACATTATATTAACCTGGTCTACCCTCTCCTGTCATTATATTACCCTGGTCTACCCTCTCCTGTCATTGTATTGCCCTGGTCCACCCTCTCTTGACATTATATTACCCTGGTCTACCCTCTCCTGCCATTCTATTACCCTGGTCTACCCTCTCCTGTCATTGTATTACCCTGGTCTACCCTCTCCTGACATTATATTAACCTGGTCTACCCTCTCCTGTCATTATATTACCCTGGTCTACCCTCTCCTGTCATTGTATTGCCCTGGTCCACCCTCTCTTGACATTATATTACTCTGGTCTACCCTCTCCTGTCATTATATTGCCCTGGTCTACCCTCTCCTGTCATTATATTACCCTGGTCTACCCTCTCCTGACATTATATTACCCTGGTCTACCCTCTCCAGTCATTATATTACCCTGGCATACCCTATCCTGTCATTATATTACCCTGGTCTACCCTCTCCTGTAATTGTATTACCCTGGTCTACCCTCTCCTGACATTATATTACCCTGGTCTACCCTCTCCTGTCATTGTATTACCCTGGTCTACCCTCTCCTGACATTATATTAACCTGGTCTACCCTCTCCTGTCATTATATTAACCTGGTCTACCCTCTCCTGTCAATATATTACCCTGGACTACCCTATCCTGTAATTATATTACCATGGTCTACCCTATCCTGTAATTATATTAGCCTGGTCTACCCTCTCCTGTCATTGTATTACCCTGGTCTACCCTCTCCTGTCATTATTTTACCCTGGTCTACCCTCTCCTGTCATTATTTTACCCTGGTCTACCCTCTCCTGTCATACTTTAATCTGGTCTACCCTCTCCTGCCATTCTATTACCCTGGTCTACCCTCTTTTGACATTATATTACCCTGGTCTACCCTCTCCTGTCATTATATTACCCTGGTCTACCCTCTCCTGTCATTGTATTACCCTGGTCTACCCTCTCCTGGAATTATATTAACCTGGTCTACCCTCTCCTGTCATTATATTACCCTGGTCTACCCTCTCCTGTCATTGTATTGCCCTGGTCCACCCTCTCTTGACATTATATTACCCTGGTCTACCCTCTCCTGTCATTATATTACCCTGGTCTACCCTCTCCTGTAATTGTATTGCCCTGGTCTACCCTCTCCTGTTATATATTACCCTGGACTACCCCCTCCTGTCATTATATTACCCTGGTCTACCCTCTCCTGTCATTGTATTACCCTGGTCTACCCTCTCCTGACATTATATTAACCTGGTCTACCCTCTCCTGTCATTATATTACCCTGGTCTACCCTCTCCTGTCATTGTATTGCCCTGGTCCACCCTCTCTTGACATTATATTACTCTGGTCTACCCTCTCCTGTCATTATATTGCCCTGGTCTACCCTCTCCTGTCATTATATTACCCTGGTCTACCCTCTCCTGACATTATATTACCCTGGTCTACCCTCTCCAGTCATTATATTACCCTGGCATACCCTCTCCTGTCATTGTATTACCCTGGTCTACCCTCTCCTGACATTATATTAACCTGGTCTACCCTCTCCTGTCATTATATTAACCTGGTCTACCCTCTCCTGTCAATATATTACCCTGGACTACCCTATCCTGTAATTATATTACCATGGTCTACCCTATCCTGTAATTATATTAGCCTGGTCTACCCTCTCCTGTCATTGTATTACCCTGGTCTACCCTCTCCTGTCATTATTTTACCCTGGTCTACCCTCTCCTGTCATTATTTTACCCTGGTCTACCCTCTCCTGTCATACTTTAATCTGGTCTACCCTCTCCTGCCATTCTATTACCCTGGTCTACCCTCTTTTGACATTATATTACCCTGGTCTACCCTCTCCTGTCATTATATTACCCTGGTCTACCCTCTCCTGTCATTGTATTACCCTGGTCTACCCTCTCCTGACATTATATTAACCTGGTCTACCCTCTCCTGTCATTATATTACCCTGGTCTACCCTCTCCTGTCATTGTATTGCCCTGGTCCACCCTCTCTTGACATTATATTACCCTGGTCTACCCTCTCCTGCCATTCTATTACCCTGGTCTACCCTCTCCTGTCATTGTATTACCCTGGTCTACCCTCTCCTGACATTATATTAACCTGGTCTACCCTCTCCTGTCATTATATTACCCTGGTCTACCCTCTCCTGTCATTGTATTGCCCTGGTCCACCCTCTCTTGACATTATATTACTCTGGTCTACCCTCTCCTGTCATTATATTGCCCTGGTCTACCCTCTCCTGTCATTATATTACCCTGGTCTACCCTCTCCTGACATTATATTACCCTGGTCTACCCTCTCCAGTCATTATATTACCCTGGCATACCCTATCCTGTCATTATATTACCCTGGTCTACCCTCTCCTGTAATTGTATTACCCTGGTCTACCCTCTCCTGACATTATATTACCCTGGTCTACCCTCTCCTGTCATTGTATTACCCTGGTCTACCCTCTCCTGACATTATATTAACCTGGTCTACCCTCTCCTGTCATTGTATTACCCTGGTCTACCCTCTCCTGACATTATATTACCCTGGTCTACCCTCTGCTGCCATTCTATTACCCTGGTCTACCCTCTCCAGTCATTATATTACCCTGGCATACCATATCCTGTCATTATATTACCCTGGTCTACCCTCTCCTGTAATTGTATTACCCTGGTCTACCCTCTCCTGACATTATATTGTAATTGTATTACCCTGGTCTACCCTCTGCTGCCATTCTATTACCCTGGTCTACCCTCTCCAGTCATTATATTACCCTGGACTACCCTATCCTGTAATTATATTACCATGGTCTACCCTCTCCTGTCATTATATTACCCTGGTCTACCCTCTCCTGACATTATATTACCCTGGTCTACCCTCTCCTGCCATTCTATTACCCTGGTCTACCCTCTCCTGTCATTGTATTACCCTGGTCTACCCTCTCCTGACATTATATTAACCTGGTCTACCCTCTCCTGTCATTATATTACCCTGGTCTACCCTCTCCTGTCATTGTATTGCCCTGGTCCACCCTCTCTTGACATTATATTACTCTGGTCTACCCTCTCCTGTCATTATATTGCCCTGGTCTACCCTCTCCTGTCATTATATTACCCTGGTCTACCCTCTCCTGACATTATATTACCCTGGTCTACCCTCTCCAGTCATTATATTACCCTGGCATACCCTATCCTGTCATTATATTACCCTGGTCTACCCTCTCCTGTAATTGTATTACCCTGGTCTACCCTCTCCTGACATTATATTACCCTGGTCTACCCTCTCCTGTCATTGTATTACCCTGGTCTACCCTCTCCTGACATTATATTAACCTGGTCTACCCTCTCCTGTCATTGTATTACCCTGGTCTACCCTCTCCTGACATTATATTACCCTGGTCTACCCTCTGCTGCCATTCTATTACCCTGGTCTACCCTCTCCAGTCATTATATTACCCTGGCATACCATATCCTGTCATTATATTACCCTGGTCTACCCTCTCCTGTAATTGTATTACCCTGGTCTACCCTCTCCTGACATTATATTGTAATTGTATTACCCTGGTCTACCCTCTGCTGCCATTCTATTACCCTGGTCTACCCTCTCCAGTCATTATATTACCCTGGACTACCCTATCCTGTAATTATATTACCATGGTCTACCCTCTCCTGTCATTATATTACCCTGGTCTACCCTCTCCTGTCATTATATTACCCTGGTCTACCCTCTCCTGTCATTATATTACCCTGGTCTACCCTCTCCTGTCATTGTATTACTCTGGTCTACCCTCTCCTGACATTGTATTACCCTGGTCTACCCTCTCCTGTCATTATATTACCCTGGACTACCCTTTCCTGTCATTATATTACCATGGTCTACCCTCTCCTGTCATTATATAACCTTGGTCTACCCTCTCCTGTCATTATATTACCCTGGTCTACCCTCTCCTGTCATTACATTACCCTGGTCTACCCTCTCTTGACATTATATTACCCTGGTCTACCCTCTCCTGTCATTATATTACCCTGGTCTACCCTCTCCTGTAATTGTATTACCCTGGTCTACCCTCTGCTGCCATTCTATTACCCTGGTCTACCCTCTCCAGTCATTATATTACCCTGGCATACCCTCTCCTGTAATTGTATTACCCTGGTCTACCCTCTCCTGACATTATATTACCCTGGTCTACCCTCTCCTGTCATTGTATTACCCTGGTCTACCCTCTCCTGACATTATATTAACCTGGTCTACCCTCTCCTGTCATTATATTAACCTGGTCTACCCTCTCCTGTCAATATATTACCCTGGACTACCCTATCCTGTAATTATATTACCATGGTCTACCCTCTCCTGTCAATATATTACTCTGGTCTACCCTCTCCTGTCATTATATTACCCTGGTCTACCCTCTCCTGCCATTATATTACCCTGTTCTACCCTTTCCTGTCATTATATTACCCTGGTCTACCCTCTCCTGTCATTATATAACCCTGGTCTTCACTCTCCTGTCATTATATTACCCTGGTCTACCCTCTCCTGTCATTATATTACCCTGGTCTACCCTCTCCTGTCATTATATTACCCTGGTCTACCCTCTCCTGACATTATATTAACCTGGTCTACCCTCTCCTGTCATTATATTACCCTGGTCTACCCTCTCCTGTCATTGTATTGCCCTGGTCTACCCTCTCTTGACATTATATTACCCTGGTCTACCCTCTCCTGCCATTCTATTACCCTGGTCTACCCTCTCCTGTCATTGTATTACCCTGGTCTACCCTCTCCTGACATTATATTAACCTGGTCTACCCTCTCCTGTCATTATATTACCCTGGTCTACCCTCTCCTGTCATTGTATTGCCCTGGTCCACCCTCTCTTGACATTATATTACTCTGGTCTACCCTCTCCTGTCATTATATTGCCCTGGTCTACCCTCTCCTGTCATTATATTACCCTGGTCTACCCTCTCCTGACATTATATTACCCTGGTCTACCCTCTCCAGTCATTATATTACCCTGGCATACCCTATCCTGTCATTATATTACCCTGGTCTACCCTCTCCTGTAATTGTATTACCCTGGTCTACCCTCTCCTGACATTATATTACCCTGGTCTACCCTCTCCTGTCATTGTATTACCCTGGTCTACCCTCTCCTGACATTATATTAACCTGGTCTACCCTCTCCTGTCATTGTATTACCCTGGTCTACCCTCTCCTGACATTATATTACCCTGGTCTACCCTCTGCTGCCATTCTATTACCCTGGTCTACCCTCTCCAGTCATTATATTACCCTGGCATACCATATCCTGTCATTATATTACCCTGGTCTACCCTCTCCTGTAATTGTATTACCCTGGTCTACCCTCTCCTGACATTATATTGTAATTGTATTACCCTGGTCTACCCTCTGCTGCCATTCTATTACCCTGGTCTACCCTCTCCAGTCATTATATTACCCTGGACTACCCTATCCTGTAATTATATTACCATGGTCTACCCTCTCCTGTCATTATATTACCCTGGTCTACCCTCTCCTGACATTATATTACCCTGGTCTACCCTCTCCTGCCATTCTATTACCCTGGTCTACCCTCTCCTGTCATTGTATTACCCTGGTCTACCCTCTCCTGACATTATATTAACCTGGTCTACCCTCTCCTGTCATTATATTACCCTGGTCTACCCTCTCCTGTCATTGTATTGCCCTGGTCCACCCTCTCTTGACATTATATTACTCTGGTCTACCCTCTCCTGTCATTATATTGCCCTGGTCTACCCTCTCCTGTCATTATATTACCCTGGTCTACCCTCTCCTGACATTATATTACCCTGGTCTACCCTCTCCAGTCATTATATTACCCTGGCATACCCTATCCTGTCATTATATTACCCTGGTCTACCCTCTCCTGTAATTGTATTACCCTGGTCTACCCTCTCCTGACATTATATTACCCTGGTCTACCCTCTCCTGTCATTGTATTACCCTGGTCTACCCTCTCCTGACATTATATTAACCTGGTCTACCCTCTCCTGTCATTGTATTACCCTGGTCTACCCTCTCCTGACATTATATTACCCTGGTCTACCCTCTGCTGCCATTCTATTACCCTGGTCTACCCTCTCCAGTCATTATATTACCCTGGCATACCATATCCTGTCATTATATTACCCTGGTCTACCCTCTCCTGTAATTGTATTACCCTGGTCTACCCTCTCCTGACATTATATTGTAATTGTATTACCCTGGTCTACCCTCTGCTGCCATTCTATTACCCTGGTCTACCCTCTCCAGTCATTATATTACCCTGGACTACCCTATCCTGTAATTATATTACCATGGTCTACCCTCTCCTGTCATTATATTACCCTGGTCTACCCTCTCCTGTCATTATATTACCCTGGTCTACCCTCTCCTGTCATTATATTACCCTGGTCTACCCTCTCCTGTCATTGTATTACTCTGGTCTACCCTCTCCTGACATTGTATTACCCTGGTCTACCCTCTCCTGTCATTATATTACCCTGGACTACCCTTTCCTGTCATTATATTACCATGGTCTACCCTCTCCTGTCATTATATAACCTTGGTCTACCCTCTCCTGTCATTATATTACCCTGGTCTACCCTCTCCTGTCATTACATTACCCTGGTCTACCCTCTCTTGACATTATATTACCCTGGTCTACCCTCTCCTGTCATTATATTACCCTGGTCTACCCTCTCCTGTAATTGTATTACCCTGGTCTACCCTCTGCTGCCATTCTATTACCCTGGTCTACCCTCTCCAGTCATTATATTACCCTGGCATACCCTCTCCTGTAATTGTATTACCCTGGTCTACCCTCTCCTGACATTATATTACCCTGGTCTACCCTCTCCTGTCATTGTATTACCCTGGTCTACCCTCTCCTGACATTATATTAACCTGGTCTACCCTCTCCTGTCATTATATTAACCTGGTCTACCCTCTCCTGTCAATATATTACCCTGGACTACCCTATCCTGTAATTATATTACCATGGTCTACCCTCTCCTGTCAATATATTACTCTGGTCTACCCTCTCCTGTCATTATATTACCCTGGTCTACCCTCTCCTGCCATTATATTACCCTGTTCTACCCTTTCCTGTCATTATATTACCCTGGTCTACCCTCTCCTGTCATTATATAACCCTGGTCTTCACTCTCCTGTCATTATATTACCCTGGTCTACCCTCTCCTGTCATTATATTACCCTGGTCTACCCTCTCCTGTCATTATATTACCCTGGTCTACCCTCTCCTGACATTATATTACCCTGGTCTACCCTCTCCTGTCATTGTATTACCCTGGTCTACCCTCTCCTGTCATTATTTTACCCTGGTCTACCCTCTCCTGTCATTATTTTGGACTACCCTATCCTGTAATTATATTACCATGGTCTACCCTCTCCTGTCATTATATTACTCTGGTCTACCCTCTCCTGTCATTATATTACCCTGGTCCACCCTCTCCTGCCATTATATTACCCTGGTATACCCTCTCCTGCCATTCTATTACCCTGTTCTACCCTTTCCTGTCATTATATTACCCTGGTCTACCCTCTCCTGTCATTATATAACCCTGGTCTTCACTCTCCTGTCATTATATTACCCTGGTCTACCCTCTCCTGTCATTATATTACCCTGGTCTACCCTCTCCTGTCATTATATTACCCTGGTCTACCCTCTCCTGACATTATATTACCCTGGTCTACCCTCTCCTGTCATTGTATTACCCTGGTCTACCCTCTCCTGTCATTATTTTACCCTGGTCTACCCTCTCCTGTCATTATTTTACCCAGGTCTACCCTCTCCTGACATTATATTACCCTGGTCTACCCTCTCCTGTCATTATATTACCCTGGTCTACCCTCTCCTGTCATTGTATTACCCTGGTCTACCCTCTCCTGACATTATATTAACCTGGTATACCCTCTCCTGACATTATATTACCCTGGTCTACCCTCGCCTGTCATTATATTACCCTGGTCTACCCTATCCTGTCATTATATTACCCTGGTCTACCCTATCCTGTCATTATATTAGCCTGGTCTACCCTCTCCTGTCATTGTATTACCCTGGTCTACCCTCTCCTGTCATACTTTTAATCTGGTCTACCCTCTCCTGCCATTCTATTACCCTGGTCTACCCTCTCCTGACATTATATTACCCTGGTCTACCCTCTCCTGTCATTATATTACCCTGGTCTACCCTCTCCTGTCATTGTATTACCCTGGTCTACCCTCTCCTGACATTATATTGCCCTGGTCTACCCTCTCCTGTTATATATTACCCTGGACTACCCCCTCCTGTCATTATATTACCCTGGTCTACCCTCTCCTGTCATTGTATTACCCTGGTCTACCCTCTCCTGACATTATATTAACCTGGTCTACCCTCTCCTGTCATTATATTACCCTGGTCTACCCTCTCCTGTCATTGTATTGCCCTGGTCCACCCTCTCTTGACATTATATTACTCTGGTCTACCCTCTCCTGTCATTATATTGCCCTGGTCTACCCTCTCCTGTCATTATATTACCCTGGTCTACCCTCTCCTGACATTATATTACCCTGGTCTACCCTCTCCAGTCATTATATTACCCTGGCATACCCTATCCTGTCATTATATTACCCTGGTCTACCCTCTCCTGTAATTGTATTACCCTGGTCTACCCTCTCCTGACATTATATTACCCTGGTCTACCCTCTCCTGTCATTGTATTACCCTGGTCTACCCTCTCCTGACATTATATTAACCTGGTCTACCTTCTCCTGTCATTATATTAACCTGGTCTACCCTCTCCTGTCAATATATTACCCTGGACTACCCTATCCTGTAATTATATTACCATGGTCTACCCTATCCTGTAATTATATTAGCCTGGTCTACCCTCTCCTGTCATTGTATTACCCTGGTCTACCCTCTCCTGTCATTATTTTACCCTGGTCTACCCTCTCCTGTCATTATTTTACCCTGGTCTACCCTCTCCTGTCATACTTTAATCTGGTCTACCCTCTCCTGCCATTCTATTACCCTGGTCTACCCTCTTTTGACATTATATTACCCTGGTCTACCCTCTCCTGTCATTATATTACCCTGGTCTACCCTCTCCTGTCATTGTATTACCCTGGTCTACCCTCTCCTGACATTATATTAACCTGGTCTACCCTCTCCTGTCATTATATTACCCTGGTCTACCCTCTCCTGTCATTGTATTGCCCTGGTCCACCCTCTCTTGACATTATATTACCCTGGTCTACCCTCTCCTGCCATTCTATTACCCTGGTCTACCCTCTCCTGTCATTGTATTACCCTGGTCTACCCTCTCCTGACATTATATTAACCTGGTCTACCCTCTCCTGTCATTATATTACCCTGGTCTACCCTCTCCTGTCATTGTATTGCCCTGGTCCACCCTCTCTTGACATTATATTACTCTGGTCTACCCTCTCCTGTCATTATATTGCCCTGGTCTACCCTCTCCTGTCATTATATACTGTGTTCTACCCTCTCCTGACATTATATTACCCTGGTCTACCCTCTCCTGTCATTATATTACCCTGGTCTACCCTCTCCTGTCATTGTATTACCCTGGTCTACCCTCTCCTGACATTATATTGCCCTGGTCTACCCTCTCCTGTTATATATTACCCTGGACTACCCCCTCCTGTCATTATATTACCCTGGTCTACCCTCTCCTGTCATTGTATTACCCTGGTCTACCCTCTCCTGACATTATATTAACCTGGTCTACCCTCTCCTGTCATTATATTACCCTGGTCTACCCTCTCCTGTCATTGTATTGCCCTGGTCCACCCTCTCTTGACATTATATTACTCTGGTCTACCCTCTCCTGTCATTATATTGCCCTGGTCTACCCTCTCCTGTCATTATATTACCCTGGTCTACCCTCTCCTGACATTATATTACCCTGGTCTACCCTCTCCAGTCATTATATTACCCTGGCATACCCTATCCTGTCATTATATTACCCTGGTCTACCCTCTCCTGTAATTGTATTACCCTGGTCTACCCTCTCCTGACATTATATTACCCTGGTCTACCCTCTCCTGTCATTGTATTACCCTGGTCTACCCTCTCCTGACATTATATTAACCTGGTCTACCCTCTCCTGTCATTATATTAACCTGGTCTACCCTCTCCTGTCAATATATTACCCTGGACTACCCTATCCTGTAATTATATTACCATGGTCTACCCTATCCTGTAATTATATTAGCCTGGTCTACCCTCTCCTGTCATTGTATTACCCTGGTCTACCCTCTCCTGTCATTATTTTACCCTGGTCTACCCTCTCCTGTCATTATTTTACCCTGGTCTACCCTCTCCTGTCATACTTTAATCTGGTCTACCCTCTCCTGCCATTCTATTACCCTGGTCTACCCTCTTTTGACATTATATTACCCTGGTCTACCCTCTCCTGTCATTATATTACCCTGGTCTACCCTCTCCTGTCATTGTATTACCCTGGTCTACCCTCTCCTGACATTATATTAACCTGGTCTACCCTCTCCTGTCATTATATTACCCTGGTCTACCCTCTCCTGTCATTGTATTGCCCTGGTCCACCCTCTCTTGACATTATATTACCCTGGTCTACCCTCTCCTGCCATTCTATTACCCTGGTCTACCCTCTCCTGTCATTGTATTACCCTGGTCTACCCTCTCCTGACATTATATTAACCTGGTCTACCCTCTCCTGTCATTATATTACCCTGGTCTACCCTCTCCTGTCATTGTATTGCCCTGGTCCACCCTCTCTTGACATTATATTACTCTGGTCTACCCTCTCCTGTCATTATATTGCCCTGGTCTACCCTCTCCTGTCATTATATTACCCTGGTCTACCCTCTCCTGACATTATATTACCCTGGTCTACCCTCTCCAGTCATTATATTACCCTGGCATACCCTATCCTGTCATTATATTACCCTGGTCTACCCTCTCCTGTAATTGTATTACCCTGGTCTACCCTCTCCTGACATTATATTACCCTGGTCTACCCTCTCCTGTCATTGTATTACCCTGGTCTACCCTCTCCTGACATTATATTAACCTGGTCTACCCTCTCCTGTCATTATATTAACCTGGTCTACCCTCTCCTGTCAATATATTACCCTGGACTACCCTATCCTGTAATTATATTACCATGGTCTACCCTATCCTGTAATTATATTAGCCTGGTCTACCCTCTCCTGTCATTGTATTACCCTGGTCTACCCTCTCCTGTCATTATTTTACCCTGGTCTACCCTCTCCTGTCATTATTTTACCCTGGTCTACCCTCTCCTGTCATACTTTAATCTGGTCTACCCTATCCTGCCATTCTATTACCCTGGTCTACCCTCTTTTGACATTATATTACCCTGGTCTACCCTCTCCTGTCATTATATTACCCTGGTCTACCCTCTCCTGTCATTGTATTACCCTGGTCTACCCTCTCCTGGAATTATATTAACCTGGTCTACCCTCTCCTGTCATTATATTACCCTGGTCTACCCTCTCCTGTCATTGTATTGCCCTGGTCCACCCTCTCTTGACATTATATTACCCTGGTCTACCCTCTCCTGTCATTATATTACCCTGGTCTACCCTCTCCTGTAATTGTATTGCCCTGGTCTACCCTCTCCTGTTATATATTACCCTGGACTACCCCCTCCTGTCATTATATTACCCTGGTCTACCCTCTCCTGTCATTGTATTACCCTGGTCTACCCTCTCCTGACATTATATTAACCTGGTCTACCCTCTCCTGTCATTATATTACCCTGGTCTACCCTCTCCTGTCATTGTATTGCCCTGGTCCACCCTCTCTTGACATTATATTACTCTGGTCTACCCTCTCCTGTCATTATATTGCCCTGGTCTACCCTCTCCTGTCATTATATTACCCTGGTCTACCCTCTCCTGACATTATATTACCCTGGTCTACCCTCTCCAGTCATTATATTACCCTGGCATACCCTCTCCTGTCATTGTATTACCCTGGTCTACCCTCTCCTGACATTATATTAACCTGGTCTACCCTCTCCTGTCATTATATTAACCTGGTCTACCCTCTCCTGTCAATATATTACCCTGGACTACCCTATCCTGTAATTATATTACCATGGTCTACCCTATCCTGTAATTATATTAGCCTGGTCTACCCTCTCCTGTCATTGTATTACCCTGGTCTACCCTCTCCTGTCATTATTTTACCCTGGTCTACCCTCTCCTGTCATTATTTTACCCTGGTCTACCCTCTCCTGTCATACTTTAATCTGGTCTACCCTCTCCTGCCATTCTATTACCCTGGTCTACCCTCTTTTGACATTATATTACCCTGGTCTACCCTCTCCTGTCATTATATTACCCTGGTCTACCCTCTCCTGTCATTGTATTACCCTGGTCTACCCTCTCCTGACATTATATTAACCTGGTCTACCCTCTCCTGTCATTATATTACCCTGGTCTACCCTCTCCTGTCATTGTATTGCCCTGGTCCACCCTCTCTTGACATTATATTACCCTGGTCTACCCTCTCCTGCCATTCTATTACCCTGGTCTACCCTCTCCTGTCATTGTATTACCCTGGTCTACCCTCTCCTGACATTATATTAACCTGGTCTACCCTCTCCTGTCATTATATTACCCTGGTCTACCCTCTCCTGTCATTGTATTGCCCTGGTCCACCCTCTCTTGACATTATATTACTCTGGTCTACCCTCTCCTGTCATTATATTGCCCTGGTCTACCCTCTCCTGTCATTATATTACCCTGGTCTACCCTCTCCTGACATTATATTACCCTGGTCTACCCTCTCCAGTCATTATATTACCCTGGCATACCCTATCCTGTCATTATATTACCCTGGTCTACCCTCTCCTGTAATTGTATTACCCTGGTCTACCCTCTCCTGACATTATATTACCCTGGTCTACCCTCTCCTGTCATTGTATTACCCTGGTCTACCCTCTCCTGACATTATATTAACCTGGTCTACCCTCTCCTGTCATTATATTAACCTGGTCTACCCTCTCCTGTCAATATATTACCCTGGACTACCCTATCCTGTAATTATATTACCATGGTCTACCCTATCCTGTAATTATATTAGCCTGGTCTACCCTCTCCTGTCATTGTATTACCCTGGTCTACCCTCTCCTGTCATTATTTTACCCTGGTCTACCCTCTCCTGTCATACTTTAATCTGGTCTACCCTCTCCTGCCATTCTATTACCCTGGTCTACCCTCTTTTGACATTATATTACCCTGGTCTACCCTCTCCTGTCATTATATTACCCTGGTCTACCCTCTCCTGTCATTGTATTACCCTGGTCTACCCTCTCCTGACATTATATTAACCTGGTCTACCCTCTCCTGTCATTATATTACCCTGGTCTACCCTCTCCTGTCATTGTATTGCCCTGGTCCACCCTCTCTTGACATTATATTACCCTGGTCTACCCTCTCCTGTCATTATATTACCCTGGTCTACCCTCTCCTGTAATTGTATTACCCTGGTCTACCCTCTCCTGTCATTATATTGCCCTGGTCTACCCTCTCCTGTTATATATTACCCTGGACTACCCCCTCCTGTCATTATATTACCCTGGTCTACCCTCTCCTGTCATTGTATTACCCTGGTCTACCCTCTCCTGTCATTATATTACCCTGGTCTACCCTCTCCTGTCATTGTATTGCCCTGGTCCACCCTCTCTTGACATTATATTACCCTGGTCTACCCTCTCCTGTCATTATATTACCATGGTCTACCCTCTCCTGTCATTATATTACTCTGGTCTACCCTCTCCTGTCATTATATTGCCCTGGTCTACCCTCTCCTGTTATATATTACCCTGGACTACCCCCTCCTGCCATTATATTACCCTGGTATACCCTCTCCTGCCATTCTATTACCCTGTTCTACACTTTCCTGTCATTATATTACCCTGGTCTACCCTCTCCTGTAATTATATAACCCTGGTCTTCACTCTCCTGTCATTATATTACCCTGGTCTACCCTCTCCTGTCATTATATTACCCTGGTCTACCCTCTCCTGTCATTATATTACCCTGGTCTACCCTCTCCTGACATTATATTACCCTGGTCTACCCTCTCCTGTCATTATATTACCCTGGTCTACCCTATCCCGTCAGTATATTACCCTGGTCTACCCTATCCTGTCATTATATTAGCCTGGTCTACCCTCTCCTGTCATTGTATTACCCTGGTCTACCCTCTCCTGTCATTATATTACCCTGGTCTACCCTCTCCTGTCATTGTATTACACTGGTCTACCCTCTCCTGTCATTATATTACCCTGGTCTACCCTCTCCTGTCATTATATTACCCTGGTCTACCCTCTCCTGTCATTGTATTACCCTGGTCTACCCTCTCCTGACATTATATTAACCTGGTCTACCCTCTCCTGTCATTATATTAACCTGGTCTACCCTCTCCTGTCAATATATTACCCTGGACTACCCTATCCTGTAATTATATTACCATGGTCTACCCTCTCCTGTCATTATATTAGCCTGGTCTACCCTCTCCTGTCATTGTATTACCCTGGTCTACCCTCTCCTGTCATTATTTTAACCTGGTCTACCCTCTCCTGTCATTATTTTACCCTGGTCTACCCTCTCCTGTCATACTTTTAATCTGGTCTACCCTCTCCTGCCATTCTATTACCCTGGTCTACCCTCTCCTGACATTATATTACCCTGGTCTACCCTCTCCTGTCATTATATTACCCTGGTCTACCCTCTCCTGTCATTGTATTACCCTGGTCTACCCTCTCCTGACATTATATTAACCTGGTCTACCCTCTCCTGTCATTATATTACCCTGGTCTACCCTCTCCTGTCATTGTATTGCCCTGGTCCACCCTCTCTTGACATTATATTACCCTGGTCTACCCTCTCCTGTCATTATATTACCCTGGTCTACCCTCTCCTGTAATTGTATTACCCTGGTCTACCCTCTCCTGTCATTATATTGCCCTGGTCTACCCTCTCCTGTTATATATTACCCTGGTCTACCCTCTCCTGTCATTGTATTGCCCTGGTCCACCCTCCCTTGACATTATATTACCCTGGTCTACCCTCTCCTGTCATTATATTACCCTGGTCTACCCTCTCCTGTAATTGTATTACCCTGGTCTACCCTCTCCTGTCATTATATTGCCCTGGTCTACCCTCTCCTGTTATATATTACCCTGGACTACCCCCTCCTGTCATTATATTACCCTGGTCTACCCTCTCCTGTCATTGTATTACCCTGGTCTACCCTCTCCTGACATTATATTACCCTGGTCTACCCTCTCCTGTCATTATATTACCCTGTTCTACCCTATCCTGTCATTATATTACCCTGGTCTACCCTCTCCTGTCATTATATTACCCTGTTCTACCCTATCCTGTCATTATATTAGCCTGGTCTACCCTCTCCTGTCATTGTATTACCCTGGACTACCCCCTCCTGCCATTATATTACCCTGGTATACCCTCTCCTGCCATTCTATTACCCTGTTCTACACTTTCCTGTCATTATATTACCCTGGTCTACCCTCTCCTGTAATTATATAACCCTGGTCTTCACTCTCCTGTCATTATATTACCCTGGTCTACCCTCTCCTGTCATTATATTACCCTGGTCTACCCTCTCCTGTCATTATATTACCCTGGTCTACCCTCTCCTGACATTATATTACCCTGGTCTACCCTCTCCTGTCATTATATTACCCTGGTCTACCCTATCCTGTCAGTATATTACCCTGGTCTACCCTATCCTGTCATTATATTAGCCTGGTCTACCCTCTCCTGTCATTGTATTACCCTGGTCTACCCTCTCCTGTCATTATATTACCCTGGTCTACCCTCTCCTGTCATTGTATTACCCTGGTCTACCCTCTCCTGTCATTATATTACCCTGGTCTACCCTCTCCTGTCATTATATTACCCTGGTCTACCCTCTCCTGTCATTGTATTACCCTGGTTTACCCTCTCCTGACATTATATTAACCTGGTCTACCCTCTCCTGTCATTATATTAACCTGGTCTACCCTCTCCTGTCAATATATTACCCTGGACTACCCTATCCTGTAATTATATTACCATGGTCTACCCTCTCCTGTCATTATATTAGCCTGGTCTACCCTCTCCTGTCATTGTATTACCCTGGTCTACCCTCTCCTGTCATTATTTTACCCTGGTCTACCCTCTCCTGTCATTATTTTACCCTGGTCTACCCTCTCCTGTCATACTTTTAATCTGGTCTACCCTCTCCTGCCATTCTATTACCCTGGTCTACCCTCTCCTGACATTATATTACCCTGGTCTACCCTCTCCTGTCATTATATTACCCTGGTCTACCCTCTCCTGTCATTGTATTACCCTGGTCTACCCTCTCCTGACATTATATTAACCTGGTCTACCCTCTCCTGTCATTATATTACCCTGGTCTACCCTCTCCTGTCATTGTATTGCCCTGGTCCACCCTCTCTTGACATTATATTACCCTGGTCTACCCTCTCCTGTCATTATATTACCCTGGTCTACCCTCTCCTGTAATTGTATTACCCTGGTCTACCCTCTCCTGTCATTATATTGCCCTGGTCTACCCTCTCCTGTTATATATTACCCTGGTCTACCCTCTCCTGTCATTGTATTGCCCTGGTCCACCCTCCCTTGACATTATATTACCCTGGTCTACCCTCTCCTGTCATTATATTACCCTGGTCTACCCTCTCCTGTAATTGTATTACCCTGGTCTACCCTCTCCTGTCATTATATTGCCCTGGTCTACCCTCTCCTGTTATATATTACCCTGGACTACCCCCTCCTGTCATTATATTACCCTGGTCTACCCTCTCCTGTCATTGTATTACCCTGGTCTACCCTCTCCTGACATTATATTACCCTGGTCTACCCTCTCCTGTCATTATATTACCCTGGTCTACCCTCTCCTGACATTATATTACCCTGGTCTACCCTCTCCTGTCATTATATTACCCTGTTCTACCCTATCCTGTCATTATATTACCCTGGTCTACCCTATCCTGTCATTATATTAGCCTGGTCTACCCTCTCCTGTCATTGTATTACCCTGGTCTACCCTCTCCTGTCATTATTTTACCCTGGTCTACCCTCTCCTGTCATTATTTTACCCTGGTCTACCCTCTCCTGTCATACTTTTAATCTGGTCTACCCTCTCCTGCCATTCTATTACCCTGGTCTACCCTCTCCTGACATTATATTACCCTGGTCTACCCTCTCCTGTCATTATATTACCCTGGTCTACCCTCTCCTGTCATTGTATTACCCTGGTCTACCCTCTCCTGACATTATATTAACCTGGTCTACCCTCTCCTGTCATTATATTACCCTGGTCTACCCTCTCCTGTCATTGTATTGCCCTGGTCCACCCTCTCTTGACATTATATTACCCTGGTCTACCCTCTCCTGTCATTATATTACCCTGGTCTACCCTCTCCTGTAATTGTATTACCCTGGTCTACCCTCTCCTGCCATTATATTGCCCTGGTCTACCCTTTCCTGTCATTATATTACCCTGGTCTACCCTCTCCTGTCATTATATAACCCTGGTCTTCACTCTCCTGTCATTATATTACCCTGGTCTACCCTCTCCTGTCATTATATTACCCTGGTCTACCCTCTCCTGTCATTATATTACCCTGGTCTACCCTCTCCTGACATTATATTACCCTGGTCTACCCTCTCCTGTCATTATATTACCCTGGTCTACCCTATCCTGTCATTATATTACCCTGGTCTACCCTATCCTGTCATTATATTAGCCTGGTCTACCCTCTCCTGTCATTGTATTACCCTGGTCTACCCTCTCCTGTCATTATATTAACCTGGTCTACCCTCTCCTGTCATTATATTACCCTGGACTACCCTATCCTGTCATTATATTACCATGGTCTACCCTCTCCTGTCATTATATTACTCTGGTCTACCCTCTCCTGTCATTATATTGCCCTGGTCTACCCTATCCTGTTATATATTACCCTGGTCTACCCTCTCCTGCCATTATATTACCCTGGTATACCCTCTCCTGCCATTCTATTACCCTGTTCTACCCTTTCCTGTCATTATATTACCCTGGTCTACCCTCTCCTGTCATTATATAACCCTGGTCTTCACTCTCCTGTCATTATATTACCCTGGTCTACCCTCTCCTGTCATTATATTACCCTGGTCTACCCTCTCCTGTCATTATATTACCCTGGTCTACCCTCTCCTGACATTATATTACCCTGATCTACCCTCTCCTGTCATTATATTACCCTGGTCTACCCTATCCTGTCATTATATTACCCTGGTCTACCCTATCCTGTCATTATATTAGCCTGGTCTACCCTCTCCTGTCATTGTATTACCCTGGTCTACCCTCTCCTGTCATTATTTTACCCTGGTCTACCCTCTCCTGTCATTATTTTACCCTGGTCTACCCTCTCCTGTCATACTTTTAATCTGGTCTACCCTCTCCTGCCATTCTATTACCCTGGTCTACCCTCTCCTGTAATTGTATTACCCTGGTCTACCCTCTCCTGACATTATATTACCCTGGTCTACCCTCTCCTGTCATTATATTACCCTGGTATACCCTATCCTGTCATTGTATTACCCTGGTCTACCCTCTCCTGACATTATATTACCCTGGTCTACCCTCTCCTGTCATTATATTACCCTGGACTACCCTCTCCTGTCATTATATTACCCTGGTCTACCCTCTCCTGTCATTATATTACCCTGGTCTACCCTATCCTGACATTATATTACCCTGGTCTACCCTCTCCTGTCATTATATTACCCTGGTCTACCCTCTCCTGACATTATATTAACCTGGTATCCCCTATCCTGTCATTATATTACCCTGGTCTACCCTCTCCTGTAATTGTATTACCCTGGTCTACCCTCTCCTGACATTATATTAACCTGGTCTACCCTCTCCTGTCATTATATTACCCTGGACTACCCTCTCCTGTCATTATATTACCCTGGTCTACCCTCTCCTGTCATTATATTACCCTGGTCTACCCTCTCCTGCCATAATATTACCCTGGTATACCCTCTCCTGCCATTCTATTACCCTGGTATACCCTCCCCTGCCATTTTATTACCCTGGTCTACCCTCTCCTTACATTCTATCACCCTTGTCTACCCTCTCCTTACAATCTCATACCCTTCTATTACCCTGGTCTACCTTTTCATGTCATTATATTACCCTTGTCTACCCTCTCCTGTAATTGTATTACCCTGGTCTACCCTCTCCTGACATTATATTACCCTGGTCTACCCTCTCCTGTCATTATATTACCCTGGTATACCCTATCCTGTCATTATATTACCCTGGTCTACCCTCTCCTGTCATTATATTACCCTGGTCTACCCTCTCCTGTAATTGTATTACCCTGGTCTACCCTCTCCTGTCATTATATTGCCCTGGTCTACCCTCTCCTGTTATATATTACCCTGGACTACCCCCTCCTGTCATTATATTACCCTGGTCTACCCTCTCCTGTCATTGTATTACCCTGGTCTACCCTCTCCTGACATTATATTAACCTGGTCTACCCTCTCCTGTCATTATATTACCCTGGTCTACCCTCTCCTGTCATTGTATTGCCCTGGTCCACCCTCTCTTGACATTATATTACCCTGGTCTACCCTCTCCTGTCATTATATTACCATGGTCTACCCTCTCCTGTCATTATATTACTCTGGTCTACCCTCTCCTATCATTATATTGCCCTGGTCTACCCTCTCCTGTTATATATTACCCTGGACTACCCCCTCCTGCCATTATATTACCCTGGTATACCCTCTCCTGCCATTCTATTACCCTGTTCTACCCTTTCCTGTCATTATATTACCCTGGTCTACCCTCTCCTGTCATTATATAACCCTGGTCTTCACTCTCCTGTCAATATATTACCCTGGTCTACCCTTTCCTGTCATTATATTACCCTGGTCTACCCTCTCCTGTCATTATATTACCCTGGTCTACCCTCTCCTGACATTATATTACCCTGGTCTACCCTCTCCTGTCATTATATTACCCTGGTCTACCCTATCCTGTCATTATATTACCCTGGTCTACCCTATCCTGTCATTATATTAGCCTGGTCTACCCTCTCCTGTCATTGTATTACCCTGGTCTACCCTCTCCTGTCATTATATTACCCTGGTCTACCCTCTCCTGTCATTGTATTACCCTGGTCTACCCTCTCCTGACATTATATTAACCTGGTCTACCCTCTCCTGTCAATATATTACCCTGGACTACCCTATCCTGTAATTATATTACCATGGTCTACCCTCTCCTGTCATTATATTACCCTGGTCTACCCTCTCCTGTCATTATATTACCCTGGTCTACCCTCTCCTGTCATTGTATTACCCTGGTCTACCCTCTCCTGGCATTATATTAACCTGGTCTACCCTCTCCTGTCATTATATTAACCTGGTCTACCCTCTCCTGTCAATATATTACCCTGGACTACCCTATCCTGTAATTATATTACCATGGTCTACCCTCTCCTGTCATTATATTACTCTGGTCTACCCTCTCCTGTCATTATATTACCCTGGTCTACCCTCTCCTGCCATTATATTACCCTGGTATACCCTCTCCTGCCATTCTATTACCCTGTTCTACCCTTTCCTGTCATTATATTACCCTGGTCTACCCTCTCCTGTCATTATATAACCCTGGTCTTCACTCTCCTGTCATTATATTACCCTGGTCTACCCTCTCCTGTCATTATATTACCCTGGTCTACCCTCTCCTGTCATTATATTACCCTGGTCTACCCTCTCCTGACATTATATTACCCTGGTCTACCCTCTCCTGTCATTATATTACCCTGGTCTACCCTATCCTGTCATTATATTAGCCTGGTCTACCCTCTCCTGTCATTATATTAGCCTGGTCTACCCTCTCCTGTCATTGTATTACCCTGGTCTACCCTCTCCTGTCATTATTTTACCCTGGTCTACCCTCTCCTGTCATTGTTTTACCCTGGTCTACCCTCTCCTGTCATACTTTTAATCTGGTCTACCCTCTCCTGCCATTCTATTACCCTGGTCTACCCTCTCCTGACATTATATTACCCTGGTCTACCCTCTCCTGTCATTATATTACCCTGGTCTACCCTCTCCTGTCATTGTATTACCCTGGTCTACCCTCTCCTGACATTATATTACCCTGGTCTACCCTCTCCTGTCATTATATTACCCTGGACTACCCTCTCCTGTCATTATATTACCCTGGTCTACCCTCTCCTGTCATTATATTACCCTGGTCTACCCTCTCCTGCCATAATATTACCCTGGTATACCCTCTCCTGCCATTCTATTACCCTGAAATACCCTCCCCTGCCATTTTATTACCCTGGTCTACCCTCTCCTTACATTCTATCACCCTTGTCTACCCTCTCCTTACAATCTCATACCCTTCTATTACCCTGGTCTACCTTTTCATGTCATTATATTACCCTTGTCTACCCTTTCCTGTCATTATATTACTCTGGTCTACCCTCTACTGTTATCTATTACCCTGGTCTACCCTCTCCTGTCATTATATTAACCTGGTCTACCCTCTCCTGTCAATATATTACCCTGGACTACCCTATCCTGTAATTATATTACCATGGTCTACCCTCTCCTGTCATTATATTACCCTGGTCTACCCTCTCCTGTCATTATATTACCCTGGTCTACCCTCTCCTGTCATTATATTACCCTGGTCTACCCTATCCTGTCATTATATTACCCTGGTCTACCCTATCCTGTCATTATATTAGCCTGGTCTACCCTCTCCTGTCATTGTATTACCCTGGTCTACCCTCTCCTGTCATTATATTACCCTGGTCTACCCTCTCCTGTCATTGTATTACCCTGGTCTACCCTCTCCTGTCATTATATTACCCTGGTCTACCCTCTCCTGTCATTATATTACCCTGGTCTACCCTCTCCTGTCATTGTATTACCCTGGTCTACCCTCTCCTGACATTATATTAACCTGGTCTACCCTCTCCTGTCATTATATTAACCTGGTCTACCCTCTCCTGTCAATATATTACCCTGGACTACCCTATCCTGTAATTATATTACCATGGTCTACCCTCTCCTGTCATTATATTACCCTGGTCTACCCTCTCCTGTCATTATATTACCCTGGTCTACCCTCTCCTGTCATTGTATTACCCTGGTCTACCCTCTCCTGACATTATATTAACCTGGTCTACCCTCTCCTGTCATTATATTAACCTGGTCTACCCTCTCCTGTCAATATATTACCCTGGACTACCCTATCCTGTCATTGTATTACCCTGGTCTACCCTCTCCTGACATTATATTAACCTGGTCTACCCTCTCCTGTCATTATATTAACCTGGTCTACCCTCTCCTGTCAATATATTACCCTGGTCTACCCTCTCCTGCCATTATATTACCCTGGACTACCCTATCCTGTAATTATATTACCATGGTCTACCCTCTCCTGTCATTATATTACTCTGGTCTACCCTGTCCTGTCATTATATTACCCTGGTCTACCCTCTCCTGCCATTATATTACCCTGGTATACCCTCTCCTGCCATTCTATTACCCTGTTCTACCCTCTCCTGTCATTATATAACCCTGGTCTTCACTCTCCTGTCATTATATTACCCTGGTCTACCCTCTCCTGTCATTATATTACCCTGGTCTACCCTCTCCTGTCATTATATTACCCTGGTCTACCCTATTCTGTCATTATATTACCCTGGTCTACCCTATCCTGTCATTATATTAGCCTGGTCTACCCTCTCCTGTCATTTTATTACCCTGGTCTACCCTCTCCTGTCATTATTTTACCCTGGTCTACCCTCTCCTGTCATTATTTTACCCTGGTCTACCCTCTCCTGTCATACTTTTAATCTGGTCTACCCTCTCCTGCCATTCTATTACCCTGGTCTACCCTCTCCTGACATTATATTACCCTGGTCTACCCTCTCCTGTCATTATATTACCCTGGTCTACCCTCTCCTGTCATTGTATTACCCTGGTCTACCCTCTCCTGACATTATATTACCCTGGTCTACCCTCTCCTGTCATTATATTACCCTGGTCTACCCTCTCCTGTAATTGTATTACCCTGGTCTACCCTCTCCTGTCATTATATTGCCCTGGTCTACCCTCTCCTGTTATATATTACCCTGGACTACCCCCTCCTGTCATTATATTACCCTGGTCTACCCTCTCCTGTCATTGTATTACCCTGGTCTACCCTCTCCTGACATTATATTACCCTGGTCTACCCTCTCCTGTCATTATATTACCCTGGTCTACCCTCTCCTGTCATTATATTACCATGGTCTACCCTCTCCTGTCATTATATTACTCTGGTCTACCCTCTCCTGTCATTATATTGCCCTGGTCTACCCTCTCCTGTTATATATTACCCTGGACTACCCCCTCCTGCCATTATATTACCCTGGTATACCCTCTCCTGCCATTCTATTACCCTGTTCTACCCTTTCCTGTCATTATATAACCCTGGTCTTCACTCTCCTGTCATTATATTACCCTGGTCTACCCTCTCCTGTCATTATATTACCCTGGTCTACCCTCTCCTGTCATTGTATTACCCTGGTCTACCCTCTCCTGTCATTATATTACCCTGGTCTACCCTCTCCTGTCATTGTATTACCCTGGTCTACCCTCTCCTGTCATTATATTACCCTGGTCTACCCTCTCCTGTCATTATATTAACCTGGTCTACCCTCTCCTGTCAATATATTACCCTGGACTACCCTATCCTGTAATTATATTACCATGGTCTACCCTCTCCTGTCATTATATTACCCTGGTCTACCCTCTCCTGTCATTATATTACCCTGGTCTACCCTCTCCTGTCATTGTATTACCCTGGTCTACCCTCTCCTGACATTATATTAACCTGGTCTACCCTCTCCTGTCATTATATTAACCTGGTCTACCCTCTCCTGTCAATATATTACCCTGGACTACCCTATCCTGTCATTGTATTACCCTGGTCTACCCTCTCCTGACATTATATTAACCTGGTCTACCCTCTCCTGTCATTATATTAACCTGGTCTACCCTCTCCTGTCAATATATTACCCTGGTCTACCCTCTCCTGCCATTATATTACCCTGGACTACCCTATCCTGTAATTATATTACCATGGTCTACCCTCTCCTGTCATTATATTACTCTGGTCTACCCTGTCCTGTCATTATATTACCCTGGTCTACCCTCTCCTGCCATTATATTACCCTGGTATACCCTCTCCTGCCATTCTATTACCCTGTTCTACCCTCTCCTGTCATTATATAACCCTGGTCTTCACTCTCCTGTCATTATATTACCCTGGTCTACCCTCTCCTGTCATTATATTACCCTGGTCTACCCTCTCCTGTCATTATATTACCCTGGTCTACCCTCTCCTGTCATTATATTACCCTGGTCTACCCTATTCTGTCATTATATTACCCTGGTCTACCCTCTCCTGTCATTTTATTACCCTGGTCTACCCTCTCCTGTCATTATTTTACCCTGGTCTACCCTCTCCTGTCATACTTTTAATCTGGTCTACCCTCTCCTGCCATTCTATTACCCTGGTCTACCCTCTCCTGACATTATATTACCCTGGTCTACCCTCTCCTGTCATTATATTACCCTGGTCTACCCTCTCCTGTCATTGTATTACCCTGGTCTACCCTCTCCTGACATTATATTACCCTGGTCTACCCTCTCCTGTCATTATATTACCCTGGTCTACCCTCTCCTGTAATTGTATTACCCTGGTCTACCCTCTCCTGTCATTATATTGCCCTGGTCTACCCTCTCCTGTTATATATTACCCTGGACTACCCCCTCCTGTCATTATATTACCCTGGTCTACCCTCTCCTGTCATTGTATTACCCTGGTCTACCCTCTCCTGACATTATATTAACCTGGTCTACCCTCTCCTGTCATTATATTACCCTGGTCTACCCTCTCCTGTCATTATATTACCATGGTCTACCCTCTCCTGTCATTATATTACTCTGGTCTACCCTCTCCTGTCATTATATTGCCCTGGTCTACCCTCTCCTGTTATATATTACCCTGGACTACCCCCTCCTGCCATTATATTACCCTGGTATACCCTCTCCTGCCATTCTATTACCCTGTTCTACCCTTTCCTGTCATTATATAACCCTGGTCTTCACTCTCCTGTCATTATATTACCCTGGTCTACCCTCTCCTGTCATTATATTACCCTGGTCTACCCTCTCCTGTCATTATATTACCCTGGTCTACCCTCTCCTGACATTATATTACCCTGGTCTACCCTCTCCTGTCATTATATTACCCTGGTCTACCCTATCCTGTCATTATATTACCCTGGTCTACCCTATCCTGTCATTATATTAGCCTGGTCTACCCTCTCCTGTCATTATATTACCCTGGTCTACCCTCTCCTGTCATTGTATTACCCTGGTCTACCCTCTCCTGTCATTATATTACCCTGGTCTACCCTCTCCTGTCATTATATTACCCTGGTCTACCCTCTCCTGTCATTGTATTACCCTGGTCTACCCTCTCCTGTCATTGTATTACCCTGGTCTACCCTCTCCTGTCATTATATTACCCTGGTCTACCCTCTCCTGTCATTGTATTACCCTGGTCTACCCTCTCCTGTCATTATATTACCCTGGTCTACCCTCTCCTGTCATTATATTACCCTGGTCTACCCTCTCCTGTCATTGTATTACCCTGGTCTACCCTCTCCTGACATTGTATTACCCTGGTCTACCCTCTCCTGTCATTATATTACCCTGGACTACCCTTTCCTGTCATTATATTACCCTGGTCTACCCTCTCCTGTCATTATATAACCTTGGTCTACCCTCTCCTGTCATTATATTACCCTGGTCTACCCTCTCCTGTCATTACATTACCCTGGTCTACCCTCTCTTGACATTATATTACCCTGGTCTACCCTCTCCTGTCATTATATTACCCTGGTCTACCCTCTCCTGTAATTGTATTACCCTGGTCTACCATCTGCTGCCATTCTATTACCCTGGTCTACCCTCTCCAGTCATTATATTACCCTGGTCTACCCTCTCCTGTCATTGTATTACCCTGGTCTACCCTCTCCTGACATTATATTAACCTGGTCTACCCTCTCCTGTCATTATATTAACCTGGTCTACCCTCTCCTGTCATTATATTACCCTGGACTACCCTATCCTGTAATTATATTACCATGGTCTACCCTCTCCTGTCATTATATTACTCTGGTCTACCCTCTCCTGTCATTATATTGCCCTGGTCTACCCTATCCTGTTATATATTACCCTGGTCTACCCTCTCCTGCCATTATATTACCCTGGTATACCCTCTCCTGCCAATCTATTACCCTGTTCTACCCTTTCCTGTCATTATATTACCCTGGTCTACCCTCTCCTGTCATTATATAACCCTGGTCTTCACTCTCCTGTCATTATATTACCCTGGTCTACCCTCTCCTGTCATTATATTACCCTGGTCTACCCTCTCCTGTCATTATATTACCCTGGTCTACCCTCTCCTGACATTATATTACCCTGGTCTACCCTCTCCTGTCATTATATTACCCTGGTCTACCCTCTCCTGTCATTATATTACCCTGGTCTACCCTCTCCTGTCATTGTATTACCCTGGTCTACCCTCTCCTGACATTGTATTACCCTGGTCTACCCTCTCCTGTCATTATATTACCCTGGACTACCCTTTCCTGTCATTATATTACCCTGGTCTACCCTCTCCTGTCATTATATAACCTTGGTCTACCCTCTCCTGTCATTATATTACCCTGGTCTACCCTCTCCTGTCATTACATTACCCTGGTCTACCCTCTCTTGACATTATATTACCCTGGTCTACCCTCTCCTGTCATTATATTACCCTGGTCTACCCTCTCCTGTATTTGTATTACCCTGGTCTACCCTCTGCTGCCATTCTATTACCCTGGTCTACCCTCTCCAGTCATTATATTACCCTGGTCTACCCTCTCCTGTCATTGTATTACCCTGGTCTACCCTCTCCTGTCATTGTATTACCCTGGTCTACCCTCTCCTGACATTATATTAACCTGGTCTACCCTCTCCTGTCATTATATTAACCTGGTCTACCCTCTCCTGTCATTATATTACCCTGGACTACCCTATCCTGTAATTATATTACCATGGTCTACCCTCTCCTGTCATTATATTACTCTGGTCTACCCTCTCCTGTCAATATATTACCCTGGACTACCCTATCCTGTAATTATCTTACCATGGTCTACCCTCTCCTGTCATTATATTACCCTGGTCTACCCTCTCCTGTCATTATATTACCCTGGTCTACCCTCTCCTGTCATTGTATTACCCTGGTCTACCCTCTCCTGACATTATATTAACCTGGTCTACCCTCTCCTGTCATTATATTAACCTGGTCTACCCTCTCCTGTCAATATATTACCCTGGACTACCCTATCCTGTAATTATATTACCATGGTCTACCCTCTCCTGTCATTATATTACTCTGGTCTACCCTCTCCTGTCATTATATTACCCTGGTCTACCCTCTCCTGCCATTATATTACCCTGGTATACCCTCTCCTGCCATTCTATTACCCTGTTCTACCCTTTCCTGTCATTATATTACCCTGGTCTACCCTCTCCTGTCATTATATAACCCTGGTCTTCACTCTCCTGTCATTATATTACCCTGGTCTACCCTCTCCTGTCATTATATTACCCTGGTCTACCCTCTCCTGTCATTATATTACCCTGGTCTACCCTCTCCTGACATTATATTACCCTGGTCTACCCTCTCCTGTCATTATATTACCCTGGTCTACCCTATCCTGTCATTATATTACCCTGGTCTACCCTATCCTGTCATTATATTAGCCTGGTCTACCCTCTCCTGTCATTGTATTACCCTGGTCTACCCTCTCCTGTCATTATTTTACCCTGGTCTACCCTCTCCTGTCATTATTTTACCCTGGTCTACCCTCTCCTGTCATACTTTTAATCTGGTCTACCCTCTCCTGCCATTCTATTACCCTGGTCTACCCTCTCCTGACATTATATTACCCTGGTCTACCCTCTCCTGTCATTATATTACCCTGGTCTACCCTCTCCTGTCATTGTATTACCCTGGTCTACCCTCTCCTGACATTATATTACCCTGGTCTACCCTCTCCTGTCATTATATTACCCTGGTCTACCCTCTCCTGTAATTGTATTACCCTGGTCTACCCTCTCCTGTCATTATATTGCCCTGGTCTACCCTCTCCTGTTATATATTACCCTGGACTACCCCCTCCTGTCATTATATTACCCTGGTCTACCCTCTCTTGACATTATATTACCCTGGTCTACCCTCTCCTGTCATTATATTACCATGGTCTACCCTCTCCTGTCATTATATTACTCTGGTCTACCCTCTCCTGTCATTATATTGCCCTGGTCTACCCTCTCCTGTTATATATTACCCTGGACTACCCCCTCCTGCCATTATATTACCCTGGTATACCCTCTCCTGCCATTCTATTACCCTGTTCTACCCTTTCCTGTCATTATATTACCCTGGTCTACCCTTTCCTGTCATTATATAACCCTGGTCTTCACTCTCCTGTCATTATATTACCCTTTTCTACCCTCTCCTGTCATTATATTACCCTTTTCTACCCTCTCCTGTCATTATATTACCCTGGTCTACCCTCTCCTGACATTATATTACCCTGGTCTACCCTCTCCTGTCATTATATTACCCTGGTCTACCCTATCCTGTCATTATATTACCCTGGTCTAACCTATCCTGTCATTATATTAGCCTGGTCTACCCCCTCCTGTCATTGTATTACCCTGGTCTACCCTCTCCTGTCATTATATTACCCTGGTCTACCCTCTCCTGTCATTGTATTACCCTGGTCTACCCTCTCCTGTCATTATATTACCCTGGTCTACCCTCTCCTGTCATTATATTACCCTGGTCTACCCTCTCCTGTCATTGTATTACCCTGGTCTACCCTCTCCTGACATTGTATTACCCTGGTCTACCCTCTCCTGTCATTATATTACCCTGGACTACCCTTTCCTGTCATTATATTACCCTGGTCTACCCTCTCCTGTCATTATATAACCTTGGTCTACCCTCTCCTGTCATTATATTACCCTGGTCTACCCTCTCCTGTCATTACATTACCCTGGTCTACCCTCTCTTGACATTATATTACCCTGGTCTACCCTCTCCTGTCATTATATTACCCTGGTCTACCCTCTCCTGTAATTGTATTACCCTGGTCTACCCTCTGCTGCCATTCTATTACCCTGGTCTACCCTCTCCTGTAATTGTATTACCCTGGTCTACCCTCTGCTGCCATTCTATTACCCTGGTCTACCCTCTCCAGTCATTATATTACCCTGGTCTACCCTCTCCTGTCATTGTATTACCCTGGTCTACCCTCTCCTGTCATTGTATTACCCTGGTCTACCCTCTCCTGTCATTATATTACCCTGGTCTACCCTCTCCTGTCATTGTATTACCCTGGTCTACCCTCTCCTGTCATTATATTACCCTGGTCTACCCTCTCCTGTCATTATATTACCCTGGTCTACCCTCTCCTGTCATTGTATTACCCTGGTCTACCCTCTCCTGTCATTATATTACCCTGGACTACCCTTTCCTGTCATTATATTACCCTGGTCTACCCTCTCCTGTCATTATATAACCTTGGTCTACCCTCTCCTGTCATTATATTACCCTGGTCTACCCTCTCCTGTCATTACATTACCCTGGTCTACCCTCTCTTGACATTATATTACCCTGGTCTACCCTCTCCTGTCATTATATTACCCTGGTCTACCCTCTCCTGTAATTGTATTACCCTGGTCTACCCTCTGCTGCCATTCTATTACCCTGGTCTACCCTCTCCAGTCATTATATTACCCTGGTCTACCCTCTCCTGTCATTGTATTACCCTGGTCTACCCTCTCCTGACATTATATTAACCTGGTCTACCCTCTCCTGTCATTATATTAACCTGGTCTACCCTCTCCTGTCATTATATTACCCTGGACTACCCTATCCTGTAATTATATTTCCATGGTCTACCCTCTCCTGTCATTATATTACTCTGGTCTACCCTCTCCTGTCATTATATTGCCCTGGTCTACCCTATCCTGTTATATATTACCCTGGTCTACCCTCTCCTGCCATTATATTACCCTGGTATACCCTCTCCTGCCATTCTATTACCCTGTTCTACCCTTTCCTGTCATTATATTACCCTGGTCTACCCTCTCCTGTCATTATATAACCCTGGTCTACCCTCTCCTGTCATTATATTACCCTGGTCTACCCTCTCCTGTCATTACATTACCCTGGTCTACCCTCTCTTGACATTATATTACCCTGGTCTACCCTCTCCTGTCATTATATTACCCTGGTCTACCCTCTCCTGTAATTGTATTACCCTGGTCTACCCTCTCCTGTAATTGTATTACCCTGGTCTACCCTCTGCTGCCATTATATTACCCTGGTCTACCCTCTCCAGTCATTATATTACCCTGGTCTACCCTCTCCTGACATTATATTAACCTGGTCTACCCTCTCTTGTCATTATATTAACCTGGTCTACCCTCTCCTGTCATTATATTACCCTGGACTACCCTATCCTGTCATTATATTTCCATGGTCTACCCTCTCCTGTCATTATATTACTCTGGTCTACCCTCTCCTGTCATTATATTGCCCTGGTCTACCCTATCCTGTTATATATTACCCTGGTCTACCCTCTCCTGCCATTATATTACCCTGGTATACCCTCTCCTGCCATTCTATTACCCTGTTCTACCCTTTCCTGTCATTATATTACCCTGGTCTACCCTCTCCTGTCATTATATAACCCTGGTCTACCCTCTCCTGTCATTATATAACCCTGGTCTTCACTCTCCTGTCATTATATTACCCTGGTCTACCCTCTCCTGTCATTATATTACCCTGGTCTACCCTCTCCTGACATTATATTACCCTGGTCTACCCTCTCCTGACATTATATTACCCTGGTCTACCCTCTCCTGTCATTATATTACCCTGGTCTACCCTCTCCTGTCATTATATTACCCTGGTCTACCCTCTCCTGTCATTGTATTACCCTGGTCTACCCTCTCCTGTCATTATATTACCCTGGACTACCCTTTCCTGTCATTATATTACCCTGGTCTACCCTCTCCTGTCATTATATAACCTTGGTCTACCCTCTCCTGTCATTATATTACCCTGGTCTACCCTCTCCTGTCATTACATTACCCTGGTCTACCCTCTCTTGACATTATATTACCGTGGTCTACCCTCTCCTGTCATTATATTACCCTGGTCTACCCTCTCCTGTAATTGTATTACCCTGGTCTACCCTCTGCTGCCATTCTATTACCCTGGTCTACCCTCTCCAGTCATTATATTACCCTGGTCTACCCTCTCCTGTCATTGTATTACCCTGGTCTACCCTCTCCTGTCATTATATTAACCTGGTCTACCCTCTCCTGTCATTATATTACCCTGGACTACCCTATCCTGTAATTATATTACCATGGTCTACCCTCTCCTGTCATTATATTACTCTGGTCTACCCTCTCCTGTCATTATATTGCCCTGGTCTACCCTATCCTGTTATATATTACCCTGGTCTACCCTCTCCTGCCATTATATTACCCTGGTATACCCTCTCCTGCCATTCTATTACCCTGTTCTACCCTTTCCTGTCATTATATTACCCTGGTCTACCCTCTCCTGTCATTATATAACCATGGTCTTCACTCTCCTGTCATTATATTACCCTGGTATACCCTCTCCTGTCATTATATTACCCTGGTCTACCCTCTCCTGTCATTATATTACCCTGGTCTACCCTCTCCTGACATTATATTACCCTGGTCTACCCTCTCCTGTCATTATATTACCCTGGTCTACCCTATCCTGTCATTATATTACCCTGATCTACCCTCTCCTGTCATTATATTACCCTGGTCTACCCTCTCCTGTCATTATATTACCCTGGTCTACCCTCTCCTGTCATTATATTACCCTGGTCTACCCTTTCCTGTCATTATATTACCCTGGTCTACCCTCTCCTGTCATTATATAACCTTGGTCTACCCTCTCCTGTCATTATATTACCCTGGTCTACCCTCTCCTGTCATTACATTACCCTGGTCTACCCTCTCTTGACATTATATTACCCTGGTCTACCCTCTCCTGTCATTATATTACCCTGGTCTACCCTCTCCTGTAATTGTATTACCCTGGTCTACCCTCTGCTGCCATTCTATTACCCTGGTCTACCCTCTCCAGTCATTATATTACCCTGGTCTACCCTCTCCTGTCATTGTATTACCCTGGTCTACCCTCTCCTGACATTATATTAACCTGGTCTACCCTCTCCTGTCATTATATTAACCTGGTCTACCCTCTCCTGTCATTATATTACCCTGGACTACCCTATCCTGTAATTATATTACCATGGTCTACCCTCTCCTGTCATTATATTGCCCTGGTCTACCCTATCCTGTTATATATTACCCTGGTCTACCCTCTCCTGCCATTATATTACCCTGGTATACCCTCTCCTGCCATTCTATTACCCTGGCCTACCCTTTCCTGTCATTATATTACCCTGGTCTACCCTCTCCTGTCATTATATAACCCTGGTCTTCACTCTCCTGTCATTATATTACCCTGGTCTACCCTCTCCTGTCATTATATTACCCTGGTCTACCCTCTCCTGTCATTATATTACCCTGGTCTACCCTCTCCTGACATTATATTACCCTGGTCTACCCTCTCCTGTCATTATATTACCCTGGTCTACCCTATCCTGTCATTATATTACCCTGGTCTACCCTATCCTGTCATTATATTAGCCTGGTCTACCCTCTCCTGTCATTGTATTACCCTGGTCTACCCTCTCCTGTCATACTTTTACCCTGGTCTACCCTCTCCTGTCATTATATTACCCTGGTCTACCCTCTCCTGTAATTGTATTACCCTGGTCTACCCTCTCCTGCCATTATATTACCCTGGTCTACCCTCTCCTGTCATTATATTACCCTGGTATACCCTATCCTGTCATTGTATTACCCTGGTCTACCCTCTCCTGACATTATATTACCCTGGTCTACCCTCTCCTGTCATTATATTACCCTGGACTACCCTCTCCTGTCATTATATTACCCTGGTCTACCCTCTCCTGTCATTATATTACCCTGGTCTACCCTATCCTGACATTATATTACCCTGGTCTACCCTCTCCTGTAATTGTATTACCCTGGTCTACCCTCTCCTGACATTATATTAACCTGGTCTACCCTCTCCTGTCATTATATTACCCTGGTATACCCTATCCTGTCATTATATTACCCTGGTCTACCCTCTCCTGTAATTGTATTACCCTGGTCTACCCTCTCCTGACATTATATTAACCTGGTCTACCCTCTCCTGTCATTATATTACCCTGGACTACCCTCTCCTGTCATTATATTACCCTGGTCTACCCTCTCCTGTCATTATATTACCCTGGTCTACCCTCTCCTGCCATAATATTACCCTGGTATACCCTCTCCTGCCATTCTATTACCCTGGTATACCCTCCCCTGCCATTTTATTACCCTGGTCTACCCTCTCCTTACATTCTATCACCCTTGTCTACCCTCTCCTTACAATCTCATACCCTTCTATTACCCAGGTCTACCTTTTCATGTCATTATATTACCCTTGTCTACCCTTTCCTGTCATTATATTACTCTGGTCTACCCTCTACTGTTATCTATTACCCTGGTCTACCCTCTCCTGTAATTGTATTACCCTGGTCTACCCTCTCCTGACATTATATTACCCTGGTCTACCCTCTCCTGTCATTATATTACCCTGGTCTACCCTCTCCTGCCATTATATTACCCTGGTATACTCTCTCCTGCCATTCTATTACCCTGTTCTACCCTTTCCTGTCATTATATTACCCTGGTCTACCCTCTCCTGTCATTATATAACCCTGGTCTTCACTCTCCTGTCATTATATTACCCTGGTCTACCCTCTCCTGTCATTATATTACCCTGGTCTACCCTCTCCTGTCATTATATTACCCTGGTCTACCCTCTCCTGACATTATATTACCCTGGTCTACCCTCTCCTGTCATTATATTACCCTGGTCTACCCTATCCTGTCATTATATTACCCTGGTCTACCCTATCCTGTCATTATATTAGCCTGGTCTACCCTCTCCTGTCATTGTATTACCCTGGTCTACCCTCTCCTGTCATTATTTTACCCTGGTCTACCCTCTCCTGTCATTATTTTACCCTGGTCTACCCTCTCCTGTCATACTTTTAATCTGGTCTACCCTCTCCTGCCATTCTATTACCCTGGTCTACCCTCTCCTGTAATTGTATTACCCTGGTCTACCCTCTCCTGACATTATATTACCCTGGTCTACCCTCTCCTGTCATTATATTACCCTGGACTACCCTCTCCTGTCATTATATTACCCTGGTATACCCTATCCTGTCATTATATTACCCTGGTCTACCCTCTCCTGTCATTATATTACCCTGGACTACCATTTCCTGTCATTATATTACCCTGGTCTACCCTCTCCTGTCATTATATAACCCTGGTCTACCCTCTCCTGACATTATATTACCCTGGTCTACCCTCTCCTGTCATTATATTACTCTGTCTACCCTCTCCTGACATTATATTACCCTGGTCTACCCTATCCTGTCATTATATTACCCTGGTCTACCCTATCCTGTCATTATATTAGCCTGGTCTACGCTCTCCTGTCATTGTATTACCCTGGTCTACCCTCTCCTGTCATTATATTACCCTGGTCTACCCTCTCCTGTCATTGTATTGCCCTGGTCTACCTTCTCCTGTCATTATATTACCCTGGTCTACCCTCTCCTGTCATTATATTACCCTGGTCTACCCTCTCCTGTCATTGTATTACCCTGGTCTACCCTCTCCTGACATTGTATTACCCTGGTCTACCCTCTCCTGTCATTATATTACCCTGGACTACCCTTTCCTGTCATTATATTACCCTGGTCTACCCTCTCCTGTCATTATATAACCTTTGTCTACCCTCTCCTGTCATTATATTACCCTGGTCTACCCTCTCCTGTCATTACATTACCCTGGTCTACCCTCTCTTGACATTATATTACCCTGGTCTACCCTCTCCTGTCATTAAATTACCCTGGTCTACCCTCTCCTGTAATTGTATTACCCTGGTCTACCCTCTCCTGCCATTCTATTACCCTGGTCTACACTCTCCTGTCATTATATTACCCTGGCATACCCTATCCTGTCATTATATTACCCTGGTCTACCCTCTCCTGTAATTGTAATACCCTGGTCTACCCTCTCCTGACATTATATTACCCTGGTCTACCCTCTCCTGTCATTATATTACCCTGGTCTACCCTCTCCTGTCATTGTATTACCCTGGTCTACCCTCTCCTGTAATTGTATTACCCTGGTCTACCCTCTCCTGCCATTCTATTACCCTGGTCTACCCTCTCCTGTCATTATATTACCCTGGCATACCCTATCCTGTCATTATATTACCCTGGTCTACCCTCTCCTGTAATTGTATTACCCTGGTCTACCCTCTCCTGAAATTATATTACCCTGGTCTACCCTCTCCTGTCATTATATTACCCTGGTCTACCCTCTCCTGTCATTGTATTACCCTGGTCTACCCTCTCCTGACATTATATTACCCTGGTCTACCCTCTCCTGTCATTATATTAACCTGGACTACCCTATCCTGTCATTATATTACCATGGTCTACCCTCTCCTGTCATTATATTACTCTGGTCTACCCTCTCCTGTCATTATATTGCCCTGGTGTACCCTCTCCTGTTATATATTACCCTGGTCTACCCTCTCCTGTAATTGTATTACCCTGGTCTACCCTCTCCTGACATTATATTACCCTGGTCTACCCTCTCCTGTCATTATATTACCCTGGTCTACCCTCTCCTGATATCTATTACCCTGGTCTACCCTCTCCTGTCATTATATTACCCTGGTCTACCCTCTCCTGTCATTGTATTACCCTGGTCTACCCTCTCCTGACATTATATTAACCTGGTCTACCCTCTCCTGTCATTATATTAACCTGGTCTACCCTCTCCTGTCATTATATTACCCTGGACTACCCTATCCTGTCATTATATTACCCTGGTCTACCCTCTCCCGTCATTATATTACCCTGGTCTACCCTCTCCTGACATTATATTACCCTGGTCTACCCTCTCCTGTCATTATATTACCCTGGTCTACTCTATCCTGTCATTATATTATCCTGGTCTACCCTATCCTGTCATTGTATTACCCTGGTCTACCCTCTCCTGTCATTCTATTACCCTGGTCTACCCTCTCCTGTCATTATATTGCCCTGGTCTACCCTCTCCTGTTATATATTACCCTGGTCTACCCTCTCCTGCCATTCTATTACCCTGGTATACCCTCTCCTGCCATTCTATTACCCTGGTCTACCCTCTCCTGTCATTCTATTACCCTGGTCTACCCTCTCCTGTTATATATTACCCTGGTCTACCCTCTCCTGCCATTCTATTACCCTGGTATACCCTCTCCTGCCATTCTATTACCCTGGTCTACCCTCTCCTGTCATTCTATTACCCTGGTCTACCCTCTCCTGCCATAATATTACCCTGGTATACCCTCTCCTGCCATTCTATTACCCTGGTATACCCTCCCCTGCCATTTTATTACCCTGGTCTACCCTCTCCTTACATTCTATCACCCTTGTCTACCCTCTCCTTACAATCTCATACCCTTCTATTACCCTGGTCTACCTTTTCATGTCATTATATTACCCTTGTCTACCCTTTCCTGTCATTATATTACTCTGGTCTACCCTCTACTGTTATCTATTACCCTGGTCTACCCTCTCCTGTAATTGTATTACCCTGGTCTACCCTCTCCTGACATTATATTACCCTGGTCTACCCTCTCCTGTCATTATATTACCCTGGTATACCCTATCCTGTCATTATATTACCCTGGTCTACCCTCTCCTGTCATTATATTACCCTGGACTACCATTTCCTGTCATTATATTACCCTGGTCTACCCTCTCCTGTCATTATATAACCCTGGTCTACCCTCTCCTGACATTATATTACCCTGGTCTACCCTCTCCTGTCATTATATTACTCTGTCTACCCTCTCCTGTCATTATATAACCCTGGTCTACCCTCTCCTGTCATTATATTACCCTGGTCTACCCTCTCCTGTCATTGTATTACCCTGGTCTACCCTCTCCTGTAATTGTATTACCCTGGTCTACCCTCTCCTGCCATTCTATTACCCTGGTCTACCCTCTCCTGTCATTATATTACCCTGGCATACCCTATCCTGTCATTATATTACCCTGGTCTACCCTCTCCTGTAATTGTATTACCCTGGTCTACCCTCTCCTGAAATTATATTACCCTGGTCTACCCTCTCCTGTCATTATATTACCCTGGTCTACCCTCTCCTGTCATTGTATTACCCTGGTCTACCCTCTCCTGACATTATATTACCCTGGTCTACCCTCTCCTGTCATTATATTAACCTGGACTACCCTATCCTGTCATTATATTACCATGGTCTACCCTCTCCTGTCATTATATTACTCTGGTCTACCCTCTCCTGTCATTATATTGCCCTGGTCTACCCTCTCCTGTTATATATTACCCTGGTCTACCCTCTCCTGTAATTGTATTACCCTGGTCTACCCTCTCCTGACATTATATTACCCTGGTCTACCCTCTCCTGTCATTATATTACCCTGGTCTACCCTCTCCTGATATCTATTACCCTGGTCTACCCTCTCCTGTCATTATATTACCCTGGTCTACCCTCTCCTGTCATTGTATTACCCTGGTCTACCCTCTCCTGACATTATATTAACCTGGTCTACCCTCTCCTGTCATTATATTAACCTGGTCTACCCTCTCCTGTCATTATATTACCCTGGACTACCCTATCCTGTCATTATATTACCCTGGTCTACCCTCTCCCGTCATTATATTACCCTGGTCTACCCTCTCCTGACATTATATTACCCTGGTCTACCCTCTCCTGTCATTATATTACCCTGGTCTACTCTATCCTGTCATTATATTATCCTGGTCTACCCTATCCTGTCATTGTATTACCCTGGTCTACCCTCTCCTGTCATTCTATTACCCTGGTCTACCCTCTCCTGTCATTATATTGCCCTGGTCTACCCTCTCCTGTTATATATTACCCTGGTCTACCCTCTCCTGCCATTCTATTACCCTGGTATACCCTCTCCTGCCATTCTATTACCCTGGTCTACCCTCTCCTGTCATTCTATTACCCTGGTCTACCCTCTCCTGTTATATATTACCCTGGTCTACCCTCTCCTGCCATTCTATTACCCTGGTATACCCTCTCCTGCCATTCTATTACCCTGGTCTACCCTCTCCTGTCATTCTATTACCCTGGTCTACCCTCTCCTGCCATAATATTACCCTGGTATACCCTCTCCTGCCATTCTATTACCCTGGTATACCCTCCCCTGCCATTTTATTACCCTGGTCTACCCTCTCCTTACATTCTATCACCCTTGTCTACCCTCTCCTTACAATCTCATACCCTTCTATTACCCTGGTCTACCTTTTCATGTCATTATATTACCCTTGTCTACCCTTTCCTGTCATTATATTACTCTGGTCTACCCTCTACTGTTATCTATTACCCTGGTCTACCCTCTCCTGTAATTGTATTACCCTGGTCTACCCTCTCCTGACATTATATTACCCTGGTCTACCCTCTCCTGTCATTATATTACCCTGGTATACCCTATCCTGTCATTATATTACCCTGGTCTACCCTCTCCTGTCATTATATTACCCTGGACTACCATTTCCTGTCATTATATTACCCTGGTCTACCCTCTCCTGTCATTATATAACCCTGGTCTACCCTCTCCTGACATTATATTACCCTGGTCTACCCTCTCCTGTCATTATATTACTCTGTCTACCCTCTCCTGACATTATATTACCCTGGTCTACCCTCTCCTGTCATTATATTACCCTGGTCTACCCTATCCTGTCATTATATTACCCTGGTCTACCCTATCCTGTCATTATATTAGCCTGGTCTACCCTCTCCTGTCATTGTATTACCCTGGTCTACCCTCTCCTGTCATTATATTACCCTGGTCTACCCTCTCCTGTCATTGTATTGCCCTGGTCTACCTTCTCCTGTCATTATATTACCCTGGTCTACCCTCTCCTGTCATTATATTACCCTGGTCTACCCTCTCCTGTCATTGTATTACCCTGGTCTACCCTCTCCTGACATTGTATTACCCTGGTCTACCCTCTCCTGTCATTATATTACCCTGGACTACCCTTTCCTGTCATTATATTACCCTTGTCTACCCTCTCCTGTCATTATATAACCTTGGTCTACCCTCTCCTGTCATTATATTACCCTGGTCTACCCTCTCCTGTCATTACATTACCCCGGTCTACCCTCTCTTGACATTATATTACCCTGGTCTACCCTCTCCTGTCATTAAATTACCCTGGTCTACCCTCTCCTGTCATTAAATTACCCTGGTCTACCCTCTCCTGTAATTGTATTACCCTGGTCTACCCTCTCCTGCCATTCTATTACCCTGGTCTACACTCTCCTGTCATTATATTACCCTGGCATACCCTATCCTGTCATTATATTACCCTGGTCTACCCTCTCCTGTAATTGTAATACCCTGGTCTACCCTCTCCTGACATTATATTACCCTGGTCTACCCTCTCCTGTCATTATATTACCCTGGTCTACCCTCTCCTGTCATTGTATTACCCTGGTCTACCCTCTCCTGTAATTGTATTACCCTGGTCTACCCTCTCCTGCCATTCTATTACCCTGGTCTACCCTCTCCTGTCATTATATTACCCTGGTCTACCCTCTCCTGTAATTGTATTACCCTGGTCTACCCTCTCCTGCCATTCTATTACCCTGGTCTACCCTATCCTGTCATTATATTACCCTGGTCTACCCTCTCCTGTAATTGTATTACCCTGGTCTACCCTCTCCTGAAATTATATTACCCTGGTCTACCCTCTCCTGTCATTATATTACCCTGGTCTACCCTCTCCTGTCATTGTATTACCCTGGTCTACCCTCTCCTGACATTATATTACCCTGGTCTACCCTCTCCTGTCATTATATTAACCTGGACTACCCTATCCTGTCATTATATTACCATGGTCTACCCTCTCCTGTCATTATATTACTCTGGTCTACCCTCTCCTGTCATTATATTACTCGGGTCTACCCTCTCCTGTCATTATATTGCCCTGGTCTACCCTCTCCTGTTATATATTACCCTGGTCTACCCTCTCCTGTAATTGTATTACCCTGGTCTACCCTCTCCTGACATTATATTACCCTGGTCTACCCTCTCCTGTCATTATATTACCCTGGTCTACCCTCTCCTGATATCTATTACCCTGGTCTACCCTCTCCTGTCATTATATTACCCTGGTCTACCCTCTCCTGTCATTGTATTACCCTGGTCTACCCTCTCCTGACATTATATTAACCTGGTCTACCCTCCCCTGTCATTATATTAACCTGGTCTACCCTCTCCTGTCATTATATTACCCTGGACTACCCTATCCTGTCATTATATTACCCTGGTCTACCCTATCCTGTCATTATATTACCCTGGTCTACCCTCTCCCGTCATTATATTACCCTGGTCTACCCTCTCCTGTCATTATATTACCCTGGTCTACTCTATCCTGTCATTATATTATCCTGGTCTACCCTCTCCTGTCATTATATTATCCTGGTCTACCCTCTCCTGTCATTGTATTACCCTGGTCTACCCTCTCCTGTCATTCTATTACCCTGGTCTACCCTCTCCTGTCATTCTATTACCCTGGTCTACCCTCTCCTGTCATTATATTGCCCTGGTCTACCCTCTCCTGCCATTCTATTACCCTGGTATACCCTCTCCTGCCATTCTATTACCCTGGTCTACCCTCTCCTGTCATTCTATTACCCTGGTCTACCCTCTCCTGTCATTCTATTACCCTGGTCTACCCTCTCCTGCCATTCTATTACCCTGGTATACCCTCTCCTGCCATTCTATTACCCTGGTCTACCCTCTCCTGTCATTCTATTACCCTGGTCTACCCTCTCCTGTCATTATATTGCCCTGGTCTACCCTCTCCTGTTATATATTACCCTGGTCTACCCTCTCCTGCCATTCTATTACCCTGGTATACCCTCTCCTGCCATTCTATTACCCTGTTCTACCCTCTCCTGTCATTATATTACCCTGGTCTACCCTCTCCTGTCATTATTTTATCCTGGTCTACCCTCTCCTGTCATTATTTTACCCTGGTCTACCCTCTCCTGTCATACTTTTAATCTGGTCTACCCTCTCCTGCCATTCTATTACCCTGGTCTACCCTCTCCTGTAATTGTATTACCCTGGTATACCCTCTCCTGACATTATATTACCCTGGTCTACCCTCTCCTGTCATTATATTACCCTGGTATACCCTATCCTGTCATTGTATTACCCTGGTCTACCCTCTCCTGACATTATATTACCCTGGTCTACCCTCTCCTGTCATTATATTACCCTGGACTACCCTCTCCTGTCATTATATTACCCTGGTCTACCCTCTCCTGTCATTATATTACCCTGGACTACCCTCTCCTGTCATTATATTACCCTGGTCTACCCTCTCCTGTCATTATATTACCCTGGTCTACACTCTCCTGTCATTATTTTACCCTGGTCTACCCTCTCCTGTCATACTTTTACTCTGGTCTACCCTCTCCTGCCATTCTATTACCCTGGTCTACCCTCTCCTTTAATTGTATTACCCTGGTCTACCCTCTCCTGGCATTATATTACCCTGGTCTACCCTCTCCTGTCATTATATTACCCTGGTATACCCTATCCTGTCATTATATTACCCTGGTCTACCCTCTCCTGTAATTGTATTACCCTGGTCTACCCTCTCCTGAAATTATATTACCCTGGTCTACCCTCTCCTGTCATTATATTACCCTGGTCTACCCTCTCCTGTCATTGTATTACCCTGGTCTACCCTCTCCTGACATTATATTACCCTGGTCTACCCTCTCCTGTCATTATATTAACCTGGACTACCCTATCCTGTCATTATATTACCATGGTCTACCCTCTCCTGTCATTATATTACTCTGGTCTACCCTCTCCTGTCATTATATTGCCCTGGTCTACCCTCTCCTGTTATATATTACCCTGGTCTACCCTCTCCTGTAATTGTATTACCCTGGTCTACCCTCTCCTGACATTATATTACCCTGGTCTACCCTCTCCTGTCATTATATTACCCTGGTCTACCCTCTCCTGATATCTATTACCCTGGTCTACCCTCTCCTGTCATTATATTACCCTGGTCTACCCTCTCCTGTCATTGTATTACCCTGGTCTACCCTCTCCTGACATTATATTAACCTGGTCTACCCTCTCCTGTCATTATATTAACCTGGTCTACCCTCTCCTGTCATTATATTACCCTGGACTACCCTATCCTGTCATTATATTACCCTGGTCTACCCTCTCCTGTCATTATATTACCATGGTCTACCCTCTCCCGTCATTATATTACCCTGGTCTACCCTCTCCTGACATTATATTACCCTGGTCTACCCTATCCTGTCATTATATTACCCTGGTCTACCCTATCCTGTCATTATATTACCCTGGTCTACCCTCTCCTGTCATTGTATTACCCTGGTCTACCCTCTCCTGTCATTGTATTACCCTGGTCTACCCTCTCCTGTCATTATATTACCCTGGTCTACCCTCTCCTGTCATTATATTACCCTGGTCTACCCTCTCCTGTCATTATATTGCCCTGGTCTACCCTCTCCTGTTATATATTACCCTGGTCTACCCTCTCCTGCCATTATATTACCCTGGTATACCCTCTCCTGCCATTATATTACCCTGTTCTACCCTCTCCTGTCATTATATTACCCTGGTCTACCCTCTCCTGTCATTATTTTATCCTGGTCTACCCTCTCTTGTCATTATTTTACCCTGGTCTACCCTCTCCTGTCATACTTTTAATCTGGTCTACCCTCTCCTGCCATTCTATTACCCTGGTCTACCCTCTCCTGTAATTGTATTACCCTGGTCTACCCTCTCCTGACATTATATTACCCTGGTCTACCCTCTCCTGTCATTATATTACCCTGGACTACCCTATCCTGTCATTATATTACCCTGGTCTACCCTCTCCTGTCATTATATTACCATGGTCTACCCTCTCCCGTCATTATATTACCCTGGTCTACCCTCTCCTGACATTATATTACCCTGGTCCACCCTATCCTGTCATTATATTACCCTGGTCTACCCTATCCTGTCATTATATTACCCTGGTCTACCCTCTCCTGTCATTGTATTACCCTGGTCTACCCTCTCCTGTCATTGTATTACCCTGGTCTACCCTCTCCTGTCATTATATTACCCTGGTCTACCCTCTCCTGTCATTATATTACCCTGGTCTACCCTCTCCTGTCATTATATTGCCCTGGTCTACCCTGTCCTGTTATATATTACCCTGGTCTACCCTCTCCTGCCATTATATTACCCTGGTATACCCTCTCCTGCCATTCTATTACCCTGTTCTACCCTCTCCTGTCATTATATTACCCTGGTCTACCCTCTCCTGTCATTATTTTATCCTGGTCTACCCTCTCTTGTCATTATTTTACCCTGGTCTACCCTCTCCTGTCATACTTTTAATCTGGTCTACCCTCTCCTGCCATTCTATTACCCTGGTCTACCCTCTCCTGTAATTGTATTACCCTGGTCTACCCTCTCCTGACATTATATTACCCTGGTCTACCCTCTCCTGTCATTATATTACCCTGGTATACCCTATCCTGTCATTGTATTACCCTGGTCTACCCTCTCCTGACATTATATTACCCTGGTCTACCCTCTCCTGTCATTATATTACCCTGGACTACCCTCTCCTGTCATTATATTACCCTGGTCTACCCTCTCCTGTCATTATATTACCCTGGACTACCCTCTCCTGTCATTATATTACCCTGGTCTACCCTCTCCTGTCATTATATTACCCTGGTCTACACTCTCCTGTCATTATTTTACCCTGGTCTACCCTCTCCTGTCATACTTTTACTCTGGTCTACCCTCTCCTGCCATTCTATTACCCTGGTCTACCCTCTCCTTTAATTGTATTACCCTGGTCTACCCTCTCCTGACATTATATTACCCTGGTCTACCCTCTCCTGTCATTATATTACCCTGGTATACCCTATCCTGTCATTATATTACCCTGGTCTACCCTCTCCTGTAATTGTATTACCCTGGTCTACCCTCTCCTGAAATTATATTACCCTGGTCTACCCTCTCCTGTCATTATATTACCCTGGTCTACCCTCTCCTGTCATTGTATTACCCTGGTCTACCCTCTCCTGACATTATATTACCCTGGTCTACCCTCTCCTCTCATTATATTACCCTGGTCTACCCTCTCCTGTCATTATATTACCATGGTCTACCCTCTCCTGTCATTATATTACTCTGGTCTACCCTCTCCTGTCATTATATTGCCCTGGTCTACCCTCTCCTGTTATATATTACCCTGGTCTACCCTCTCCTGTAATTGTATTACCCTGGTCTACCCTCTCCTGACATTATATTACCCTGGTCTACCCTCTCCTGTCATATTACCCTGGTCTACCCTCTCCTGATATCTATTACCCTGGTCTACCCTCTCCTGTCATTATATTACCCTGGTATACCCTCTCCTGCCATTCTATTACCCTGTTCTACCCTCTCCTGTCATTATATTACCCTGGTCTACCCTCTCCTGTCATTATTTTATCCTGGTCTACCCTCTCTTGTCATTATTTTACCCTGGTCTACCCTCTCCTGTCATACTTTTAATCTGGTCTACCCTCTCCTGCCATTCTATTACCCTGGTCTACCCTCTCCTGTAATTGTATTACCCTGGTCTACCCTCTCCTGACATTATATTACCCTGGTCTACCCTCTCCTGTCATTATATTACCCTGGACTACCCTATCCTGTCATTATATTACCCTGGTCTACCCTCTCCTGTCATTATATTACCATGGTCTACCCTCTCCCGTCATTATATTACCCTGGTCTACCCTCTCCTGACATTATATTACCCTGGTCCACCCTATCCTGTCATTATATTACCCTGGTCTACCCTATCCTGTCATTATATTACCCTGGTCTACCCTCTCCTGAAATTATATTACCCTGGTCTACCCTCTCCTGTCATTATATTACCCTGGTCTACCCTCTCCTGTCATTGTATTACCCTGGTCTACCCTCTCCTGACATTATATTACCCTGGTCTACCCTCTCCTCTCATTATATTACCCTGGTCTACCCTCTCCTGTCATTATATTACCATGGTCTACCCTCTCCTGTCATTATATTACTCTGGTCTACCCTCTCCTGTCATTATATTGCCCTGGTCTACCCTCTCCTGTTATATATTACCCTGGTCTACCCTCTCCTGTAATTGTATTACCCTGGTCTACCCTCTCCTGACATTATATTACCCTGGTCTACCCTCTCCTGTCATATTACCCTGGTCTACCCTCTCCTGATATCTATTACCCTGGTCTACCCTCTCCTGTCATTATATTACCCTGGTATACCCTCTCCTGCCATTCTATTACCCTGTTCTACCCTCTCCTGTCATTATATTACCCTGGTCTACCCTCTCCTGTCATTATTTTATCCTGGTCTACCCTCTCTTGTCATTATTTTACCCTGGTCTACCCTCTCCTGTCATACTTTTAATCTGGTCTACCCTCTCCTGCCATTCTATTACCCTGGTCTACCCTCTCCTGTAATTGTATTACCCTGGTCTACCCTCTCCTGACATTATATTACCCTGGTCTACCCTCTCCTGTCATTATATTACCCTGGACTACCCTATCCTGTCATTATATTACCCTGGTCTACCCTCTCCTGTCATTATATTACCATGGTCTACCCTCTCCCGTCATTATATTACCCTGGTCTACCCTCTCCTGACATTATATTACCCTGGTCCACCCTATCCTGTCATTATATTACCCTGGTCTACCCTATCCTGTCATTATATTACCCTGGTCTACCCTCTCCTGTCATTGTATTACCCTGGTCTACCCTCTCCTGTCATTGTATTACCCTGGTCTACCCTCTCCTGTCATTATATTACCCTGGTCTACCCTCTCCTGTCATTATATTACCCTGGTCTACCCTCTCCTGTCATTATATTGCCCTGGTCTACCCTCTCCTGTTATATATTACCCTGGTCTACCCTCTCCTGTCATTATATTACCCTGGTCTACCCTCTCCTGTCATTATTTTATCCTGGTCTACCCTCTCTTGTCATTATTTTACCCTGGTCTACCCTCTCCTGTCATACTTTTAATCTGGTCTACCCTCTCCTGCCATTCTATTACCCTGGTCTACCCTCTCCTGTAATTGTATTACCCTGGTCTACCCTCTCCTGACATTATATTACCCTGGTCTACCCTCTCCTGTCATTATATTACCCTGGTATACCCTATCCTGTCATTGTATTACCCTGGTCTACCCTCTCCTGACATTATATTACCCTGGTCTACCCTCTCCTGTCATTATATTACCCTGGACTACCCTCTCCTGTCATTATATTACCCTGGTCTACCCTCTCCTGTCATTATATTACCCTGGACTACCCTCTCCTGTCATTATATTACCCTGGTCTACCCTCTCCTGTCATTATATTACCCTGGTCTACACTCTCCTGTCATTATTTTACCCTGGTCTACCCTCTCCTGTCATACTTTTACTCTGGTCTACCCTCTCCTGCCATTCTATTACCCTGGTCTACCCTCTCCTTTAATTGTATTACCCTGGTCTACCCTCTCCTGACATTATATTACCCTGGTCTACCCTCTCCTGTCATTATATTACCCTGGTATACCCTATCCTGTCATTATATTACCCTGGTCTACCCTCTCCTGTAATTGTATTACCCTGGTCTACCCTCTCCTGAAATTATATTACCCTGGTCTACCCTCTCCTGTCATTATATTACCCTGGTCTACCCTCTCCTGTCATTGTATTACCCTGGTCTACCCTCTCCTGACATTATATTACCCTGGTCTACCCTCTCCTCTCATTATATTACCCTGGTCTACCCTCTCCTGTCATTATATTACCATGGTCTACCCTCTCCTGTCATTATATTACTCTGGTCTACCCTCTCCTGTCATTATATTGCCCTGGTCTACCCTCTCCTGTTATATACTACCCTGGTCTACCCTCTCCTGTAATTGTATTACCCTGGTCTACCCTCTCCTGACATTATATTACCCTGGTCTACCCTCTCCTGTCATATTACCCTGGTCTACCCTCTCCTGATATCTATTACCCTGGTCTACCCTCTCCTGTCATTATATTACCCTGGTCTACCCTCTCCTGTCATTGTATTACCCTGGTCTACCCTCTCCTGACATTATATTAACCTGGTCTACCCTCTCCTGTCATTATATTAACCTGGTCTACCCTCTCCTGTCATTATATTACCCTGGACTACCCTATCCTGTCATTATATTACCCTGGTCTACCCTCTCCTGTCATTATATTACCCTGGTCTACCCTCTCCTGTCATTATATTACCATGGTCTACCCTCTCCCGTCATTATATTACCCTGGTCTACCCTCTCCTGACATTATATTACCCTGGTCTACCCTATCCTGTCATTATATTACCCTGGTCTACCCTATCCTGTCATTATATTACCCTGGTCTACCCTCTCCTGTCATTGTATTACCCTGGTCTACCCTCTCCTGTCATTATATTACCCTGGTCTACCCTCTCCTGTCATTATATTACCCTGGTCTACCCTCTCCTGTCATTATATTGCCCTGGTCTACCCTCTCCTGTTATATATTACCCTGGTCTACCCTCTCCTGCCATTATATTACCCTGGTATACCCTCTCCTGCCATTCTATTACCCTGTTCTACCCTCTCCTGTCATTATATTACCCTGGTCTACCCTCTCCTGTCATTATTTTATCCTGGTCTACCCTCTCCTGTCATTATTTTACCCTGGTCTACCCTCTCCTGTCATACTTTTAATCTGGTCTACCCTCTCCTGCCATTCTATTACCCTGGTCTACCCTCTCCTGACATTATATTACCCTGGTCTACCCTCTCCTGTCATTATATTACCCTGGTATACCCTATCCTGTCATTGTATTACCCTGATCTACCCTCTCCTGACATTATATTACCCTGGTCTACCCTCTCCTGTCATTATATTACCCTGGACTACCCTCTCCTGTCATTATATTACCCTGGTCTACCCTTTCCTGTCATTATATTACCCTGGTCTACACTCTCCTGTCATTATTTTACCCTGGTCTACCCTCTCCTGTCATACTTTTACTCTGGTCTACCCTCTCCTGCCATTCTATTACCCTGGTCTACCCTCTCCTTTAATTGTATTACCCTGGTCTACCCTCTCCTGACATTATATTACCCTGGTCTACCCTCTCCTGTCATTATATTACCCTGGTATACCCTATCCTGTCATTATATTACCCTGGTCTACCCTCTCCTGACATTATATTACCCTGGTCTACCCTCTCCTGTCATTATATTACCCTGGTCTACCCACTCCTGTCATTATATTACCCTGGTCTACGCTATCCTGTCATTGTATTACCCTGGTCTACCCTCTCCTGTCATTATATTACCCTGGTCTACCCTCTCCTGTCATTATTTTACCCTGGTCTACCCTCTCCTGACATTATATTAACCTGGTCTACCCTCCCCTGTCACTATATTAACCTGGTCTACCCTCTCCTGTCATTATATTACCCTGGACTACCCTATCCTGTCATTATATTACCCTGGTCTACCCTCTCCCGTCATTATATTACCCTGGTCTACCCTCTCCTGACATTATATTACCCTGGTCTACCCTCTCCTGTCATTATATTACCCTGGTCTACTCTATCCTGTCATTATATTACCCTGGTCTACCCTATCCTGTCATTATATTACCCTGGTCTACCCTCTCCTGTCATTGTATTACCCTGGTCTACCCTCTCCTGTCATTGTATTACCCTGGTCTACCCTCTCCTGTCATTATATTACCCTGGTCTACCCTCTCCTGTCATTCTATTACCCTGGTCTACCCTCTCCTGTCATTATATTGCCCTGGTCTACCCTCTCCTGTTATATATTACCCTGGTCTACCCTCTCCTGCCATTCTATTACCCTGGTATACCCTCTCCTGCCATTCTATTACCCTGTTCTACCCTCTCCTGTCATTATATTACCCTGGTCTACCTTCTCCTGTCATTATTTTATCCTGGTCTACCCTCTCCTGTCATTATTTTACCCTGGTCTACACTCTCCTGTCATACTTTTAATCTGGTCTACCCTCTCCTGCCATTCTATTACCCTGGTCTACCCTCTCCTGTAATTGTATTACCCTGGTCTACCCTCTCCTGTCATTATATTGCCCTGGTCTACCCTCTCCAGTTATATATTACCCTGGTCTACCCTCTCCTGTAATTGTATTACCCTGGTCTACCCTCTCCTGCCATTCTATTACCATGGTCTACCCTCTCCTGTCATTATATTACTCTGGTCTACCCTCTCCTGTCATTATATTGCCCTGGTCTACCCTCTCCTGTTATATATTACCCTGGTCTACCCTCTCCTGTAATTGTATTACCCTGGTCTACCCTCTCCTGACATTATATTACCCTGGTCTACCCTCTCCTGTCATTATATTACCCTGGTCTACCCTCTCCTGATATCTATTACCCTGGTCTACCCTCTCCTGTCATTATATTACCCAGGTCTACCCTCTTCTGTCATTGTATTACCCTGGTCTACCCTCTCCTGACATTATATTAACCTGGTCTACCCTCTCCTGTCATTATATTAACCTGGTCTACCCTCTCCTGTCATTATATTACCCTGGACTACCCTATCCTGTCATTATATTACCCTGGTCTACCCTCTCCTATCATTATATTACCCTGGTCTACCCTCTCCTGTAATTGTATTACCCTGGTCTACCCTCTCCTGAAATTATATTACCCTGGTCTACCCTCTCCTGTCATTGTATTACCCTGGTCTACCCTCTCCTGTAATTGTATTACCCTGGTCTACCCTCTCCTGACATTATATTACCCTGGTCTACCCTCTCCTGTCATTATATTACCCTGGTCTACCCTCTCCTGACATACTATTACCCTGGTCTACCCTCTCCTGTCATTATATTACCCAGGTCTACCCTCTCCTGTCATTGTATTACCCTGGTCTACCCTCTCCTGACATTATATTAACCTGGTCTACCCTCTCCTGTCATTATATTAACCTGGTCTACCCTCTCCTGTCATTATATTACCCTGGACTACCCTATCCTGTCATTATATTACCCTGGTCTACCCTCTCCTATCATTATATTACCCTGGTCTACCCTCTCCTGTAATTGTATTACCCTGGTCTACCCTCTCCTGTCATTATATTACCCTGGTCTACCCTGTCATTATATTACCCTGGTCTACCCTCTCCTGTCATTATATTACTCTGGTCTACCCTCTCCTGTCATTATATTGCCCTGGTCTACCCTCTCCTGTTATATATTACCCTGGTCTACCCTCTCCTGTAATTGTATTACCCTGGTCTACCCTCTCCTGACATTATATTACCCTGGTCTACCCTCTCCTGTCATTATATTACCCTGGTCTACCCTCTCCTGATATCTATTACCCTGGTCTACCCTCTCCTGTCATTATATTACCCAGGTCTACCCTCTCCTGTCATTGTATTACCCTGGTCTACCCTCTCCTGACATTATATTAACCTGGTCTACCCTCTCCTGTCATTATATTAACCTGGTCTACCCTCTCCTGTCATTATATTACCCTGGACTACCCTATCCTGTCATTATATTACCCTGGTCTACCCTCTCCTATCATTATATTACCCTGGTCTACCCTCTCCTGTAATTGTATTACCCTGGTCTACCCTCTCCTGAAATTATATTACCCTGGTCTACCCTCTCCTGTCATTGTATTACCCTGGTCTACCCTCTCCTGTAATTGTATTACCCTGGTCTACCCTCTCCTGACATTATATTACCCTGGTCTACCCTCTCCTGTCATTATATTACCCTGGTCTACCCTCTCCTGATATCTATTACCCTGGTCTACCCTCTCCTGTCATTATATTACCCAGGTCTACCCTCTCCTGTCATTGTATTACCCTGGTCTACCCTCTCCTGACATTATATTAACCTGGTCTACCCTCTCCTGTCATTATATTAACCTGGTCTACCCTCTCCTGTCATTATATTACCCTGGTCTACCCTCTCCTGTCATTATATTACCCTGGACTACCCTCTCCTATCATTATATTACCCTGGTCTACCCTCTCCTGTAATTGTATTACCCTGGTCTACCCTCTCCTGTAATTGTATTACCCTGGTCTACCCTCTCCTGAAATTATATTATCCTGGTCTACCCTCTCCTGTCATTATATTACCCTGGTCTACCATCTCCTGTCATTGTATTACCCTGGTCTACCCTCTCCTGACATTATATTACCCTGGTCTACCCTCTCCTGTCATTATATTAACCTGGACTACCCTATCCTGTCATTATATTACCATGGTCTACCCTCTCCTGTCATTATATTACTCTGGTCTACCCTCTCCTGTCATTATATTGCCCTGGTCTACCCTCTCCTGTTATATATTACCCTGGTCTACCCTCTCCTGTAATTGTATTACCCTGGTCTACCCTCTCCTGACATTATATTACCCTGGTCTACCCTCTCCTGTCATTATATTACCCTGGTCTACCCTCTCCTGACATTATATTAACCTGGTCTACCCTCCCCTGTCATTATATTAACCTGGTCTACCCTCTCCTGTCATTATATTACCCTGGACTACCCTATCCTGTCATTATATTACCCTGGTCTACCCTCTCCCGTCATTATATTACCCTGGTCTACCCTCTCCTGACATTATATTACCCTGGTCTACCCTCTCCTGTCATTATATTACCCTGGTCTACTCTATCCTGTCATTATATTACCCTGGTCTACCCTATCCTGTCATTATATTACCCTGGTCTACCCTCTCCTGTCATTATATTACCCTGGTCTACTCTATCCTGTCATTATATTACCCTGGTCTACCCTCTCCTGTCATTGTATTACCCTGGTCTACCCTCTCCTGTCATTCTATTACCCTGGTCTACCCTCTCCTGTCATTATATTGCCCTGGTCTACCCTCTCCTGTTATATATTACCCTGGTCTACCCTCTCCTGCCATTCTATTACCCTGGTATACCCTCTCCTGCCATTCTATTACCCTGTTCTACCCTCTCCTGTCATTATATTACCCTGGTCTACCTTCTCCTGTCATTATTTTATCCTGGACTACCCTCTCCTGTCATTATTTTACCCTGGTCTACACTCTCCTGTCATACTTTTAATATGGTCTACCCTCTCCTGCCATTCTATTACCCTGGTCTACCCTCTCCTGTAATTGTATTACCCTGGTATACCCTATCCTGTCATTATATTACCATGGTCTACCCTCTCCTGTCATTATATTACTCTGGTCTACCCTCTCCTGTCATTATATTGCCCTGGTCTACCCTCTCCTGTTATATATTACCCTGGTCTACCCTCTCCTGTAATTGTATTACCCTGGTCTACCCTCTCCTGACATTATATTACCCTGGTCTACCCTCTCCTGTCATTATATTACCCTGGTCTACCCTCTCCTGATATCTATTACCCTGGTCTACCCTCTCCTGTCATTATATTACCCAGGTCTACCCTCTCCTGTCATTGTATTACCCTGGTCTACCCTCTCCTGACATTATATTAACCTGGTCTACCCTCTCCTGTCATTATATTAACCTGGTCTACCCTCTCCTGTCATTATATTAACCTGGACTACCCTATCCTGTCATTATATTACCCTGGTCTACCCTCTCCTATCATTATATTACCCTGGTCTACCCTCTCCTGTAATTGTATTACCCTGGTCTACCCCTCCTGAAATTATATTATCCTGGTCTACCCTCTCCTGTCATTATATTACCCTGGTCTACCCTCTCCTGTCATTGTATTACCCTGGTCTACCCTCTCCTGACATTATATTACCCTGGTCTACCCTCTCCTGTCATTATATTAACCTGGACTACCCTATCCTGTCATTATATTACCATGGTCTACCCTCTCCTGTCATTATATTACTCTGGTCTACCCTCTCCTGTCATTATATTGCCCTGGTCTACCCTCTCCTGTTCATATATTACCCTGGTCTACCCTCTCCTGTAATTGTATTACCCTGGTCTACCCTCTCCTGACATTATATTACCCTGGTCTACCCTCTCCTGTCATTATATTACCCTGGTCTACCCTCTCCTGACATTATATTAACCTGGTCTACCCTCCCCTGTCATTATATTAACCTGGTCTACCCTCTCCTGTCATTATATTACCCTGGACTACCCTATCCTGTCATTATATTACCCTGGTCTACCCTCTCCCGTCATTATATTACCCTGGTCTACCCTCTCCTGACATTATATTACCCTGGTCTACCCTCTCCTGTCATTATATTACCCTGGTCTACTCTATCCTGTCATTATATTACCCTGGTCTACCCTATCCTGTCATTATATTACCCTGGTCTACCCTCTCCTGTCATTGTATTACCCTGGTCTACCCTCTCCTGTCATTGTATTACCCTGGTCTACCCTCTCCTGTCATTGTATTACCCTGGTCTACCCTCTCCTGTCATTCTATTACCCTGGTCTACCCTCTCCTGTCATTATATTGCCCTGGTCTACCCTCTCCTGTTATATATTACCCTGGTCTACCCTCTCCTGCCATTCTATTACCCTGGTATACCCTCTCCTGCCATTCTATTACCCTGTTCTACCCTCTCCTGTCATTATATTACCCTGGTCTACCTTCTCCTGTCATTATTTTATCCTGGTCTACCCTCTCCTGTCATTATTTTACCCTGGTCTACACTCTCCTGTCATACTTTTAATCTGGTCTACCCTCTCCTGCCATTCTATTACCCTGGTCTACCCTCTCCTGTAATTGTATTACCCTGGTATACCCTATCCTGTCATTATATTACCATGGTCTACCCTCTCCTGTCATTATATTACTCTGGTCTACCCTCTCCTGTCATTATATTGCCCTGGTCTACCCTCTCCTGTTATATATTACCCTGGTCTACCCTCTCCTGTAATTGTATTACCCTGGTCTACCCTCTCCTGACATTATATTACCCTGGTCTACCCTCTCCTGTCATTATATTACCCTGGTCTACCCTCTCCTGATATCTATTACCCTGGTCTACCCTCTCCTGTCATTATATTACCCAGGTCTACCCTCTCCTGTCATTATATTGCCCTGGTCTACCCTCTCCTGTTATATATTACCCTGGTCTACCCTCTCCTGCCATTCTATTACCCTGGTATACCCTCTCCTGCCATTCTATTACCCTGTTCTACCCTCTCCTGTCATTATATTACCCTGGTCTACCTTCTCCTGTCATTATTTTATCCTGGTCTACCCTCTCCTGTCATTATTTTACCCTGGTCTACACTCTCCTGTCATACTTTTAATCTGGTCTACCCTCTCCTGCCATTCTATTACCCTGGTCTACCCTCTCCTGTAATTGTATTACCCTGGTATACCCTATCCTGTCATTATATTACCATGGTCTACCCTCTCCTGTCATTATATTACTCTGGTCTACCCTCTCCTGTCATTATATTGCCCTGGTCTACCCTCTCCTGTTATATATTACCCTGGTCTACCCTCTCCTGTAATTGTATTACCCTGGTCTACCCTCTCCTGACATTATATTACCCTGGTCTACCCTCTCCTGTCATTATATTACCCTGGTCTACCCTCTCCTGATATCTATTACCCTGGTCTACCCTCTCCTGTCATTATATTACCCAGGTCTACCCTCTCCTGTCATTGTATTACCCTGGTCTACCCTCTCCTGACATTGTATTAACCTGGTCTACCCTCTCCTGTCATTATATTAACCTGGTCTACCCTCTCCTGTCATTATATTACCCTGGACTACCCTATCCTGTCATTATATTACCCTGGTCTACCCTCTCCTATCATTATATTACCCTGGTCTACCCTCTCCTGTAATTGTATTACCCTGGTCTACCCTCTCCTGAAATTATATTATCCTGGTCTACCCTCTCCTGTCATTATATTACCCTGGTCTACCATCTCCTGTCATTGTATTACCCTGGTCTACCCTCTCCTGACATTATATTACCCTGGTCTACCCTCTCCTGTCATTATATTACCCTGGACTACCCTATCCTGTCATTATATTACCATGGTCTACCCTCTCCTGTCATTATATTACTCTGGTCTACCCTCTCCTGTCATTATATTGCCCTGGTCTACCCTCTCCTGTTATATATTACCCTGGTCTACCCTCTCCTGTAATTGTATTACCCTGGTCTACCCTCTCCTGACATTATATTACCCTGGTCTACCCTCTCCTGTCATTATATTACCCTGGTCTACCCTCTCCTGATATCTATTACCCTGGTCTACCCTCTCCTGTCATTATATTACCCTGGTCTACCCTCTCCTGTCATTGTATTACCCTGGTCTACCCTCTCCTGACATTATATTAACCTGGTCTACCCTCTCCTGTCATTATATTAACCTGGTCTACCCTCTCCTGTCATTATATTACCCTGGACTACCCTATCCTGTCATTATATTACCCTGGTCTACCCTCTCCTATCATTATATTACCCTGGTCTACCCTCTCCTGTCATTATATTACCCTGGTCTACCCTCTCCTGTCATTATTTTACCCTGGTCTACCCTCTCCTGACATTATATTAACCTGGTCTACCCTCCCCTGTCATTATATTAACCTGGTCTACCCTCTCCTGTCATTATATTACCCTGGACTACCCTATCCTGTCATTATATTACCCTGGTCTACCCTCTCCCGTCATTATATTACCCTGGTCTACCCTCTCCTGACATTATATTACCCTGGTCTACCCTCTCCTGTCATTATATTACCCTGGTCTACTCTATCCTGTCATTATATTACCCTGGTCTACCCTATCCTGTCATTATATTACCCTGGTCTACCCTCTCCTGTCATTGTATTACCCTGGTCTACCCTCTCCTGTCATTTTATTACCCTGGTCTACCCTCTCCTGTCATTATATTACCCTGGTCTACCCTCTCCTGTCATTCTATTACCCTGGTCTACCCTCTCCTGTCATTATATTGCCCTGGTCTACCCTCTCCTGTTATATATTACCCTGGTCTACCCTCTCCTGCCATTATATTACCCTGGTATACCCTCTCCTGCCATTCTATTACCCTGTTCTACCCTCTCCTGTCATTATATTACCCTGGTCTACCCTCTCCTGTCATTATTTTATCCTGGTCTACCCTCTCCTGTCATTATTTTACCCTGGTCTACACTCTCCTGTCATACTTTTAATCTGGTCTACCCTCTCCTGCCATTCTATTACCCTGGTCTACCCTCTCCTGTAATTGTATTACCCTGGTATACCCTCTCCTGACATTATATTACCCTGGTCTACCCTCTCCTGTCATTATATTACCCTGGTATACCCTATCCTGTCATTGTATTACCCTGGTCTACCCTCTCCTGACATTATATTACCCTGGTCTACCCTCTCCTGTCATTATATTACCCTGGACTACCCTCTCCTGTCATTATATTACCCTGGTCTACCCTCTCCTGTCATTATATTACCCTGGACTACCCTCTCCTGTCATTATATTACCCTGGTCTACCCTCTCCTGTCATTATATTACCCTGGTCTACACTCTCCTGTCATTATTTTACCCTGGTCTACCCTCTCCTTTAATTGTATTACCCTGGACTACCCTCTCCTGTCATTATATTACCCTGGTCTACCCTCTCCTGTCATTATATTACCCTGGTCTACACTCTCCTGTCATTATCTTACCCTGGTCTACCCTCTCCTTTAATTGTATTACCCTGGTCTACACTCTCCTGACATTATATTACCCTGGTCTACCCTCTCCTGTCATTATATTACCCTGGTATACCCTATCCTGTCATTATATTACCCTGGTCTACCCTCTCCTGTAATTGTATTACCCTGGTCTACCCTCTCCTGAAATTATATTATCCTGGTCTACCCTCTCCTGTCATTATATTACCCTGGTCTACCATCTCCTGTCATTGTATTACCCTGGTCTACCCTCTCCTGACATTATATTACCCTGGTCTACCCTCTCCTGTCATTATATTAACCTGGACTACCCTATCCTGTCATTATATTACCATGGTCTACCCTCTCCTGTCATTATATTACTCTGGTCTACCCTCTCCTGTCATTATATTGCCCTGGTCTACCCTCTCCTGTTATATATTACCCTGGTCTACCCTCTCCTGTAATTGTATTACCCTGGTCTACCCTCTCCTGACATTATATTACCCTGGTCTACCCTCTCCTGTCATTATATTACCCTGGTCTACCCTCTCCTGATATCTATTACCCTGGTCTACCCTCTCCTGTCATTATATTACCCTGGTCTACCCTCTCCTGTCATTGTATTACCCTGGTCTACCCTCTCCTGTCATTGTATTACCCTGGTCTACCCTCTCCTGACATTATAGTAACCTGGTCTACCCTCTCCTGTCATTATATTAACCTGGTCTACCCTCTCCTGTCATTATATTACCCTGGACTACCCTATCCTGTCATTATATTACCATGGTCTACCCTCTCCCGTCATTATATTACCCTGGTCTACCCTCTCCTGACATTATATTACCCTGGTCTACCCTCTCCTGTCATTATATTACCCTGGTCTACCCTATCCTGTCATTATATTACCCTGGTCTACCCTATCCTGTCATTATATTACCCTGGTCTACCCTCTCCTGTCATTGTATTACCCTGGTCTACCCTCTCCTGTCATTATATTACCCTGGTCTACCCTCTCCTGTCATTATATTGCCCTGGTCTACCCTCTCCTGTTATATATTACCCTGGTCTACCCTCTCCTGCCATTATATTACCCTGGTATACCCTCTCCTGCCATTCTATTACCCTGTTCTACCCTCTCCTGTCATTATATTACCTTGGTCTACCCTCTCCTGTCATTATTTTATCCTGGTCTACCCTCTCCTGTCATTATTTTACCCTGGTCTACCCTCTCCTGTCATACTTTTAATCTGGTCTACCCTCTCCTGCCATTCTATTACCCTGGTCTACCCTCTCCTGTAATTGTATTACCCTGGTCTACCCTCTCCTGACATTATATTACCCTGGTCTACCCTCTCCTGTCATTATATTACCCTGGTATACCCTATCCTGTCATTGTATTACCCTGGTCTACCCTCTCCTGACATTATATTACCCTGGTCTACCCTCTCCTGTCATTATATTACCCTGGACTACCCTCTCCTGTCATTATATTACCCTGGTCTACCCTCTCCTGTCATTATATTACCCTGGTCTACACTCTCCTGTCATTATTTTACCCTGGTCTACCCTCTCCTGTCATACTTTTACTCTGGTCTACCCTCTCCTGACATTCTATTACCCTGGTCTACCCTCTCCTTTAATTGTATTACCCTGGTCTACCCTCTCCTGACATTATATTACCCTGGTCTACCCTCTCCTGTCATTATATTAGCCTGGTCTACCCTCTCCTGCCATTATATTACCCTGGTCTACCCTCTCCTGTAATTGTATTACCCTGGTCTACCCTCTCCTGACATTATATTACCCTGGTCTACCCTCTCCTGACATTATATTAACCTGGTCTACCCTCTCCTGACATTATATTAACCTGGTCTACCCTCTCCTGTCATTATATTACCCTGGACTACCCTATCCTGTCATTATATTACCCTGGTCTACCCTCTCCTGTCATTATATTACCCTGGTCTACCCTCTCCTGTCATTATATTACCATGGTCTACCCTCTCCCGTCATTATATTACCCTGGTCTACCCTCTCCTGACATTATATTACCCTGGTCTACCCTCTCCTGTCATTATATTACCCTGGTCTACCCTATCCTGTCATTATATTACCCTGGTCTACCCTATCCTGTCATTATATTACCCTGGTCTACCCTCTCCTGTCATTGTATTACCCTGGTCTACCCTCTCCTGTCATTATATTACCCTGGTCTACCCTCTCCTGTCATTATATTGCCCTGGTCTACCCTCTCCTGTTATATATTACCCTGGTCTACCCTCTCCTGTTATATATTACCCTGGTCTACCCTCTCCTGCCATTATATTACCCTGGTATACCCTCTCCTGCCATTCTATTACCCTGTTCTACCCTCTCCTGTCATTATATTACCCTGGACTACCCTCTCCTGTCATTATATTACCCTGGTCTACCCTCTCCTGTCATTATATTACCCTGGTATACCCTATCCTGTCATTGTATTACCCTGGTCTACCCTCTCCTGACATTATATTACCCTGGTCTACCCTCTCCTGTCATTATATTACCCTGGACTACCCTCTCCTGTCATTATATTACCCCGGTCTACCCTCTCCTGTCATTATATTACCCTGGTCTACACTCTCCTGTCATTATTTTACCTTGGTCTACCCTCTCCTGTCATACTTTTACTCTGGTCTACCCTCTCCTGCCATTCTATTACCCTGGTCTACCCTCTCCTTTAATTGTATTACCCTGGTCTACCCTCTCCTGACATTATATTACCCTGGTCTACCCTCTCCTGTCATTATATTACCCTGGTCTACCCTCTCCTGCCATTATATTACCCTGGTCTACCCTCTCCTGTAATTGTATTACCCTGGTCTACCCTCTCCTGACATTATATTACCCTGGTCTACCCTCTCCTGTCATTATATTACCCTGGTCTACCCACTCCTGTCATTATATTACCCTGGTATACCCTCTCCTGTCATTATATTACCCTGGTCTACCCTCTCCTGACATTATATTAACCTGGTCTACCCTCTCCTGTCATTATATTACCCTGGTCTACCCTCTCCTGTCATTATTTTACCCTGGTCTACCCTCTCCTGTCATTATTTTACCCTGGTCTACCCTCTCCTGTCATACTTTTACTCTGGTCTACCCTCTCCTGTCATTATATTACCCGGGTCTACCCTCTCCTGTCATTGTATTACCCTGGTCTACCCTCTCCTGACATTATATTAACCTGGTCTACCCTCTCCTGTCATTATATTACCCTGGACTACCCTCTCCTGTCATTATATTACCCTGGTCTACCCTCTCCTGTCATTATATTACCCTGGTCTACCCTCTCCTGTCATTATATTGCCCTGGTCTACCCTGTCCTGTTATATATTACCCTGGTCTACCCTCTCCTGCCATTATATTACCCTGGTATACCCTCTCCTGCCATTCTATTACCCTGGTCTACCCTCTCCTGTCATTCTATTACCCTGGTCTACCCTCTCCTGTCATTATTTTACCCTGGTCTACCCTCTCCTGTCATTATTTTACCCTGGTCTACCCTCTCCTGTCATTATTTTACCCTGGTCTACCCTCTCCTGTCATACTTTTACTCTGGTCTACCCTCTCCTGCCATTCTATTACCCTGGTATACCCTCCCCTGCCATTTTATTACCCTGGCCTACCCTCTCCTTACATTCTATCACCCTTGTCTACCCTCTCCTTACATTCTCATACCCTTCTATTACCCTGGTCTACCTTTTCATGTCATTATATTACCCTTGTCTACCCTTTCCTGTCATTATATTACTCTGGTCTACCCTCTACTGTTATCTATTACCCTGGTCTACCCTCTCCTGTCATTATATTACCCTGGTCTACCCTCTCCTGTCATTATATTACCCTGGTCTACACTCTCCTCTCATTATTTTACCCTGGTCTACCCTCTCCTGTCATTGTATTACCCTGGTCTACCCTCTCCTGACATTATATTAACCTGGTCTACCCTCTCCTGTCATTATATTACCCTGGACTACCCTCTCCTTTCATTATATTACCCTGGTCTACCCTCTCCTGTCATTATATTACCCTGGTCTACCCTCTCCTGTCATTATATTACCATGGTCTACCCTCTCCCGTCATTATATTACCCTGGTCTACCCTCTCCTGACATTATATTACCCTGGTCTACCCTCTCCTGTCATTATATTACCCTGGTCTACCCTATCCTGTCATTATATTACCCTGGTCTACCCTATCCTGTCATTATATTACCCTGGTCTACCCTCTCCTGTCATTGTATTACCCTGGTCTACCCTCTCCTGTCATTATATTACCCTGGTCTACCCTCTCCTGTCATTATATTGCCCTGGTCTACCCTCTCCTGTTATATATTACCCTGGTCTACCCTCTCCTGCCATTATATTACCCTGGTATACCCTCTCCTGCCATTCTATTACCCTGTTCTACCCTCTCCTGTCATTATATTACCCTGGTCTACCCTCTCCTGTCATTATTTTATCCTGGTCTACCCTCTCCTGTCATTATTTTACCCTGGTCTACCCTCTCCTGTCATACTTTTAATCTGGTCTACCCTCTCCTGCCATTCTATTACCCTGGTCTACCCTCTCCTGTAATTGTATTACCCTGGTCTACCCTCTCCTGACATTATATTACCCTGGTCTACCCTCTCCTGTCATTATATTACCCTGGTATACCCTATCCTGTCATTGTATTACCCTGGTCTACCCTCTCCTGACATTATATTACCCTGGTCTACCCTCTCCTGTCATTATATTACCCTGGACTACCCTCTCCTGTCATTATATTACCCTGGTCTACCCTCTCCTGTCATTATATTACCCTGGTCTACACTCTCCTGTCATTATTTTACCTTGGTCTACCCTCTCCTGTCATACTTTTACTCTGGTCTACCCTCTCCTGCCATTCTATTACCCTGGTCTACCCTCTCCTTTAATTGTATTACCCTGGTCTACCCTCTCCTGACATTATATTACCCTGGTCTACCCTCTCCTGTCATTATATTACCCTGGTCTACCCTCTCCTGCCATTATATTACCCTGGTCTACCCTCTCCTGTAATTGTATTACCCTGGTCTACCCTCTCCTGACATTATATTACCCTGGTCTACCCTCTCCTGTCATTATATTACCCTGGTCTACCCACTCCTGTCATTATATTACCCTGGTATACCCTCTCCTGTCATTGTATTACCCTGGTCTACCCTCTCCTGACATTATATTAACCTGGTCTACCCTCTCCTGTCATTATATTACCCTGGTCTACCCTCTCCTGTCATTATTTTACCCTGGTCTACCCTCTCCTGTCATTATTTTACCCTGGTCTACCCTCTCCTGTCATACTTTTACTCTGGTCTACCCTCTCCTGTCATTATATTACCCGGGTCTACCCTCTCCTGTCATTGTATTACCCTGGTCTACCCTCTCCTGACATTATATTAACCTGGTCTACCCTCTCCTGTCATTATATTACCCTGGACTACCCTCTCCTGTCATTATATTACCCTGGTCTACCCTCTCCTGTCATTATATTACCCTGGTCTACCCTCTCCTTTCATTATATTGCCCTGGTCTACCCTGTCCTGTTATATATTACCCTGGTCTACCCTCTCCTGCCATTATATTACCCTGGTATACCCTCTCCTGCCATTCTATTACCCTGGTCTACCCTCTCCTGTCATTATATTACCCTGGTCTACCCTCTCCTGTCATTATTTTACCCTGGTCTACCCTCTCCTGTCATTATTTTACCCTGGTCTACCCTCTCCTGTCATTATTTTACCCTGGTCTACCCTCTCCTGTCATACTTTTACTCTGGTCTACCCTCTCCTGCCATTCTATTACCCTGGTATACCCTCCCCTGCCATTTTATTACCCTGGCCTACCCTCTCCTTACATTCTATCACCCTTGTCTACCCTCTCCTTACATTCTCATACCCTTCTATTACCCTGGTCTACCTTTTCATGTCATTATATTACCCTTGTCTACCCTTTCCTGTCATTATATTACTCTGGTCTACCCTCTACTGTTATCTATTACCCTGGTCTACCCTCTCCTGTCATTATATTACCCTGGTCTACCCTCTCCTGTCATTATATTACCCTGGTCTACACTCTCCTCTCATTATTTTACCCTGGTCTACCCTCTCCTGTCATTGTATTACCCTGGTCTACCCTCTCCTGACATTATATTAACCTGGTCTACCCTCTCCTGTCATTATATTACCCTGGACTACCCTCTCCTTTCATTATATTACCCTGGTCTACCCTCTCCTGTCATTATAGTACCCTGGTCTACCCTCTCCTGTCATTATATTACCCTGGTCTACCCTCTCCTGCCATTATATTACACTGGTATACCCTCTCCTGCCATTTTATTACCCTGGTCTACCCTCTCCTTACATTCTATTACCCTTGTCTACCCTCTCCTTACATTCTCATACCCTTCTGTTACCCTGGTCTACCTTTTCATGTCATTATATTACACTGGTCTACACTTTCCTGTCATTATATTACCCAGGTCTACCCTCTACTGTTATCTATTACCCTGGTCTACCCTCTCCTGTTATCTATTACCCTGTACGACCTTCAACTGTCATTCTATTACCCTGGTCTACCCTCTTCTGTCATTCTTATTACCCTGGTCTACCCTCTCCTGGTATCTATTACCCTGGTCTAGCCTCTCCTGTCATACTTTTACTCTGGTCTACCCTCTCCTGTCATTATATTACCCGGGTCTACCCTCTCCTGTCATTGTATTACCCTGGTCTACCCTCTCCTGACATTATATTAACCTGGTCTACCCTCTCCTGTCATTATATTACCCTGGACTACCCTCTCCTGTCATTATATTACCCTGGTCTACCCTCTCCTGTCATTATATTACCCTGGTCTACCCTCTCCTGTCATTATATTGCCCTGGTCTACCCTGTCCTGTTATATATTACCCTGGTCTACCCTCTCCTGCCATTATATTACCCTGGTATACCCTCTCCTGCCATTCTATTACCCTGGTATACCCTCTCCTGTCATTATATTACCCTGGTCTACCCTCTCCTGTGATTATTTTACCCTGGTTTACCCTCTCCTGTCATTATTTTACCCTTTTCTACCCTCTCCTGTCATTATTTTACCCTGGTCTACCCTCTCCTGTCATACTTTTACTCTGGTCTACCCTCTCCTGCCATTCTATTACCCTGGTATACCCTCCCCTGCCATTTTATTACCCTGGTCTACCCTCTCCTTACATTCTATCACCCTTGTCTACCCTCTCCTTACATTCTCATACCCTTCTATTACCCTGGTCTACCTTTTCATGTCATTATATTACCCTTGTCTACCCTTTCCTGTCATTATATTACCCTGGTCTACCCTCTACTGTTATCTATTACCCTGGTCTACCCTCTCCTGTCATTATATTACCCTGGTCTACCCTCTCCTCTCATTATATTACCCTGGTCTACACTCTCCTGTCATTATTTTACCCTGGTCTACCCTCTCCTGTCATACTTTTACTCTGGTCTACCCTCTCCTGCCATTCTATTACCCTGGTCTACCCTCTCCTTTAATTGTATTACCCTGGTTCTACCCTCTCCTGACATTATATTACCCTGGTCTACCCTCTCCCGTCATTATATTACCCTGGTCTACCCTCTCCTGTCATTATATTACCCTGGTCTACCCTCTCCTGTCATTATATTACCCTGGTCTACCCTATCCTGTCATTATATTACCCTGGTCTACCCTATCCTGTCATTATATTACCCTGGTCTACCCTCTCCTGTCATTGTATTACCCTGGTCTACCCTCTCCTGTCATTATATTACCCTGGTCTACCCTCTCCTGTCATTATATTGCCCTGGTCTACCCTCTCCTGTTATATATTACCCTGGTCTACCCTCTCCTGCCATTATATTACCCTGGTATAGCCTCTCCTGCCATTCTATTACCCTGTTCTACCCTCTCCTGTCATTATATTACCCTGGTCTACCCTCTCCTGTCATTATTTTATCCTGGTCTACCCTCTCCTGTCATTATTTTACCCTGGTCTACCCTCTCCTGTCATACTTTTCATCTGGTCTACCCTCTCCTGCCATTCTATTACCCTGGTCTACCCTCTCCTGTAATTGTATTACCCTGGTCTACCCTCTCCTGACATTATATTACCCTGGTCTACCCTCTCCTGTCATTATATTACCCTGGTATACCCTATCCTGTCATTGTATTACCCTGGTCTACCCTCTCCTGACATTATATTACCCTGGTCTACCCTCTCCTGTCATTATATTACCCTGGACTACCCTCTCCTGTCATTATATTACCCTGGTCTACCCTCTCCTGTCATTATATTACCCTGGTCTACACTCTCCTGTCATTATTTTACCTTGGTCTACCCTCTCCTGTCATACTTTTACTCTGGTCTACCCTCTCCTGCCATTCTATTACCCTGGTCTACCCTCTCCTTTAATTGTATTACCCTGGTCTACCCTCTCCTGACATTATATTACCCTGGTCTACCCTCGCCTGTCATTATATTACCCTGGTCTACCCTCTCCTGCCATTATATTACCCTGGTCTACCCTCTCCTGTAATTGTATTACCCTGGTCTACCCTCTCCTGACATTATATTACCCTGGTCTACCCTCTCCTGTCATTATATTACCCTGGTCTACCCACTCCTGTCATTATATTACCCTGGTATAACCTCTCCTGTCATTGTATTACCCTGGTCTACCCTCTCCTGACATTATATTAACCTGGTCTACCCTCTCCTGTCATTATATTACCCTGGTCTACCCTCTCCTGTCATTATTTTACCCTGGTCTACCCTCTCCTGTCATTATTTTACCCTGGTCTACCCTCTCCTGTCATACTTTTACTCTGGTCTACCCTCTCCTGTCATTATATTACCCGGGTCTACCCTCTCCTGTCATTGTATTACCCTGGTCTACCCTCTCCTGACATTATATTAACCTGGTCTACCCTCTCCTGTCATTATATTACCCTGGACTACCCTCTCCTGTCATTATATTACCCTGGTCTACCCTCTCCTGTCATTATATTACCCTGGTCTACCCTCTCCTTTCATTATATTACCCTGGTCTACCCTGTCCTGTTATATATTACCCTGGTCTACCCTCTCCTGCCATTATATTACCCTGGTATACCCTCTCCTGCCATTCTATTACCCTGGTCTACCCTCTCCTGTCATTATATTACCCTGGTCTACCCTCTCCTGTCATTATTTTACCCTGGTCTACCCTCTCCTGTCATTATTTTACCCTGGTCTACCCTCTCCTGTCATTATTTTACCCTGGTCTACCCTCTCCTGTCATACTTTTACTCTGGTCTACCCTCTCCTGCCATTCTATTACCCTGGTATACCCTCCCCTGCCATTTTATTACCCTGGCCTACCCTCTCCTTACATTCTATCACCCTTGTCTACCCTCTCCTTACATTCTCATACCCTTCTATTACCCTGGTCTACCTTTTCATGTCATTATATTACCCTTGTCTACCCTTTCCTGTCATTATATTACTCTGGTCTACCCTCTACTGTTATCTATTACCCTGGTCTACCCTCTCCTGTCATTATATTACCCTGGTCTACACTCTCCTCTCATTATTTTACCCTGGTCTACCCTCTCCTGTCATTGTATTACCCTGGTCTACCCTCTCCTGACATTATATTAACCTGGTCTACCCTCTCCTGTCATTATATTACCCTGGACTACCCTCTCCTTTCATTATATTACCCTGGTCTACCCTCTCCTGTCATTATAGTACCCTGGTCTACCCTCTCCTGTCATTATATTACCCTGGTCTACCCTCTCCTGCCATTATATTACACTGGTATACCCTCTCCTGCCATTTTATTACCCTGGTCTACCCTCTCCTTACATTCTATTACCCTTGTCTACCCTCTCCTTACATTCTCATACCCTTCTGTTACCCTGGTCTACCTTTTCATGTCATTATATTACACTGGTCTACACTTTCCTGTCATTATATTACCCAGGTCTACCCTCTACTGTTATCTATTACCCTGGTCTACCCTCTCCTGTTATCTATTACCCTGTACGACCTTCAACTGTCATTCTATTACCCTGGTCTACCCTCTTCTGTCATTCTTATTACCCTGGTCTACCCTCTCCTGGTATCTAATACCCTGGTCTAGCCTCTCCTGTCATACTTTTACTCTGGTCTACCCTCTCCTGTCATTATATTACCCGGGTCTACCCTCTCCTGTCATTGTATTACCCTGGTCTACCCTCTCCTGACATTATATTAACCTGGTCTACCCTCTCCTGTCATTATATTACCCTGGACTACCCTCTCCTGTCATTATATTACCCTGGTCTACCCTCTCCTGTCATTATATTACCCTGGTCTACCCTCTCCTGTCATTATATTGCCCTGGTCTACCCTGTCCTGTTATATATTACCCTGGTCTACCCTCTCCTGCCATTATATTACCCTGGTATACCCTCTCCTGCCATTCTATTACCCTGGTATACCCTCTCCTGTCATTATATTACCCTGGTCTACCCTCTCCTGTGATTATTTTACCCTGGTTTACCCTCTCCTATCATTATTTTACCCTTTTCTACCCTCTCCTGTCATTATTTTACCCTGGTCTACCCTCTCCTGTCATACTTTTACTCTGGTCTACCCTCTCCTGCCATTCTATTACCCTGGTATACCCTCCCCTGCCATTTTATTACCCTGGTCTACCCTCTCCTTACATTCTATCACCCTTGTCTACCCTCTCCTTACATTCTCATACCCTTCTATTACCCTGGTCTACCTTTTCATGTCATTATATTACCCTTGTCTACCCTTTCCTGTCATTATATTACCCTGGTCTACCCTCTACTGTTATCTATTACCCTGGTCTACCCTCTCCTGTCATTATATTACCCTGGTCTACCCTCTCCTCTCATTATATTACCCTGGTCTACACTCTCCTGTCATTATTTTACCCTGGTCTACCCTCTCCTGTCATACTTTTACTCTGGTCTACCCTCTCCTGCCATTCTATTACCCTGGTCTACCCTCTCCTTTAATTGTATTACCCTGGTCTACCCTCTCCTGACATTATATTACCCTGGTCTACCCTCTCCTGTCATTATATTACCCTGGTATACCCTATCCTGTCATTATATTACCCTGGTCTACCCTCTCCTGTAATTGTATTACCCTGGTCTACCCTCTCCTGACATTATATTACCCTGGTCTACCCTCTCCTGTCATTATATTACCCTGGTCTACCCTCTCCTGTCATTATATTACCCTGGTATACCCTCTCCTGTCATTGTATTACCCTGGTCTACCCTCTCCTGACATTATATTAACCTGGTCTACCCTCTCCTGTCATTATATTACCCTGGTCTACCCTCTCCTGTCATTATATTACCCGGGTCTACCCTCTCCTGTCATTGTATTACCCTGGTCTACCCTCTCCTGACATTATATTAACCTGGTCTACCCTCTCCTGTCATTATATTACCCTGGACTACCCTCTCCTGTCATTATATTACCATGGTCTACCCTGTCCTGTCATTATATTACCCTGGTCTACCCTCTCCTGTCATTATATTGCCCTGGTCTACCCTGTCCTGTCATTATATTACCCTGGTCTACCCTCTCCTGTCATTATATTGCCCTGGTCTACCCTCTCCTGTCATTATATTACCCTGGTCTACCCTCTCCTGTCATTATTTTACCCTGGTCTACCCTCTCCTGTCATTATTTTACCCTGGTCTACCCTCTCCTGTCATTATTTTACCCTGGTCTACCCTCTCCTGTCATACTTTTACTCTGGTCTACCCTCTCCTGCCATTCTATTACCCTGGTATACCCTCCCCTGCCATTTTATTACCCTGGTCTACCCTCTCCTTACATTCTATCACCCTTGTCTACCCTCTCCTTACATTCTCATACCCTTCTATTACCCTGGTCTACCTTTTCATGTCATTATATTACCCTTGTCTACCCTTTCCTGTCATTATATTACTCTGGTCTACCCTCTACTGTTATCTATTACCCTGGTCTACCCTCTCCTGTAATTGTATTATCCTGGTCTACCCTCTCCTGACATTATATTACCCTGGACTACCCTTTCCTGTCATTATATTACCCTGGTCTACCCTCTCCTGTCATTATATAACCCTGGTCTACCCTCTCCTGACATTATATTACCTTGGTCTACCCTCTCCTGTCATTATATTACCCTGGTCTACCCTTTTCTGACATTATATTACCCTGGTCTACCCTCTCCTGTCATTGTATTACCCTGGTCTACCCTCTCCTGACATTATATTAACCTGGTCTACCCTCTCCTGTCATTATATTACCCTGGACTACCATCTCCTGTCATTATATTACCCTGGTCTACCCTCTCCTGTCATTATAGTACCCTGGTCTACCCTCTCCTGTCATTATATTACCCTGGTCTACCCTCTCCTGCCATTATATTACCCTGGTATACCCTCTCCTGCCATTTTATTACCCTTGTCTACCCTCTCCTTACATTCTCATACCCTTCTATTACCCTGGTCTACCTTTTCATGTCATTATATTACACTGGTCTACACTTTCCTGTCATTATATTACCCTGGTCTACCCTCTACTGTTATCTATTACCCTGGTCTACCCTCTCCTGTTATCTATTACCCTGTACGACCTTCAACTGTCATTATATTACCCTGGTCTACCCTCTTCTGTCATTATATTACCCTGGTCTAGCCTCTCCTGTCATTATATTGCACTGGTCTACCCTATCCTGTCATTATATTACCCTGGTCTACCCTCTCCTGTCATTATATTACCCTGGTCTACCCTCTCCTATCATTATATAACCCTGGTCTACCCTCTCCTGTCATTAAATTACCCTGGTCTACCCTCTCCTGTCATTATATTACCCTGGTCTACCCTCTCCTGACATTATATTGCCCTGGTCTACCCTTTCCTGTCATTATATTACCCTGGTCTACCCTCTCCTGTAATTGTATTACCCTGGTCTACCCTCTCCTGTCATTATATTACCATGGTCTACCCTCTCCTGACATTGTATTACCCTGGTCTACCCTCTCCTGACATTATATTACCCTGGTCTACCCTCTCCTGACATTATATTACCCTGGTCTACCCTCTCCTGTAATTGTATTACCCTGGTCTACCCTCTCTTGTCATTCTATTACCCTGGTCTACCCTTTCCTGTCATTATATTACCCTGGTCTACCCTCTCCTGTCATTATATAACCCTGGTCTACCCTCTCCTGTCATTATATTACCCTGGTCTACCCTTTCCTGTCATTATATTACCCTGGTCTACCCTCTCCTGACAGTATATTACCCTGGTCTACCCTCTCATGTCATTGTATTACCCTGGTCTACCCTCTCCTGACATACTATTACCCTGGTCTACACTCTCCTGTCATTATATTACCCTGGTCTACCCTCTCCTGTCATTATATTACCCTGGTCTACCCTCTCCTGTCATTGTATTACCCTGGTCTACCCTATCCTGTCATTATATTACCCTGGTCTACCCTCTCCTGTCATTATATTACCCTGGTCTACCCTCTCCTGTAATTGTATTACCCTGGTCTACCCTATCCTGTCATTATATTACCCTGGTCTACCCTCTCCTGTCATTGTATTACCCTGGTCTACCCTCTCCTTACATTATATTACCCTGGACTACCCTCTCCTTACATTCTCATACCCTTCTATTACCCTGGTCTACCTTTTCATGTCATTATATTACCCTGGTCTACCCTTTCCCGTCATTATATTACTCTGGTCTAACCTCTACTGTTATCTATTACCCTGGTCTACCCTCTCCTGTCATAATACTACCCTGGTCTACCCTCTCCTGTAATTTTTTACCCTGTACGACATTCAACTGTCATTCAATTACCCTGGTCTACCCTCTTCTGTCATTCTATTACCCTGGTCTACCCTCTCCTGGTATCTATTACCCTGGTCTAGCCTCTCCTGTCATTATATTGCCCTGGTCTACCCTATCCTGTCATTATATTACCCTGGTCTACCCTCTCCTGTCATTATATTACCCTGGTCTACCCTCTCCTGTCATTCTATTACCCTGGTCTAGCCTTTCCTGTCATTATATTACCCTGGTCTACCCTCTCCTGTCATAATACTACCCTGGTCTACCCTCTCCTGTTATCTATTACCCTGTACGACCTTCAACTGTCATTCAATTACCCTGGTCTACCCTCTTCTGTCATTCTATTACCCTGGTCTACCCTCTCCTGGTATCTATTACCCTGGTCTAGCCTCTCCTGTCATTATATTACCCTGGTCTACCCTCTCCTGTCATTATATTACCCTGGTCTACACTCTCCTGTCATTCTATTACCCTGGTCTACCCTTTCCTGTCATTATATTACCCTGGTCTACCCTCTCCTGTCATTATATAACCCTGGTCTACCCTTTCCTGTCATTATATTACCCTGGTCTACCCTCTCCTGTAATTGTATTACCCTGGTCTACCCTCTCCTGACATACTATTACCCTGGTCTACACTCTCCTGTCATTATATTACCCTGGTCTACCCTATCCTGTCATTATATTACCCTGGACTACCCTCTTCTGTTATTGTATTACCCTAGGTCTACCCTCTCCTGTAATTGTATTACCCTGGTCTACCCTATCCTGACATAATATTACCCTGGTCTACACTCTCCTGTCATTATATTACCCTGGTCTACCCTATCCTGTCATTATATTACCATGGTCTACCCTCTCCTGTCATTGTATTACCCTGGTCTACCCTCTCCTTACATTATATTACCCTGGACTACCCTCTCCTTACATTCTCATACCCTTCTATTACCCTGGTCTACCTTTTCATGTCAACATATTACCCTGGTCTACCTTTTCATGTCATTATATTACCCTGGTCTACCCTTTCCTGTCATTATATTACTCTGGTCTACCCTCTACTGTTATCTATTACCCTGGTCTACCCTCTCCTGTAATAATACTACCCTGGTCTACCCTCTCCTGTAATCTATTACCCTGTACGACCTTCAACTGTCATTCAATTACCCTGGTCTACCCTCTTCTGTCATTCTATTACCCTGGTCTACCCTCTCCTGGTATCTATTACCCTGGTCTAGCCTCTCCTGTCATTATATTGCCCTGGCCTACCCTATCCTGTCATTATATTGCCCTGGTCTACCCTATCCTGTCATTATATTACCCTGGTCTACCCTCTCCTGTCATTATATTACCCTGGTCTACCCTCTCCTGTCATTATATTACCCTGGTCTACCATCTCCTATCATTATATAACCCTGGTCTACCCTCTCCTGTCATTAAATTACCCTGGTCTACCCTCTCCTGTCATTATATTACCCTGGTCTACCCTCTCCTGACATTATATTGCCCTGGTCTACCCTTTCCTGTCATTATATTACCCTGGTCTACCCTCTCCTGTAATTGTATTACCCTGGTCTACCCTCTCCTGTCATTATATTACCATGGTCTACCCTCTCCTGACATTGTATTACCCTGGTCTACCCTCTCTTGTCATTCTATTACCCTGGTCTACCCTTTCCTGTCATTATATTACCCTGGTCTACCCTCTCCTGTCATTATATAACCCTGGTCTACCCTCTCCTGTCATTATATTACCCTGGTCTACCCTTTCCTGTCATTATATTACCCTGGTCTACCCTCTCCTGACATTATATTACCCTGGTCTACCCTCTCATGTCATTGTATTACCCTGGTCTACCCTCTCCTGACATACTATTACCCTGGTCTACACTCTCCTGTCATTATATTACCCTGGTCTACCCTCTCCTGTCATTATATTACCCTGGTCTACCCTCTCCTGTCATTGTATTACCCTGGTCTACCCTATCCTGTCATTATATTACCCTGGTCTACCCTCTCCTGTCATTATATTACCCTGGTCTACCCTCTCCTGTAATTGTATTACCCTGGTCTACCCTATCCTGTCATTATATTACCCTGGTCTACCCTCTCCTGTCATTGTATTACCCTGGTCTACCCTCTCCTTACATTATATTACCCTGGACTACCCTCTCCTTACATTCTCATACCCTTCTATTACCCTGGTCTACCTTTTCATGTCATTATATTACCCTGGTCTACCCTTTCCCGTCATTATATTACTCTGGTCTAACCTCTACTGTTATCTATTACCCTGGTCTACCCTCTCCTGTCATAATACTACCCTGGTCTACCCTCTCCTGTAATTTTTTACCCTGTACGACCTTCAACTGTCATTCAATTACCCTGGTCTACCCTCTTCTGTCATTCTATTACCCTGGTCTACCCTCTCCTGGTATCTATTACCCTGGTCTAGCCTCTCCTGTCATTATATTGCCCTGGTCTACCCTATCCTGTCATTATATTACCCTGGTCTACCCTCTCCTGTCATTATATTACCCTGGTCTACCCTCTCCTGTCATTATATTACCCTGGTCTACCCTCTCCTGTCATTATATTACCCTGGTCTACCCTCTAATGTCATTATATTACCCTGGTCTACCCTCTCCTGTCATTCTATTACCCTGGTCTAGCCTTTCCTGTCATTATATTACCCTGGTCTACCCTCTCCTGTCATAATACTACCCTGGTCTACCCTCTCCTGTTATCTATTACCCTGTACGACCTTCAACTGTCATTCAATTACCCTGGTCTACCCTCTTCTGTCATTCTATTACCCTGGTCTACACTCTCCTGTCATTCTATTACCCTGGTCTACCCTATCTTGTCATTATATTGCCCTGGTCTACCCTTTCCTGTCATTATATTACCCTGGTCTACCCTCTCCTGTCATTATATTACCCTGGTCTACCCTCTCCTGTCATTATATAACCCTGGTCTACACTCTCCTGTCATTCTATTACCCTGGTCTACCCTATCTTGTCATTATATTGCCCTGGTCTACCCTTTCCTGTCATTATATTACCCTGGTCTACCCTCTTCTGTCATTCTATTACCCTGGTCTACCCTCTCCTGGTATCTATTACCCTGGTCTACCCTCTCCTGTCATTATATTACCCTGGTCTACACTCTCCTGTCATTATATTACCCTGGTCTACCCTCTCCTGTCATTATATTACCCTGGTCTACCCTCTCCTGTCATTGTATTACCCTGGTCTACCCTCTCCTGTCATTATATAACCCTGGTCTACACTCTCCTGTCATTCTATTACCCTGGTCTACCCTATCTTGTCATTATATTGCCCTGGTCTACCCTTTCCTGTCATTATATTACCCTGGTCTACCCTCTCCTGTCATTATATTACCCTGGTCTACACTCTCCTGTCATTCTATTACCCTGGTCTACCCTTTCCTGTCATTATATTACCCTGGTCTACCCTCTCCTGTCATTATATAACCCTGGTCTACCCTTTCCTGTCATTATATTACCCTGGTCTACCCTCTCCTGTAATTGGATTACCCTGGTCTACCCTCTCCTGACATACTATTACCCTGGTCTACACTCTCCTGTCATTATATTACCCTGGTCTACCCTATCCTGTCATTATATTACCCTGGACTACCCTCTTCTGTTATTGTATTACCCTAGGTCTACCCTCTCCTGTAATTGTATTACCCTGGTCTACCCTATCCTGACATAATATTACCCTGGTCTACACTCTCCTGTCATTATATTACCCTGGTCTACCCTATCCTGTCATTATATTACCATGGTCTACCCTCTCCTGTCATTGTATTACCCTGGTCTACCCTCTCCTTACATTATATTACCCTGGACTACCCTCTCCTTACATTCTCATACCCTTCTATTACCCTGGTCTACCTTTTCATGTCAACATATTACCCTGGTCTACCTTTTCATGTCATTATATTACCCTGGTCTACCCTTTCCTGTCATTATATTACTCTGGTCTACCCTCTACTGTTATCTATTACCCTGGTCTACCCTCTCCTGTAATAATACTACCCTGGTCTACCCTCTCCTGTATTCTATTACCCTGTACGACCTTCAACTGTCATTCAATTACCCTGGTCTACCCTCTTCTGTCATTCTATTACCCTGGTCTACCCTCTCCTGGTATCTATTACCCTGGTCTAGCCTCTCCTGTCATTATATTGCCCTGGCCTACCCTATCCTGTCATTATATTGCCCTGGTCTACCCTATCCTGTCATTATATTACCCTGGTCTACCCTCTCCTGTCATTATATTACCCTGGTCTACCCTCTCCTGTCATTATATTACTCTGGTCTACCCTCTCCTGTCATTATATAACCCAGGTCTACCCTCTCCTGTCATTATATTACCCTGGTCTACCCTCTCCTGTCATTATATTACCCTGGTCTACCCTCTCCTGACATTATATTACCCTGGTCTACCCTCTCCTGTCATTATATTACCCTGGTCTACCCTCTCCTGTAATTGTATTACCCTGGTCTACCCTCTCCTGACATTATATTACCCTGGTCTACCCTCTCCTGTCATTATATTACCCTGGTCTACCCTATCCTGTCATTATATTACCCTGGTCTACCCTTTTCTGGCATTATATTACCCTGGTCTACCCTCTCCTGTCATTGTATTACCCTGGTCTACCCTCTCCTGACATTATATTAACCTGGTCTACCCTCTCCTGTCATTATATTACCCTGGACTACCCTCTCCTGTCATTATATTACCCTGGTCTACCCTCTCCTGTCATTATAGTACCCTGGTCTACCCTCTCCTGTCATTATATTACCCTGGTCTACCCTCTCCTGCCATTATATTACCCTGGTATACCCTCTCCTGCCATTTTATTACCCTGGTCTACCCTCTCCTTACATTCTATTACCCTGGTCTACCCTCTCCTTACATTCTCATACCCTTCTATTACCCTGGTCTACCTTTTCATGTCATTATATTACACTGGTCTACACTTTCCTGTCATTATATTACCCTGGTCTACCCTCTACTGTTATCTATTACCCTGGTCTACCCTCTCCTGTTATCTATTACCCTGTACGACCTTCAACTGTCATTATATTACCCTGGTCTACCCTCTTCTGTCATTATATTACCCTGGTCTAGCCTCTCCTGTCATTATATTGCACTGGTCTACCCTATCCTGTCATTATATTACCCTGGTCTACCCTCTCCTGTCATTATATTACCCTGGTCTACCCTCTCCTATCATTATATAACCCTGGTCTACCCTCTCCTGTCATTAAATTACCCTGGTCTACCCTCTCCTGTCATTATATTACCCTGGTCTACCCTCTCCTGACATTATATTGCCCTGGTCTACCCTTTCCTGTCATTATATTACCCTGGTCTACCCTCTCCTGTAATTGTATTACCCTGGTCTACCCTCTCCTGTCATTATATTACCATGGTCTACCCTCTCCTGACATTGTATTACCCTGGTCTACCCTCTCCTGACATTATATTACCCTGGTCTACCCTCTCCTGACATTATATTACCCTGGTCTACCCTCTCCTGTAATTGTATTACCCTGGTCTACCCTCTCTTGTCATTCTATTACCCTGGTCTACCCTTTCCTGTCATTATATTACCCTGGTCTACCCTCTCCTGTCATTATATAACCCTGGTCTACCCTCTCCTGTCATTATATTACCCTGGTCTACCCTTTCCTGTCATTATATTACCCTGGTCTACCCTCTCCTGACATTATATTACCCTGGTCTACCCTCTCATGTCATTGTATTACCCTGGTCTACCCTCTCCTGACATACTATTACCCTGGTCTACACTCTCCTGTCATTATATTACCCTGGTCTACCCTCTCCTGTCATTATATTACCCTGGTCTACCCTCTCCTGTCATTGTATTACCCTGGTCTACCCTATCCTGTCATTATATTACCCTGGTCTACCCTCTCCTGTCATTATATTACCCTGGTCTACCCTCTCCTGTAATTGTATTACCCTGGTCTACCCTATCCTGTCATTATATTACCCTGGTCTACCCTCTCCTGTCATTGTATTACCCTGGTCTACCCTCTCCTTACATTATATTACCCTGGACTACCCTCTCCTTACATTCTCATACCCTTCTATTACCCTGGTCTACCTTTTCATGTCATTATATTACCCTGGTCTACCCTTTCCCGTCATTATATTACTCTGGTCTAACCTCTACTGTTATCTATTACCCTGGTCTACCCTCTCCTGTCATAATACTACCCTGGTCTACCCTCTCCTGTAATTTTTTACCCTGTACGACCTTCAACTGTCATTCAATTACCCTGGTCTACCCTCTTCTGTCATTCTATTACCCTGGTCTACCCTCTCCTGGTATCTATTACCCTGGTCTAGCCTCTCCTGTCATTATATTGCCCTGGTCTACCCTATCCTGTCATTATATTACCCTGGTCTACCCTCTCCTGTAATTGTATTACCCTGGTCTACCCTCTCTTGTCATTCTATTACCCTGGTCTACCCTTTCCTGTCATTATATTACCCTGGTCTACCCTCTCCTGTAATTGTATTACCCTGGTCTACCATCTCTTGTCATTCTATTACCCTGGTCTACCCTTTCCTGTCATTATATAACCCTGGTCTACCCTCTCCTGTCATTATATAACCCTGGTCTACCCTCTCCTGTCATTATATTACCCTGGTCTACCCTTTCCTGTCATTATATTACCCTGGTCTACCCTCTCCTGACATTATATTACCCTGGTCTACCCTCTCATGTCATTGTATTACCCTGGTCTACCCTCTCCTGACATACTATTACCCTGGTCTACACTCTCCTGTCATTATATTACCCTGGTCTACCCTCTCCTGTCATTATATTACCCTGGTCTACCCTCTCCTGTCATTGTATTACCCTGGTCTACCCTATCCTGTCATTATATTACCCTGGTCTACCCTCTCCTGTCATTATATTACCCTGGTCTACCCTCTCCTGTCATTATATTACCCTGGTCTACCCTCTCCTGTAATTGTATTACCCTGGTCTACCCTATCCTGTCATTATATTACCCTGGTCTACCCTCTCCTGTCATTGTATTACCCTGGTCTACCCTCTCCTTACATTATATTACCCTGGACTACCCTCTCCTTACATTCTCATACCCTTCTATTACCCTGGTCTACCTTTTCATGTCATTATATTACCCTGGTCTACCCTTTCCCGTCATTATATTACTCTGGTCTAACCTCTACTGTTATCTATTACCCTGGTCTACCCTCTCCTGTCATAATACTACCCTGGTCTACCCTCTCCTGTAATTTTTTACCCTGTACGACCTTCAACTGTCATTCAATTACCCTGGTCTACCCTCTTCTGTCATTCTATTACCCTGGTCTACCCTCTCCTGGTATCTATTACCCTGGTCTAGCCTCTCCTGTCATTATATTGCCCTGGTCTATCCTGTCATTATATTACCCTGGTCTACCCTCTCCTGTCATTATATTACCCTGGTCTACCCTCTAATGTCATTATATTACCCTGGTCTACCCTCTCCTGTCATTCTATTACCCTGGTCTAGCCTTTCCTGTCATTATATTACCCTGGTCTACCCTCTCCTGTCATAATACTACCCTGGTCTACCCTCTCCTGTTATCTATTACCCTGTACGACCTTCAACTGTCATTCAATTACCCTGGTCTACCCTCTTCTGTCATTCTATTACCCTGGTCTACCCTCTCCTGGTATTTATTACCCTGGTCTAGCCTCTCCTGTCATTATATTGCCCTGGTCTACCCTATCTTGTCATTATATTGCCCTGGTCTACCCTTTCCTGTCATTATATTACCCTGGTCTACCCTCTCCTGTCATTATATTACCCTGGTCTACACTCTCCTGTCATTCTATTACCCTGGTCTACCCTTTCCTGTCATTATATTACCCTGGTCTACCCTCTCCTGTCATTATATAACCCTGGTCTACCCTTTCCTGTCATTATATTACCCTGGTCTACCCTCTCCTGTAATTGTATTACCCTGGTCTACCCTCTCCTGACATACTATTACCCTGGTCTACACTCTCCTGTCATTATATTACCCTGGTCTACCCTATCCTGTCATTATATTACCCTGGACTACCCTATTCTGTTATTGTATTACCCTAGGTCTACCCTCTCCTGTAATTGTATTACCCTGGTCTACCCTATCCTGACATAATATTACCCTGGTCTACCCTATCCTGACATAATATTACCCTGGTCTACCCTATCCTGTCATTATATTACCATGGTCTACCCTCTCCTGTCATTGTATTACCCTGGTCTACCCTCTCCTTACATTATATTACCCTGGACTACCCTCTCCTTACATTCTCATACCCTTCTATTACCCTGGTCTACCTTTTCATGTCAACATATTACCCTGGTCTACCTTTTCATGTCATTATATTACCCTGGTCTACCCTTTCCTGTCATTATATTACTCTGGTCTACCCTCTACTGTTATCTATTACCCTGGTCTACCCTCTCCTGTAATAATACTACCCTGGTCTACCCTCTCCTGTAATCTATTACCCTGTACGACCTTCAACTGTCATTCAATTACCCTGGTCTACCCTCTTCTGTCATTCTATTACCCTGGTCTACCCTCTCCTGGTATCTATTACCCTGGTCTAGCCTCTCCTGTCATTATATTGCCCTGGCCTACCCTATCCTGTCATTATATTGCCCTGGTCTACCCTATCCTGTCATTATATTACCCTGGTCTACCCTCTCCTGTCATTATATTACCCTGGTCTACCCTCTCCTGTCATTATATTACTCTGGTCTACCCTCTCCTGTCATTATATAACCCTGGTCTACCCTCTCCTGTCATTATATTACCCTGGTCTACCCTCTCCTGTCATTATATTACCCTGGTCTACCCTCTCCTGTCATTATATTACCCTGGTCTACCCTCTCCTGTCATTATATTACCCTGGTCTACCCTCTCCTGTAATTGTATTACCCTGGTCTACCCTCTCCTGACATTATATTACCCTGGTCTACCCTCTCCTGTCATTATATTACCCTGGTCTACCCTATCCTGTCATTATATTACCCTGGTCTACCCTCTTCTGACATTATATTACCCTGGTCTACCCTCTCCTGTCATTATATTACCCTGGTCTACCCTCTCCTGTCATTGTATTACCCTGGTCTACCCTCTCCTGACATTATATTACCCTGGTCTACCCTCTCCTGTCATTATATTACCCTGGACTACCCTCTCCTGTCATTATATTACCCTGGTCTACCCTCTCCTGTCATTATATTACCCTGGTCTACCCTCTCCTGTCATTATATTGCCCTGGTCTACCTTCTCCTGTTATATATTACCCTGGTCTACCCTCTCCTGCCATTATATTACCCTGGTATACCCTCTCCTGCCATTCTATTACCCTGGTCTACCCTCTCCTGTCATTATATTACCCTGGCCTACCCTCTCCTGTCATTATTTTACCCTGGTCTCCCCTCTCCTGTCTTACTTTTACTCTGGTCTACCCTCTCCTGCCATTTTATTACCCTGGTCTACCCTCTCCTTACATTCTATTACCCTTGTCTACCCTCTCCTTACATTCTCATACCCTTCTATTACCCTGGTCTACCTTTTCATGTCATTATATTACCCTGGTCTACCCTTTCCTGTCATTATATTACCCTGGTCTACCCTCTACTGTTATCTATTACCCTGGTCTACCCTCTCCTGTTATCTATTACCCTGTACGACCTTCAACTGTCATTCAATTACCCTGGTCTACCCTCTTCTGTCATTCTATTACCCTGGTCTACCCTCTCCTGGTATCTATTACCCTGGTCTACCCTCTCCTTACATTCTATTACCCTTGTCTACCCTCTCCTTACATTCTCATACCCTTCTATTACCCTGGTCTACCTTTTCATGTCATTATATTACCCTGGTCTACCCTTTCCTGTCATTATAATACCCTGGTCTACCCTCTACTGTTATCTATTACCCTGGTCTACCCTCTCCTGTTATCTATTACCCTGTACGATCTTCAACTGTCATTCATTTACCCTGGTCTACCCTCTTCTGTCATTCTATTACCCTGGTCTACCCTCTCCTGGTATCTATTACCCTGGTCTAGCCTCTCCTGTCATTATATTGCCCTGGTCTACCCTATCCTGTCATTATATTACCCTGGTCTACCCTCTCCTGTCATTATATTACCCTGGTCTACCCTCTCCTGTCATTATATTACCCTGGTCTACCCTCTCCTGTCATTCTATTACCCTGGTCTACCCTTTCTTGTCATTATATTACCCTGGTCTACCCTCTCCTGTCATTATATAACCCTGGTCTACCCTCTCCTGTCATTAAATTACCCTGGTCTACAATCTCCTGTCATTATATTACCCTGGTCTACCCTCTCCTGACATTATATTACCCTGGTCTACCCTCTCCTGTCATTATATTACCCTGGTCTACCCTCTCCTGTCATTATATTACCCTGGTATACCCTCTCCTAACATTCTATTACCCTGGTCTACCCTCTCCTGTCATTATATTACCCTGGCCTACCCTCTCCTGTCATTATTTTACCCTGGTCTACCATCTCCTGTCTTACTTTTACTCTGGTCTACCCTCTCCTGCCATTTTATTACCCTGGTCTACCCTCTCCTTACATTCTATTACCCTTGTCTACCCTCTCCTTACATTCTCATACCCTTCTATTACCCTGGTCTACCTTTTCATGTCATTATATTACCCTGGTCTACCCTTTCCTGTCATTATATTACCCTGGTCTACCCTCTACTGTTATCTATTACCCTGGTCTACCCTCTCCTGTTATCTATTACCCTGTACGATCTTCAACTGTCATTCATTTACCCTGGTCTACCCTCTTCTGTCATTCTATTACCCTGGTCTACCCTCTCCTGGTATCTATTACCCTGGTCTAGCCTCTCCTGTCATTATATTGCCCTGGTCTACCCTATCCTGTCATTATATTACCCTGGTCTACCCTCTCCTGTCATTATATTACCCTGGTCTACCCTCTCCTGTCATTATATTACCCTGGTCTACCCTCTCCTGTCATTCTATTACCCTGGTCTACCCTTTCTTGTCATTATATTACCCTGATCTACCCTCTCCTGTCATTATATAACCCTGGTCTACCCTCTCCTGTCATTAAATTACCCTGGTCTACAATCTCCTGTCATTATATTACCCCGGTCTACCCTCTCCTGCCATTTTATTACCCTGGTCTACCCTCTCCTTACATTCTATTACCCTTGTCTACCCTCTCCTTACATTCTCATACCCTTCTATTACCCTGGTCTACCTTTTCATGTCATTATATTACCCTGGTCTACCCTTTCCTGTCATTATATTACCCTGGTCTACCCTCTACTGTTATCTATTACCCTGGTCTACCCTCTCCTGTTATCTATTACCCTGTACGATCTTCAACTGTCATTCATTTACCCTGGTCTACCCTCTTCTGTCATTCTATTACCCTGGTCTACCCTCTCCTGGTATCTATTACCCTGGTCTAGCCTCTCCTGTCATTATATTGCCCTGGTCTACCCTATCCTGTCATTATATTACCCTGGTCTACCCTCTCCTGTCATTATATTACCCTGGTCTACCCTCTCCTGTCATTATATTACCCTGGTCTACCCTCTCCTGTCATTCTATTACCCTGGTCTACCCTTTCTTGTCATTATATTACCCTGGTCTACCCTCTCCTGCCATTATATAACCCTGGTCTACCCTCTCCTGTCATTCTATTACCCTGGTCTACCCTTTCTTGTCATTATATTACCCTGGTCTACCCTCTCCTGTCATTATATAACCCTGGTCTACCCTCTCCTGTCATTAAATTACCCTGGTCTACACTCTCCTGTCATTATATTACCCTGGTCTACCCTCTCCTGACATTATATTACCCTGGTCTACCCTCTCCTGACATTATATTACCCTGGTCTACCCTCTCCTGACATTATATTACCATGGCCTACCCTCTCCTGTCATTATATTACCCTGGTCTACCCTCTCCTGTAATTGTATTACCCTGGTCTACCCTCTCCTGTCATTCTATTACCCTGGTCTACCCTTTCCTGTCATTATATTACCCTGGTCTACCCTCTCCTGCCATTATATAACCCTGGTCTACCCTCTCCTGTCATTATATTACCCTGGTCTACCCTTTCCTGTCATTATATTACCCTGGTCTACCCTCTCCTGACATTATATTACCATGGTCTACCCTATCCTGTCATTATATTACCCTGGTCTACCCTCTCCTGTCATTATATTACCCTGGTCTACCCTCTCCTGTCATTATATTACCCTGGTCTACCCTCTCCTGTCATTCTATTACCCTGGTCTACCCTTTCTTGTCATTATATTACCCTGGTCTACCCTCTCCTGTCATTATATAACCCTGGTCTACCCTCTCCTGTGATTAAATTACCCTGGTCTACACTCTCCTGTCATTATATTACCCTGGTCTACCCTCTCCTGTCATTATATTACCCTGGTCTACCCTCTCCTGACATTATATTACCCCGGTATACCCTCTCCTGTCATTATATTGCCCTGGTCTACCCTCTCCTGTAATTGTATTACCCTGGTCTACCCTCTCCTGTCATTATATTACCCTGGTCTACCCTCTCCTGTCATTGTATTACCCTGGTCTACCCTCTCCTGACATTATATTACCCTGGTCTACCCTCTCCTGACATTATATTACCGTGGCCTACCCTCTCCTGTCATTATATTACCCTGGTCTACCCTCTCCTGTAATTGTATTACCCTGGTCTACCCTCTCCTGTCATTCTATTACCCTGGTCTACCCTTTCCTGTCATTATATTACCCTGGTCTACCCTCTCCTGCCATTATATAACCCTGGTCTACCCTCTCCTGTCATTATATTACCCTGGTCTACCCTTTCCTGTCATTATATTACCCTGGTCTACCCTCTCCTGACATTATATTACCATGGTCTACCCTCTCCTGTCATTATATTACCCTGGTCTACCCTCTCCTGTAATTGTATTACCCTGGTCTACCCTCTCCTGTCATTCTATTACCCTGGTCTACCCTTTCCTGTCATTATATTACCCTGGTCTACCCTCTCCTGCCATTATATAACCCTGGTCTACCCTCTCCTGTCATTATATTACCCTGGTCTACCCTTTCCTGTCATTATATTACCCTGGTCTACCCTCTCCTGACATTATATTACCATGGTCTACCCTATCCTGTCATTATATTACCCTGGTCTACCCTCTCCTGTCATTATATTACCCTGGTCTACCCTCTCCTGTCATTATATTACCCTGGTCTACCCTCTCCTGTCATTCTATTACCCTGGTCTACCCTTTCTTGTCATTATATTACCCTGGTCTACCCTCTCCTGTCATTATATAACCCTGGTCTACCCTCTCCTGTGATTAAATTACCCTGGTCTACACTCTCCTGTCATTATATTACCCTGGTCTACCCTCTCCTGTCATTATATTACCCTGGTCTACCCTCTCCTGACATTATATTACCCCGGTATACCCTCTCCTGTCATTATATTGCCCTGGTCTACCCTCTCCTGTAATTGTATTACCCTGGTCTACCCTCTCCTGTCATTATATTACCCTGGTCTACCCTCTCCTGTCATTGTATTACCCTGGTCTACCCTCTCCTGACATTATATTACCCTGGTCTACCCTCTCCTGACATTATATTACCGTGGCCTACCCTCTCCTGTCATTATATTACCCTGGTCTACCCTCTCCTGTAATTGTATTACCCTGGTCTACCCTCTCCTGTCATTCTATTACCCTGGTCTACCCTTTCCTGTCATTATATTACCCTGGTCTACCCTCTCCTGCCATTATATAACCCTGGTCTACCCTCTCCTGTCATTATATTACCCTGGTCTACCCTTTCCTGTCATTATATTACCCTGGTCTACCCTCTCCTGACATTATATTACCATGGTCTACCCTCTCCTGTCATTATATTACCCTGGTCTACCCTCTCCTGTAATTGTATTACCCTGGTCTACCCTCTCCTGTCATTCTATTACCCTGGTCTACCCTTTCCTGTCATTATATTACCCTGGTCTACCCTCTCCTGCCATTATATAACCCTGGTCTACCCTCTCTTGTCATTATATTACCCTGGTCTACCCTTTCCTGTCATTATATTACCCTGGTCTACCCTCTCCTGACATTATATTACCATGGTCTACCCTCTCATGTCATTATATTACCCTGGTCTACCCTCTCCTGTAATTGTATTACCCTGGTCTAACCTCTCCTGACATACTATTACCCTGGTCTACACTCTCCTGTCATTATATTACCCTGGTCTACCCTATCCTGTCATTATATTACCCTGGTCTACCCTCTCCTGTAGTTGTATTACCCTGGTCTACCCTCTCCTGACATAATATTACCCTGGTCTACACTCTCCTGTCATTATATTACCCTGGTCTACCTTATCCTGTCATTATATTACCCTGGTCTACCCTCTCCTGTCATTATATTACCCTGGTCTACCCTCTCCTGTCATTGTATTACCCTGGTCTACCCTCTCCTTACATTCTATTACCCTGGACTACCCTCTCCTTACATTCTCATACCCTTCTATTACCCTGGTCTACCTTTTCATGTCATTATATTACCCTGTTCTACCCTCTCCTGACATTATATTACCCTGGTCTACACTCTCCTGTCATTATATTACCCTGGTCTACCCTCTCCTGACATTATATTACCCTGGTCTACCCTCTCCTGTCATTATATTACCCTGGTCTTCCCTTTCCTGTAATTGTATTACCCTGGTCTACCCTCTCCTGACATACTATTACCCTGGTCTACACTCTACTGTCATTATATTACCCTGGTCTACCCTATCCTGTCATTATATTACCCTGGTCTACCCTCTCCTGTCATTATATTACCCTGGTCTACCCTCTCCTGTAATTGTATTACCCTGGTATACCCTCTCCTGACATAATATTACCCTGGTCTACACTCTCCTGTCATTATATTACCCTGGTCTACCTTATCCTGTCATTATATTACCCTGGTCTACCCTCTCCTGTCATTGTATTACCCTGGTCTACCCTCTCCTTACATTATATTACCCTGGACTACCCTCTCCTTACATTCTCATACCCTTCTATTACCCTGGTCTACCTTTTCATGTCATTATATTACCCTGGTCTACCCTTTCCTGTCATTATATTACTCTGGTCTACCCTCTCCTGTCATTATATAACCCTGGTCTACCCTCTCCTGTCATTAAATTACCCTGGTCTACACTCTCCTGTCATTATATTACCCTGGTCTACCCTCTCCTGACATTATATTACCCTGGTCTACCCTCTCCTGACATTATATTACCATGGCCTACCCTCTCCTGTCATTATATTACCCTGGTCTACCCTCTCCTGTAATTGTATTACCCTGGTCTACCCTCTCCTGTCATTCTATTACCCTGGTCTACCCTTTCCTGTCATTATATTACCCTGGTCTACCCTCTCCTGCCATTATATAACCCTGGTCTACCCTCTCCTGTCATTATATTACCCTGGTCTACCCTTTCCTGTCATTATATTACCCTGGTCTACCCTCTCCTGACATTATATTACCATGGTCTACCCTATCCTGTCATTATATTACCCTGGTCTACCCTCTCCTGTCATTATATTACCCTGGTCTACCCTCTCCTGTCATTCTATTACCCTGGTCTACCCTCTCCTGTCATTCTATTTAGCCTGGTCTACCCTTTCTTGTCATTATATTACCCTGGTCTACCCTCTCCTGTCATTATATAACCCTGGTCTACCCTCTCCTGTGATTAAATTACCCTGGTCTACACTCTCCTGTCATTATATTACCCTGGTCTACCCTCTCCTGTCATTATATTACCCTGGTCTACCCTCTCCTGACATTATATTACCCTGGTATACCCTCTCCTGTCATTATATTGCCCTGGTCTACCCTCTCCTGTAATTGTATTACCCTGGTCTACCCTCTCCTGTCATTATATTACCCTGGTCTACCCTCTCCTGACGTTATATTACCCTGGTCTACCCTCTCCTGACGTTATATTACCCTGGTCTACCCTCTCCTGACATTATATTACCGTGGCCTACCCTCTCCTGTCATTATATTACCCTGGTCTACCCTCTCCTGTAATTGTATTACCCTGGTCTACCCTCTCCTGTCATTCTATTACCCTGGTCTACCCTTTCCTGTCATTATATTACCCTGGTCTACCCTCTCCTGCCATTATATAACCCTGGTCTACCCTCTCCTGTCATTATATTACCCTGGTCTACCCTTTCCTGTCATTATATTACCCTGGTCTACCCTCTCCTGACATTATATTACCATGGTCTACCCTCTCCTGTCATTATATTACCCTGGTCTACCCTCTCCTGTAATTGTATTACCCTGGTCTACCCTCTCCTGTCATTCTATTACCCTGGTCTACCCTTTCCTGTCATTATATTACCCTGGTCTACCCTCTCCTGCCATTATATAACCCTGGTCTACCCTCTCCTGTCATTATATTACCCTGGTCTACCCTTTCCTGTCATTATATTACCCTGGTCTACCCTCTCCTGACATTATATTACCATGGTCTACCCTCTCCTGTCATTATATTACCCTGGTCTACCCTCTCCTGTAATTGTATTACCCTGGTCTAACCTCTCCTGACATACTATTACCCTGGTCTACACTCTCCTGTCATTATATTACCCTGGTCTACCCTATCCTGTCATTATATTACCCTGGTCTACCCTCTCCTGTCATTATATTACCCTGGTCTACCCTCTCCTGTAGTTGTATTACCCTGGTCTACCCTCTCCTGACATAATATTACCCTGGTCTACACTCTCCTGTCATTATATTACCCTGGTCTACCTTATCCTGTCATTATATTACCCTGGTCTACCCTCTCCTGTCATTGTATTACCCTGGTCTACCCTCTCCTTACATTCTATTACCCTGGACTACCCTCTCCTTACATTCTCATACCCTTCTATTACCCTGGTCTACCTTTTCATGTCATTATATTACCCTGTTCTACCCTCTCCTGACATTATATTACCCTAGTCTACACTCTCCTGTCATTATATTACCCTGGTCTACCCTCTCCTGACATTATATTACCCTGGTCTACCCTCTCCTGTCATTATATTACCCTGGTCTTCCCTTTCCTGTAATTGTATTACCCTGGTCTACCCTCTCCTGACATACTATTACCCTGGTCTACACTCTACTGTCATTATATTACCCTGGTCTACCCTATCCTGTCATTATATTACCCTGGTCTACCCTCTCCTGTCATTATATTACCCTGGTCTACCCTCTCCTGTAATTGTATTACCCTGGTATACCCTCTCCTGACATAATATTACCCTGGTCTACACTCTCCTGTCATTATATTACCCTGGTCTACCTTATCCTGTCATTATATTACCCTGGTCTACCCTCTCCTGTCATTGTATTACCCTGGTCTACCCTCTCCTTACATTATATTACCCTGGACTACCCTCTCCTTACATTCTCATACCCTTCTATTACCCTGGTCTACCTTTTCATGTCATTATATTACCCTGGTCTACCCTTTCCTGTCATTATATTACTCTGGTCTACCCTCTACTGTTATCTATTACCCTGGTCTACCCTCTCCTGTCATAATACTACCCTGGTCTACCCTCTCCTGTAATCTATTACCCTGTACGACCTTCAACTGTCATTCAATTACCCTGGTCTACCCTCTTCTGTCATTCTATTACCCTGGTCTACCCTCTCCTGGTATCTATTACCCTGGTCTAGCCTCTCCTGTCATTATATTGCCCTGGCCTACCCTATCCTGTCATTATATTGCCCTGGTCTACCCTCTCCTGTCATTATATTACCCTGGTCTACCCTCTCCTGTCATTCTATTACCCTGGTCTACCCTTTCCTGTCATTATATTACCCTGGTCTACCCTCTCCTGTCATAATACTACCCTGGTCTACCCTCTCCTGTTATCTATTACCCTGTACGACCTTCAACTGTCATTCAATTACCCTGGTCTACCCTCTTCTGTCATTCTATTACCCTGGTCTACCCTCTCCTGGTATCTATTACCGTGGTCTAGCCTCTCCTGTCATTATATTGCCCTGGTCTACCATATCCTGTCATTATATTGCCCTGGTCTACCCTATCCTGTCATTATATTACCCTGGTCTACCCTCTCCTGTCATTATATTGCCCTGGTCTACCCTCTCCTGTCATTATATTACCCTGGTCTACCATCTTCTGTTATATATTACCCTGGTCTACCCTCTCCTGTCATTCTATTACCCTGGTCTACCCTTTCCTGTCATTATATTACCCTGGTGTACCCTCTCCTGTCATTATATTACCCTGGTCTACCCTCTCCTGTCATACTTTTACTCTGGTTTACCCTCTCCTGTCATTATATTACCCGGGTCTACCCTCTCCTGTCATTGTATTACCCTGGTCTACCCTTTCCTGACATTATATTACCCTGGTCTACCCTCTCCTGTCATTATATTACCCTGGACTACCCTCTCCTGTCATTATATTACCCTGGTCTACCCTCTCCTGTCATTATATTACCCTGGTCTACCCTCTCCTGTCATTATATTGCCCTGGTCTACCATCTCCTGTTATATATTACCCTGGTCTACCCTCTCCTGCCATTATATTACCCTGGTACACCCTCTCCTGCCATTCTATTACCCTGGTCTACCCTCTCCTGTCATTATATTACCCTGGTCTACCCTCTCCTGTCATTATTTTACCCTGGTCTACCCTCTCCTGTCATACTTTTACTCTGGTCTACCCTCTCCTGCCATTTTATTACCCTGGTCTACCCTCTCCTTACATTATATTACCCTGGTCTACCCTCTCCTTACATTCTCATACCCTTCTATTACCCTGGTCTACCTTTTCATGTCATTATATTACCATGGTCTACCCTTTCCTGTCATTATATTACCCTGGTCTACCCTCTACTGTTATCTATTACCCTGGTCTACCCTCTCCTGTCATTATATTACCCTGGTCTACCCTCTCCTGTCATTGTATTACCCTGGTCTACCCTCTCCTTACATTCTATTACCCTGGACTACCCTCTCCTTACATTCTCATACCCTTCTATTACCCTGGTCTACCTTTTCATGTCATTATATTACCCTGGTCTACCCTCTCCTGTCATTATATTACCCTGGTCTACCCTCTCCTGTAATTGTATTACCCTGGTCTACCCTCTCCTGACATAATATTACCCTGGTCTACACTCTCCTGTCATTATATTACCCTGGTCTACCTTATCCTGTCATTATATTACCCTGGTCTACCCTCTCCTGTCATTGTATTACCCTGGTCTACCCTCTCCTTACATTCTATTACCCTGGACTACCCTCTCCTTACATTCTCATACCCTTCTATTACCCTGGTCTACCTTTTCATGTCATTATATTACCCTGGTCTACCCTTTCCTGTCATTATATTACTCTGGTCTACCCTTTCCTGTCATTATATTACTCTGGTCTACCCTCTACTGTCATAATACTACCCTGGTCTACCCTCTCATGTAATCTATTACCCTGTACGACCTTCAACTGTCATTCAATTACCCTGGTCTACCCTCTTCTGTCATTCTATTACCCTGGTCTACCCTCTCCTGGTATCTATTACCCTGGTCTACCCTCTCCTGACATTATATTACCCTGGTCTACCCTCTCCTGTCATTATATTACCCTGGACTACCCTCTCCTGTCATTATATTACCCTGGTCTACCCTCTCCTGTCATTATATTACCCTGGTCTACCCTCTCCTGTCATTATATTGCCCTGGTCTACCATCTCCTGTTATATATTACCCTGGTCTACCCTCTCCTGCCATTATATTACCCTGGTATACCCTCTCCTGCCATTATATTACCCTGGTCTACCCTCTCCTGTCATTATATTACCCTGGTCTACCAGCTCCTGTCATTATTTTACCCTGGTCTACCCTCTCCTGTCATACTTTTACTCTGGTCTACCCTCTCCTGCCATTTTATTACCCTGGTCTACCCTCTCCTGACATTATATTACCATGGTCTACCCTCTCCTGTCATTATATTACCCTGGTCTACCCTCTCCTGTAATTGTATTACCCTGGTCTACCCTCTCCTGTCATTCTATTACCCTGGTCTACCCTTTCCTGTCATTATATTACCCTGGTCTACCCTCTCCTGCCATTATATAACCCTGGTCTACCCTCTCCTGTCATTATATTACCCTGGTCTACCCTTTCCTGTCATTATATTACCCTGGTCTACCCTCTCCTGACATTATATTACCATGGTCTACCCTCTCATGTCATTATATTACCCTGGTCTACCCTCTCCTGTAATTGTATTACCCTGGTCTAACCTCTCCTGACATACTATTACCCTGGTCTACACTCTCCTGTCATTATATTACCCTGGTCTACCCTATCCTGTCATTATATTACCCTGGTCTACCCTCTCCTGTCATTATATTACCCTGGTCTACCCTCTCCTGTAGTTGTATTACCCTGGTCTACCCTCTCCTGACATAATATTACCCTGGTCTACACTCTCCTGTCATTATATTACCCTGGTCTACCTTATCCTGTCATTATATTACCCTGGTCTACCCTCTCCTGTCATTGTATTACCCTGGTCTACCCTCTCCTTACATTCTATTACCCTGGACTACCCTCTCCTTACATTCTCATACCCTTCTATTACCCTGGTCTACCTTTTCATGTCATTATATTACCCTGTTCTACCCTCTCCTGACATTATATTACCCTGGTCTACACTCTCCTGTCATTATATTACCCTGGTCTACCCTCTCCTGACATTATATTACCCTGGTCTACCCTCTCCTGTCATTATATTACCCTGGTCTTCCCTTTCCTGTAATTGTATTACCCTGGTCTACCCTCTCCTGACATACTATTACCCTGGTCTACACTCTACTGTCATTATATTACCCTGGTCTACCCTATCCTGTCATTATATTACCCTGGTCTACCCTCTCCTGTCATTATATTACCCTGGTCTACCCTCTCCTGTAATTGTATTACCCTGGTATACCCTCTCCTGACATAATATTACCCTGGTCTACACTCTCCTGTCATTATATTACCCTGGTCTACCTTATCCTGTCATTATATTACCCTGGTCTACCCTCTCCTGTCATTGTATTACCCTGGTCTACCCTCTCCTTACATTATATTACCCTGGACTACCCTCTCCTTACATTCTCATACCCTTCTATTACCCTGGTCTACCTTTTCATGTCATTATATTACCCTGGTCTACCCTTTCCTGTCATTATATTACTCTGGTCTACCCTCTCCTGTCATTATATAACCCTGGTCTACCCTCTCCTGTCATTAAATTACCCTGGTCTACACTCTCCTGTCATTATATTACCCTGGTCTACCCTCTCCTGACATTATATTACCCTGGTCTACCCTCTCCTGACATTATATTACCATGGCCTACCCTCTCCTGTCATTATATTACCCTGGTCTACCCTCTCCTGTAATTGTATTACCCTGGTCTACCCTCTCCTGTCATTCCATTACCCTGGTCTACCCTTTCCTGTCATTATATTACCCTGGTCTACCCTCTCCTGCCATTATATAACCCTGGTCTACCCTCTCCTGTCATTATATTACCCTGGTCTACCCTTTCCTGTCATTATATTACCCTGGTCTACCCTCTCCTGACATTATATTACCATGGTCTACCCTATCCTGTCATTATATTACCCTGGTCTACCCTCTCCTGTCATTATATTACCCTGGTCTACCCTCTCCTGTCATTCTATTACCCTGGTCTACCCTCTCCTGTCATTCTATTTAGCCTGGTCTACCTTTTCTTGTCATTATATTACCCTGGTCTACCCTCTCCTGTCATTATATAACCCTGGTCTACCCTCTCCTGTGATTAAATTACCCTGGTCTACACTCTCCTGTCATTATATTACCCTGGTCTACCCTCTCCTGTCATTATATTACCCTGGTCTACCCTCTCCTGACATTATATTACCCTGGTATACCCTCTCCTGTCATTATATTGCCCTGGTCTACCCTCTCCTGTAATTGTATTACCCTGGTCTACCCTCTCCTGTCATTATATTACCCTGGTCTACCCTCTCCTGACGTTATATTACCCTGGTCTACCCTCTCCTGACGTTATATTACCCTGGTCTACCCTCTCCTGACATTATATTACCGTGGCCTACCCTCTCCTGTCATTATATTACCCTGGTCTACCCTCTCCTGTAATTGTATTACCCTGGTCTACCCTCTCCTGTCATTCTATTACCCTGGTCTACCCTTTCCTGTCATTATATTACCCTGGTCTACCCTCTCCTGCCATTATATAACCCTGGTCTACCCTCTCCTGTCATTATATTACCCTGGTCTACCCTTTCCTGTCATTATATTACCCTGGTCTACCCTCTCCTGTCATTATTATACCCTGGTCTACCCTCTCCTGTAATTGTATTACCCTGGTCTACCCTCTCCTGTCATTCTATTACCCTGGTCTACCCTTTCCTGTCATTATATTACCCTGGTCTACCCTCTCCTGCCATTATATAACCCTGGTCTACCCTCTCCTGTCATTATATTACCCTGGTCTACCCTTTCCTGTCATTATATTACCCTGGTCTACCCTCTCCTGACATTATATTACCATGGTCTACCCTCTCCTGTCATTATATTACCCTGGTCTACCCTCTCCTGTAATTGTATTACCCTGGTCTAACCTCTCCTGACATACTATTACCCTGGTCTACACTCTCCTGTCATTATATTACCCTGGTCTACCCTCTCCTGTCATTATATTACCCTGGTCTACCCTCTCCTGTAGTTGTATTACCCTGGTCTACCCTCTCCTGACATAATATTACCCTGGTCTACACTCTCCTGTCATTATATTACCCTGGTCTACCTTATCCTGTCATTATATTACCCTGGTCTACCCTCTCCTGTCATTGTATTACCCTGGTCTACCCTCTCCTTACATTCTATTACCCTGGACTACCCTCTCCTTACATTCTCATACCCGTCTATTACCCTGGTCTACCTTTTCATGTCATTATATTACCCTGTTCTACCCTCTCCTGACATTATATTACCCTAGTCTACACTCTCCTGTCATTATATTACCCTGGTCTACCCTCTCCTGACATTATATTACCCTGGTCTACCCTCTCCTGTCATTATATTACCCTGGTCTTCCCTTTCCTGTAATTGTATTACCCTGGTCTACCCTCTCCTGACATACTATTACCCTGGTCTACACTCTACTGTCATTATATTACCCTGGTCTACCCTATCCTGTCACTATATTACCCTGGTCTACCCTCTCCTGTCATTATATTACCCTGGTCTACCCTCTCCTGTAATTGTATTACCCTGGTATACCCTCTCCTGACATAATATTACCCTGGTCTACACTCTCCTGTCATTATATTACCCTGGTCTACCTTATCCTGTCATTATATTACCCTGGTCTACCCTCTCCTGTCATTGTATTACCCTGGTCTACCCTCTCCTTACATTATATTACCCTGGACTACCCTCTCCTTACATTCTCATACCCTTCTATTACCCTGGTCTACCTTTTCATGTCATTATATTACCCTGGTCTACCCTTTCCTGTCATTATATTACTCTGGTCTACCCTCTACTGTTATCTATTACCCTGGTCTACCCTCTCCTGTCATAATACTACCCTGGTCTACCCTCTCCTGTAATCTATTACCCTGTACGACCTTCAACTGTCATTCAATTACCCTGGTCTACCCTCTTCTGTCATTCTATTACCCTGGTCTACCCTCTCCTGGTATCTATTACCCTGGTCTAGCCTCTCCTGTCATTATATTGCCCTGGCCTACCCTATCCTGTCATTATATTGCCCTGGTCTACCCTCTCCTGTCATTATATTACCCTGGTCTACCCTCTCCTGTCATTCTATTACCCTGGTCTACCCTTTCCTGTCATTATATTACCCTGGTCTACCCTCTCCTGTCATAATACTACCCTGGTCTACCCTCTCCTGTTATCTATTACCCTGTACGACCTTCAACTGTCATTCAATTACCCTGGTCTACCCTCTTCTGTCATTCTATTACCCTGGTCTACCCTCTCCTGGTATCTATTACCGTGGTCTAGCCTCTCCTGTCATTATATTGCCCTGGTCTACCATATCCTGTCATTATATTGCCCTGGTCTACCCTATCCTGTCATTATATTACCCTGGTCTACCCTCTCCTGTCATTATATTGCCCTGGTCTACCCTCTCCTGTCATTATATTACCCTGGTCTACCATCTTCTGTTATATATTACCCTGGTCTACCCTCTCCTGTCATTCTATTACCCTGGTCTACCCTTTCCTGTCATTATATTACCCTGGTGTACCCTCTCCTGTCATTATATTACCCTGGTCTACCCTCTCCTGTCATACTTTTACTCTGGTTTACCCTCTCCTGTCATTATATTACCCGGGTCTACCCTCTCCTGTCATTGTATTACCCTGGTCTACCCTTTCCTGACATTATATTACCCTGGTCTACCCTCTCCTGTCATTATATTACCCTGGACTACCCTCTCCTGTCATTATATTACCCTGGTCTACCCTCTCCTGTCATTATTTTACCCTGGTCTACCCTCTCCTGTCATACTTTTACTCTGGTCTACCCTCTCCTGCCATTTTATTACCCTGGTCTACCCTCTCCTTACATTATATTACCCTGGTCTACCCTCTCCTTACATTCTCATACCCTTCTATTACCCTGGTCTACCTTTTCATGTCATTATATTACCATGGTCTACCCTTTCCTGTCATTATATTACCCTGGTCTACCCTCTACTGTTATCTATTACCCTGGTCTACCCTCTCCTGTCATTATATTACCCTGGTCTACCCTCTCCTGTCATTGTATTACCCTGGTCTACCCTCTCCTTACATTCTATTACCCTGGACTACCCTCTCCTTACATTCTCATACCCTTCTATTACCCTGGTCTACCTTTTCATGTCATTATATTACCCTGGTCTACCCTCTCCTGTCATTATATTACCCTGGTCTACCCTCTCCTGTAATTGTATTACCCTGGTCTACCCTCTCCTGACATAATATTACCCTGGTCTACACTCTCCTGTCATTATATTACCCTGGTCTACCTTATCCTGTCATTATATTACCCTGGTCTACCCTCTCCTGTCATTGTATTACCCTGGTCTACCCTCTCCTTACATTCTATTACCCTGGACTACCCTCTCCTTACATTCTCATACCCTTCTATTACCCTGGTCTACCTTTTCATGTCATTATATTACCCTGGTCTACCCTTTCCTGTCATTATATTACTCTGGTCTACCCTTTCCTGTCATTATATTACTCTGGTCTACCCTCTACTGTTATCTATTACCCTGGTCTACCCTCTCCTGTCATAATACTACCCTGGTCTACCCTCTCATGTAATCTATTACCCTGTACGACCTTCAACTGTCATTCAATTACCCTGGTCTACCCTCTTCTTTCATTCTATTACCCTGGTCTACCCTCTCCTGGTATCTATTACCCTGGTCTACCCTCTCCTGACATTATATTACCCTGGTCTACCCTCTCCTGTCATTATATTACCCTGGACTACCCTCTCCTGTCATTATATTACCCTGGTCTACCCTCTCCTGTCATTATATTACCCTGGTCTACCCTCTCCTGTCATTATATTGCCCTGGTCTACCATCTCCTGTTATATATTACCCTGGTCTACCCTCTCCTGCCATTATATTACCCTGGTATACCCTCTCCTGCCATTATATTACCCTGGTCTACCCTCTCCTGTCATTATATTACCCTGGTCTACCAGCTCCTGTCATTATTTTACCCTGGTCTACCCTCTCCTGTCATACTTTTACTCTGGTCTACCCTCTCCTGCCATTTTATTACCCTGGTCTACCCTCTCCTTACATTATATTACCCTGGTCTACCCTCTCCTTACATTCTCATACCCTTCTATTACCCTGGTCTACCTTTTCATGTCATTATATTACCATGGTCTACCCTTTCCTGTCATTATATTACCCTGGTCTACCCTCTACTGTTATCTATTACCCTGGTCTACCCTCTCCTGTTATCTATTACCCTGTACGATCTTCAACTGTCATTCATTTACCCTGGTCTACCCTCTTCTGTCATTCTATTACCCTGGTCTACCCTCTCCTGGTATCTATAACCCTGGTCTACCCTCTCCTGTCATTAAATTACCCTGGTCTACACTCTCCTTTCATTATATTACCCTGGTCTACCCTCTCCTGACATTATATTACCCTGGTCTACCCTCTCCTGTCATTATATTACCCTGGTCTACCCTCTCCTGACATTATATTACCCTGGTCTACCCTCTCCTGTCATTATATTGCCCTGGTCTACCCTCTCCTGTAATCGTATTACCCTGGTCTACCCTCTCCTGTCATTATATTACCCTGGTCTACCCTCTCCTGTCATTGTATTACCCTGGTCTACCCTCTCCTGACATTATATTACCCTGGTCTACCCTCTCCTGACATTATATTACCCTGGTCTACCCTCTCCTGTCATTATATTACCCTGGTCTACCCTCTCCTGTCATACTTTTACTCTGGTCTACCCTCTCCTGCCATTTTATTACCCTGGTCTACCCTCTCCTTACATTCTATTACCCTTGTCTACCCTCTCCTTACATTCTCATACCCTTCTATTACCCTGGTCTACCTTTTCATGTCATTATATTACCCTGGTCTACCCTTTCCTGTCATTATATTACCCTGGTCTACCCTCTACTGTTATCTATTACCCTGGTCTACCCTCTCCTGTTATCTATTACCGTGTACGATCTTCAACTGTCATTCATTTACCCTGGTCTACCCTCTTCTGTCATTCTATTACCCTGGTCTACCCTCTCCTGGTATCTATTACCCTGGTCTAGCCTCTCATGTCAGTATATTGCCCTGGTCTACCCTATCCTGTCATTATATTACCCTGGTCTACCCTCTCCTGACATTATATTACCCTGGCCTACCCTCTCCTGTCATTATATTACCCTGGTCTACCCTCTCATGTAATCTATTACCCTGTACGACCTTCAACTGTCATTCAATTACCCTGGTCTACCCTCTTCTGTCATTCTATTACCCTGGTCTACCCTCTCCTGGTATCTATTACCCTGGTCTACCCTCTCCTGACATTATATTACCCTGGTCTACCCTCTCCTGTCATTATATTACCCTGGACTACCCTCTCCTGTCATTATATTACCCTGGTCTACCAGCTCCTGTCATTATTTTACCCTGGTCTACCCTCTCCTGTCATACTTTTACTCTGGTCTACCCTCTCCTGCCATTTTATTACCCTGGTCTACCCTCTCCTTACATTATATTACCCTGGTCTACCCTCTCCTTACATTCTCATACCCTTCTATTGCCCTGGTTTACCCTATCCTGTCATTATATTACCCTGGTCTACCCTCTCCTGTCATTATATTACCCTGGTCTACCCTCTCCTGTCATTATATTACCCTGGTCTACCCTCTCCTGTCATTCTATTACCCTGGTCTACCCTTTCTTGTCATTATATTACCCTGGTCTACCCTCTCCTGTCATTCTATAACCCTGGTCTACCCTCTCCTGTCATTAAATGACCCTGGTCTACACTCTCCTTTCATTATATTACCCTGGTCTACCCTCTCCTGACATTATATTACCCTGGTCTACCCTCTCCTGTCATTATATTACCCTGGTCTACCCTCTCCTGACATTATATTACCCTGGTCTACCCTCTCCTGTCATTATATTGCCCTGGTCTACCCTCTCCTGTAATCGTATTACCCTGGTCTACCCTCTCCTGTCATTATATTACCCTGGTCTACCCTCTCCTGTCATTGTATTACCCTGGTCTACCCTCTCCTGACATTATATTACCCTGGTCTACCCTCTCCTGACATTATATTACCCTGGTCTAGCCTCTCCTGTCATTATATTACCCTGGTCTACCCTCTCCTGTCATACTTTTACTCTGGTCTACCCTCTCCTGCCATTTTATTACCCTGGTCTACCCTCTCCTTACATTATATTACCCTTGTCTACCCTCTCCTTACATTCTCATACCCTTCTATTACCCTGGTCTACCTTTTCATGTCATTATATTACCCTGGTCTACCCTTTCCTGTCATTATATTACCCTGGTCTACCCTCTACTGTTATCTATTACCCTGGTCTACCCTCTCCTGTTATCTATTACCGTGTACGATCTTCAACTGTCATTCATTTACCCTGGTCTACCCTCTTCTGTCATTCTATTACCCTGGTCTACCCTCTCCTGGTATCTATTACCCTGGTCTAGCCTCTCATGTCAGTATATTGCCCTGGTCTACCCTATCCTGTCATTATATTACCCTGGTCTACCCTCTCCTGTCATTATATTACCCTGGTCTACCCTCTCCTGACATTATATTACCCTGGCCTACCCTCTCCTGTCATTATATTACCCTGGTCTACCTTCTCCTGTAATTGTATTACCCTGGTCTACCCTCTCCTGTCATTCTATTACCCTGGTCTACCCTTTCCTGTCATTATATTACCCTGGTCTACCCTCTCCTGTCATTATATAACCCTGGTCTACCCTCTCCTGTCATTATATTACCCTGGTCTACCCTTTCCTGTCATTATATTACCCTGGTCTACCCTCTCCTGACATTATATTACCATGGTCTACCCTCTCCTGTCATTATATTACCCTGGTCTACCCTCTCCTGTAATTGTATTACCCTGGTCTAACCTCTCCTGACATACTATTACCCTGGTCTACACTCTCCTGTCATTATATTACCCTGGTCTACCCTATCCTGTCATTATATTACCCTGGTCTACCCTCTCCTGTCATTATATTACCCTGGTCTACCCTCTCCTGTAATTGTATTACCCTGGTCTACCCTCTCCTGACATTCTATTACCCTGGTCTACACTCTCCTGTCATTATATTACCCTGGTCTACCTTATCCTGTCATTATATTACCCTGGTCTACCCTCTCCTGTCATTGTATTACACTGGTCTACCCTCTCCTTACATTCTATTACCCTGGACTACCCTCTCCTTACATTCTCATACCCTTCTATTACCCTGTTCTACCTTTTCATGTCATTATATTACCCTGGTCTACCCTCTCCTGACATTATATTACCCTGGTCTACACTCTCCTGTCATTATATTACCCTGGTCTACCCTCTCCTGACATTATATTACCCTGGTCTACCCTCTCCTGTTATCTATTACCCTGTACGATCTTCAACTGTCATTCATTTACCCTGGTCTACCCTCTTCTGTCATTCTATTACCCTGGTCTACCCTCTCCTGGTATCTATTACCCTGGTCTAGCCTCTCCTGTCAGTATATTGCCCTGGTCTACCCTATCCTGTCATTATATTACCCTGGTCTACCCTCTCCTGTCATTATATTACCCTGGTCTACCCTCTCCTGTCATTATATTACCCTGGTCTACCCTCTCCTGTCATTCTATTACCCTGGTCTACCCTTTCTTGTCATTATATTACCCTGGTCTACCCTCTCCTGTCATTCTATAACCCTGGTCTACCCTCTCCTGTCATTAAATTACTCTGGTCTACACTCTCCTTTCATTATATTACCCTGGTCTACCCTCTCCTGACATTATATTACCCTGGTCTACCCTCTCCTGTCATTATATTACCCTGGTCTACCCTCTCCTGACATTATATTACCCTGGTCTACCCTCTCCTGTCATTATATTGCCCTGGTCTACCCTCTCCTGTAATCGTATTACCCTGGTCTACCCTCTCCTGTCATTATATTACCCTGGTCTACCCTCTCCTGTCATTGTATTACCCTGGTCTACCCTCTCCTGACATTATATTACCCTGGTCTACCCTCTCCTGACATTATATTACCCTGGTCTACCCTCTCCTGTCATTATATTACCCTGGTCTACCCTCTCCTGTCATACTTTTACTCTGGTCTACCCTCTCCTGCCATTTTATTACCCTGGTCTACCCTCTCCTTACATTATATTACCCTTGTCTACCCTCTCCTTACATTCTCATACCCTTCTATTACCCTGGTCTACCTTTTCATGTCATCATATTACCCTGGTCTACCCTTTCCTGTCATTATATTACCCTGGTCTACCCTCTACTGTTATCTATTACCCTGGTCTACCCTCTCCTGTTATCTATTACCGTGTACGATCTTCAACTGTCATTCATTTACCCTGGTCTACCCTCTTCTGTCATTCTATTACCCTGGTCTACCCTCTCCTGGTATCTATTACCCTGGTCTAGCCTCTCATGTCATTATATTACCCTGGTCTACCCTCTCCTGTCATTGTATTACACTGGTCTACCCTCTCCTTACATTCTATTACCCTGGACTACCCTCTCCTTACATTCTCATACCCTTCTATTACCCTGGTCTACCTTTTCATGTCATTATATTACCCTGGTCTACCCTCTCCTGACATTATATTACCCTGGTCTACACTCTCCTGTCATTATATTACCCTGGTCTACCCTCTCCTGACATTATATTACCCTGGTCTACCCTCTCCTGTCATTATATTACCCTGGTCTACCCTCTCCTGTAATTGTATTACCCTGGTCTACCCTCTCCTGACATACTATTACCCTGGTCTACACTCTCCTGTCATTATATTACCCTGGTCTACCCTATCCTGTCATTATATTACCCTGGTCTACCCTCTCCTGTCATTATATTACCCTGGTCTACCCTCTCCTGTAATTTTATTACCCTGGTCTACCCTCTCCTGACATAATATTACCCTGGTCTAAACTCTCCTGTCATTATATTACCCTGGTCTACCTTATCCTGTCATTATATTACCCTGGTCTACCCTCTCCTGTCATTGTATTACCCTGGTCTACCCTCTCCTTACATTCTATTACCCTGGACTACCCTCTCCTTACATTCTCATACCCTTCTATTACCCTGGTCTACCCTTTCCTGTCATTATATTACTCTGGTCTACCCTCTACTGTTATCTATTACCCTGGTCTACCCTCTCCTGTCATAATACTACCCTGGTCTACCCTCTCATGTAATCTATTACCCTGTACGACCTTCAACTGTCATTCAATTACCCGGGTCTACCCTCTTCTGTCATTCTATTACCCTGGTCTACCCTCTCCTGGTATCTATTACCCTGGTCTAGCCTCTCCTGTCATTATATTGCCCTGGCCTACCCTATCCTGTCATTATATTGCCCTGGTCTACCCTATCCTGTCATTATATTACCCTGGTCTACCCTCTCCTGTCATTATATTACCCTGGTCTACCCTCTAATGTCATTATATTACCCTGGTCTACCCTCTCCTGTCATTCTATTACCCTGGTCTACCCTTTCCTGTCATTATATTACCCTGGTGTACCCTCTCCTGTCATAACACTACCCTGGTCTACCCTCTCCTGTTATCTATTACCCTGTACGACCTTCAACTGTCATTCAATTACCCTGGTCTACCCTCTTCTGTCATTCTATTACCCTGGTCTAACCTCTCCTGGTATCTATTACCCTGGCCTACCCTATCCTGTCATTATATTGCCCTGGTCTACCCTATCCTGTCATTATATTACCCTGGTCTACCCTCTCCTGTCATTATTTTACCCTGGTCTACCCTCTAATGTCATTATATTACCCTGGTCTACCCTCTCCTGTCATTCTATTACTCTGGTCTACCCTTTCCTGTCATTATATTACCCTGGTCTACCCTCTCCTGTCATAATACTACCCTGGTCTACCCTCTCCTGTTATCTATTACCCTGTACGACCTTCAACTGTCATTCAATTACCCTGGTCTACCCTCTTCTGTCATTCTATTACCCTGGTCTACCCTATCCTGTCATTATATTGCCCTGGTCTACCCTATCCTGTCATTATATTGCCCTGGTCTACCCTATCCTGTCATTATATTACCCTGGTCTACCCTCTCCTGTCATTATATTACCCTGGTCTACCCTCTCCTGTAATTGTATTACCCTGGTCTAACCTCTCCTGACATAGTATTACCCTGGTCTACACTCTCCTGTCATTATATTACCCTGGTCTACCCTCTCCTGTCATTATATTACCCTGGTCTACCCTCTCCTGTAATTGTATTACCCTGGTCTACCCTCTCCTGACATAATATTACCCTGGTCTACACTCTCCTGTCATTATATTACCCTGGTCTACCTTATCCTGTCATTATATTACCCTGGTCTACCCTCTCCTGTCATTGTATTACCCTGGTCTACCCTCTCCTTACATTCTATTACCCTGGACTACCCTCTCCTTACATTCTCATACCCTTCTATTACCCTGGTCTACCTTTTCATGTCATTATATTACCCTGGTCTACCCTCTCCTGACATTATATTACCCTGGTCTACACTCTCCTGTCATTATATTACCCTGGTCTACCCTCTCCTGACATTATATTACCCTGGTCTACCCTCTCCTGTCATTATATTACCCTGGTCTACCCTCTCCTGTAATTGTATTACCCTGGTCTACCCTCTCCTGACATACTATTACCCTGGTCTACCCTCTCCTGTCATAATACTACCCTGGTCTACCCTCTCCTGTAATCTATTACCCTGTACGACCTTCAACTGTCATTCAATTACCCTGGTCTACCCTCTTCTGTCATTCTATTACCCTGGTCTACCCTCTCCTGGTATCTATTACCCTGGTCTAGCCTCTCCTGTCATTATATTGCCCTGGCCTACCCTATCCTGTCATTATATTGCCCTGGTCAACCCTATCCTGTCATTATATTACCCTGGTCTACCCTCTCCTGTCATTATATTACCCTGGTCTACCTTATCCTGTCATTATATTACCCTCGTCTACCCTCTCCTGTCATTGTATTACCCTCGTCTACCCTCTCCTTACATTCTATTACCCTGGACTACCCTCTCCTTACATTCTCATACCCTTCTATTACCCTGGTCTACCTTTTCATGTCATTATATTACCCTGGTCTACCCTCTCCTGACATTATATTACCCTGGTCTACACTCTCCTGTCATTATATTACCCTGGTCTACCCTCTCCTGACATTATATTACCATGGTCTACCCTCTCCTGTCATTATATTACCCTGGTCTACCCTCTCCTGTAATTGTATTACCCCGGTCTACCCTCTCCTGACATACTATTACCCTGGTCTACACTCTCCTGTCATTATATTACCCTGGTCTACCCTATCCTGTCATTATATTACCCTGGTCTACCCTCTCCTGTCATTATATTACCCTGGTCTACCCTCTCCTGTAATTGTATTACCCTGGTCTACCCTCTCCTGACATAATATTATCCTGGTCTACACTCTCCTGTCATTATATTACCCTGGTCTACCCTCTCCTGTCATTGTATTACCCTGGTCTACCCTCTCCTTACATTCTATTACCCTGGACTACCCTCTCCTTACATTCTCATACCTTTCTATTACCCTGGTCTACCTTTTCATGTCATTATATTACCCTGGTCTACCCTCTAATGTCATTATATTACCCTGGTCTACCCTCTACTGTTATCTATTACCCTGGTCTACCCTCTCCTGTCATAATACTACCCTGGTCTACCCTCTCCTGTAATCTATTACCCTGTACGACCTTCAACTGTCATTCAATTACCCTGGTCTACCCTCTTCTGTCATTCTATTACCCTGGTCTACCCTCTCCTGGTATCTATTGCCCTGGCCTACCCTATCCTGTCATTATATTGCCCTGGTCTACCCTATCCTGTCATAATATTACCCTGGTCTACCCTCTCCTGTCATTATATTACCCTGGTCTACCCTCTAATATCATTATATTACCCTGGTCTACCCTCTTCTGTCATTCTATTACCCTGGTCTACCCTTTCCTGTCATTATATTACCCTGGTCTACCCTCTCCTGTCATAATACTACCCTGGTCTACCCTCTCCTGTTATCTATTACCCTGTACGACCTTCAACTGTCATACAATTACCCTGGTCTACCCTATCCTGTCATTATATTGCCCTGGTCTACCCTATCCTGTCATTATATTACCCTGGTCTACCCTCTCCTGTCATTATATTTCCCTGGTCTACCCTCTAATGTCATTATATTACCCTGGTCTACCCTCTCCTGTCATTATATTACCCTGGTCTACCCTCTACTGTCATTGTATTACCCTGGTCTACCCTCTCCTGTCATTCTATTACCCTGGTCTACCCTCTCCTGTCATTATATTACCCTGGTCTACCCTCTCCTGTCATAATACTACCCTGGTCTACCCTCTCCTGTTATCTATTACCCTGTACGACCTTCAACTGTCATTCAATTACCCTGGTCTACCCTCTTCTGTCATTCTATTACCCTGGACTACACTCTCCTGGTATCTATTACCCTGGTCTAGCCTCTCCTGTCATTATATTGCCCTGGTCTACCCTATCCTGTCATTATATTGCCCTGGTCTACCCTATCCTGTCATTATATTACCCTGGTCTACCCTCTCCTGTCATTATATTATCCTGGTCTACCCTCTCCTGTCATTATATTACCCTGGTCTACCATCTTCTGTTATATATTACCCTGGTCTACCCTCTCCTGTCATTATATTACCCTGGTCTACCCTCTCCTGTCATTATATTACCCTGGTCTACCCTTTCCTGTCATTATATTACCCTGGTCTACCCTCTCCTGTCATTATATTACCCTGGTCTACCCTCTCCTGTCATTCTATTACCCTGGTCTACCCTCTCCTGTCATTATATTACCCTGGTCTACACTCTCCTGTCATTATATTACCCTGGTCTACCATCTTCTGTTATATATTACCCTGGTCTACCCTCTCCTGTCATTATATTACCCTGGTCTACCCTCTCCTGTCATTCTATTACCCTGGTCTACCCTTTCCTGTCATTATATTACCCTGGTCTACCCTCTCCTGTCATTATATTACCCTGGTCTACCCTCTCCTGTCATTCTATTACCCTGGTCTACCTTCTCCTGTCATTATATTACCCTGGTCTACCCTCTCCTGTCATTATATTACCCTGGTCTACCATCTTCTGTTATATATTACCCTGGTCTACCCTCTCCTGTCATTATATTACCCTGGTCTACCCTCTCCTGTCATTCTATTACCCTGGACTACACTCTCCTGGTATCTATTACCCTGGTCTACCCTCTCCTGTCATAATACTACCCTGGTCTACCCTCTCCTGTTATCTATTACCCTGTACGACCTTCAACTGTCATTCAATTACCCTGGTCTACCCTCTTCTGTCATTCTATTACCCTGGACTACACTCTCCTGGTATCTATTACCCTGGTCTAGCCTCTCCTGTCATTATATTGCCCTGGTCTACCCTATCCTGTCATTATATTGCCCTGGTCTACCCTATCCTGTCATTATATTACCCTGGTCTACCCTCTCCTGTCATTATATTATCCTGGTCTACCCTCTCCTGTCATTATATTACCCTGGTCTACCATCTTCTGTTATATATTACCCTGGTCTACCCTCTCCTGTCATTATATTACCCTGGTCTACCCTCTCCTGTCATTCTATTACCCTGGTCTACCCTTTCCTGTCATTATATTACCCTGGTCTACCCTCTCCTGTCATTATATTACCCTGGTCTACCCTCTCCTGTCATTCTATTACCCTGGTCTACCCTCTCCTGTCATTATATTACCCTGGTCTACCCTCTCCTGTCATTATATTACCCTGGTCTACCATCTTCTGTTATATATTACCCTGGTCTACCCTCTCCTGTCATTATATTACCCTGGTCTACCCTCTCCTGTCATTCTATTACCCTGGTCTACCCTTTCCTGTCATTATATTACCCTGGTCTACCCTCTCCTGTCATTATATTACCCTGGTCTACCCTCTCCTGTCATTCTATTACCCTGGTCTACCTTCTCCTGTCATTATATTACCCTGGTCTACCCTCTCCTGTCATTATATTACCCTGGTCTACCATCTTCTGTTATATATTACCCTGGTCTACCCTCTCCTGTCATTATATTACCCTGGTCTACCCTCTCCTGTCATTCTATTACCCTGGACTACCCTTTCCTGTCATTTAATTACCCTGGTCTACCCTCTCCTGTCATTATATTACCCTGGTCTACCCTCTCCTGTCATTATATTACCCTGGACTACCCTCTCCTGTCATTATATTACCCTGGTCTACCCTCTCCTGTCATTATATTACCCTGGTCTACCCTCTCCTGACATAATATTACCCTGGTCTACACTCTCCTGTCATTATATTACCCTGGTCTACCTTATCCTGTCATTATATTACCCTGGTCTACCCTCTCCTGTCATTGTATTACCCTGGTATACCCTCTCCTTACATTCTATTAGCCTGGACTACCCTCTCCTTACATTCTCATACCCTTCTATTACCCTGGTCTACCTTTTCATGTCATTATATTACCCTGGTCTACCCTTTCCTGTCATTATATTACTCTGGTCTACCCTCTACTGTTATCTATTACCCTGGTCTACCCTCTCCTGTCATAATACTACCCTGGTCTACCCTCTCCTGTAATTGTATTACCCTGGTCTACCCTCTCCTGACATACTATTACCCTGGTCTACACTCTCCTGTCATTATATTACCCTGGTCTACCCTATCCTGTCAATATATTACCCTGGTCTACCCTCTCCTGTCATTATATTACCCTGGTCTACCCTCTCCTGTAATTGTATTACCCTGGTCTACCCTCTCCTGACATAATATTACCCTGGTCTACACTCTCCTGTCATTATATTACCCTGGTCTACCTTATCCTGTCATTATATTACCCTGGTCTACCCTCTCCTGTCATTGTATTACCCTGGTCTACCCTCTCCTTACATTCTATTACCCTGGACTACCCTCTCCTTACATTCTCATACCCTTCTATTACCCTGGTCTACCTTTTCATGTCATTATATTACCCTGGTCTACCCTTTCCTGTCATTATATTACTCTGGTCTACCCTCTACTGTTAACTATTACCCTGGTCTACCCTCTCCTGTCATAATACTACCCTGGTCTACCCTCTCCTGTAATCTATTACCCTGTACAACCTTCAACTGTCATTCAATTACCCTGGTCTACCCTCTTCTGTCATTCTATTACCCTGGTCTACCCTCTCCTGGTATCTATTACCCTGGTCTAGCCTCTCCTGTCATTATATTGCCCTGGCCTACCCTATCCTGTCATTATATTGCCCTGGTCAACCCTATCCTGTCATTATATTACCCTGGTCTACCCTCTCCTGTCATTATATTACCCTGGTCTACCTTATCCTGTCATTATATTACCCTCGTCTACCCTCTCCTGTCATTGTATTACCCTGGTCTACCCTCTCCTTACATTCTATTACCCTGGACTACCCTCTCCTTACATTCTCATACCCTTCTATTACCCTGGTCTACCTTTTCATGTCATTATATTACCCTGGTCTACCCTCTCCTGACATTATATTACCCTGGTCTACACTCTCCAGTCATTATATTACCCTGGTCTACCCTCTCCTGACATTATATTACCCTGGTCTACCCTCTCCTGTCATTATATTACCCTGGTCTACCCTCTCCTGTAATTGTATTACCCCGGTCTACCCTCTCCTGACATACTATTACCCTGGTCTACACTCTCCTGTCATTATATTACCCTGGTCTACCCTATCCTGTCATTATATTACCCTGGTCTACCCTCTCCTGTCATTATATTACCCTGGTCTACCCTCTCCTGTAATTGTATTACCCTGGTCTACCCTCTCCTGACATAATATTACCCTGGTCTACACTCTCCTGTCATTATATTACCCTGGTCTACCTTATCCTGTCATTATATTACCCTGGTCTACCCTCTCCTGTCATTGTATTACCCTGGTCTACCCTCTCCTTACATTCTATTAGCCTGGACTACCCTCTCCTTACATTCTCATATCCTTCTATTACCCTGGTCTACCTTTTCATGTCATTATATTACCCTGGTCTACCCTCTAATATCATTATATTACCCTGGTCTACCCTCTTCTGTCATTCTATTACCCTGGTCTACCCTTTCCTGTCATTATATTACCCTGGTCTACCCTCTCCTGTCATAATACTACCCTGGTCTACCCTCTCCTGTTATCTATTACCCTGTACGACCTTCAACTGTCATACAATTACCCTGGTCTACCCTATCCTGTCATTATATTGCCCTGGTCTACCCTATCCTGTCATTATATTACCCTGGTCTACCCTCTCCTGTCATTATATTACCCTGGTCTACCCTCTAATGTCATTATATTACCCTGGTCTACCCTCTCCTGTCATTATATTACCCTGGTCTACCCTCTACTGTCATTGTATTACCCTGGTCTACCCTCTCCTGTCATTCTATTACCCTGGTCTACCCTCTCCTGTCATTATATTACCCTGGTCTACCCTCTCCTGTCATAATACTACCCTGGTCTACCCTCTCCTGTTATCTATTACCCTGTACGACCTTCAACTGTCATTCAATTACCCTGGTCTACCCTCTTCTGTCATTCTATTACCCTGGACTACACTCTCCTGGTATCTATTACCCTGGTCTAGCCTCTCCTGTCATTATATTGCCCTGGTCTACCCTATCCTGTCATTATATTGCCCTGGTCTACCCTATCCTGTCATTATATTACCCTGGTCTACCCTCTCCTGTCATTATATTACCCTGGTCTACCCTCTCCTGTCATTATATTACCCTGGTCTACCATCTTCTGTTATATATTACCCTGGTCTACCCTCTCCTGTCATTATATTACCCTGGTCTACCATCTCCTGTCATTCTATTACCCTGGTCTACCCTTTCCTGTCATTATATTACCCTGGTCTACCCTCTCCTGTCATTATATTACCCTGGTCTACCCTCTCCTGTCATTCTATTACCCTGGTCTACCCTCTCCTGTCATTATATTACCCTGGTCTACCCTCTCCTGTCATTATATTACCCTGGTCTACCATCTTCTGTTATATATTACCCTGGTCTACCCTCTCCTGTCATTATATTACCCTGGTCTACCCTCTCCTGTCATTCTATTACCCTGGTCTACCCTTTCCTGTCATTATATTACCCTGGTCTACCCTCTCCTGTCATTATATTACCCTGGTCTACCCTCTCCTGTCATTCTATTACCCTGGTCTACCTTCTCCTGTCATTATATTACCCTGGTCTACCCTCTCCTGTCATTATATTACCCTGGTCTACCATCTTCTGTTATATATTACCCTGGTCTACCCTCTCCTGTCATTATATTACCCTGGTCTACCCTCTCCTGTCATTCTATTACCCTGGACTACCCTTTCCTGTCATTTAATTACCCTGGTCTACCCTCTCCTGTCATTATATTACCCTGGTCTACCCTCTCCTGTCATTATATTACCCTGGACTACCCTCTCCTGTCATTATATTACCCTGGTCTACCCTCTCCTGTCATTATATTACCCTGGTCTACCCTCTCCTGACATAATATTACCCTGGTCTACACTCTCCTGTCATTATATTACCCTGGTCTACCTTATCCTGTCATTATATTACCCTGGTCTACCCTCTCCTGTCATTGTATTACCCTGGTATACCCTCTCCTTACATTCTATTAGCCTGGACTACCCTCTCCTTACATTCTCATACCCTTCTATTACCCTGGTCTACCTTTTCATGTCATTATATTACCCTGGTCTACCCTTTCCTGTCATTATATTACTCTGGTCTACCCTCTACTGTTATCTATTAACCTGGTCTACCCTCTCCTGTCATAATACTACCCTGGTCTACCCTCTCCTGTAATTGTATTACCCTGGTCTACCCTCTCCTGACATACTATTACCCTGGTCTACACTCTCCTGTCATTATATTACCCTGGTCTACCCTATCCTGTCAATATATTACCCTGGTCTACCCTCTCCTGTCATTATATTACCCTGGTCTACCCTCTCCTGTAATTGTATTACCCTGGTCTACCCTCTCCTGACATAATATTACCCTGGTCTACACTCTCCTGTCATTATATTACCCTGGTCTACCTTATCCTGTCATTATATTACCCTGGTCTACCCTCTCCTGTCATTGTATTACCCTGGTCTACCCTCTCCTTACATTCTATTACCCTGGACTACCCTCTCCTTACATTCTCATACCCTTCTATTACCCTGGTCTACCTTTTCATGTCATTATATTACCCTGGTCTACCCTTTCCTGTCATTATATTACTCTGGTCTACCCTCTACTGTTAACTATTACCCTGGTCTACCCTCTCCTGTCATAATACTACCCTGGTCTACCCTCTCCTGTAATCTATTACCCTGTACGACCTTCAACTGTCATTCAATTACCCTGGTCTACCCTCTTCTGTCATTCTATTACCCTGGTCTACCCTCTCCTGGTATCTATTACCCTGGTCTAGCCTCTCCTGTCATTATATTGCCCTGGCCTACCCTATCCTGTCATTATATTGCCCTGGTCAACCCTATCCTGTCATTATATTACCCTGGTCTACCCTCTCCTGTCATTATATTACCCTGGTCTACCTTATCCTGTCATTATATTACCCTCGTCTACCCTCTCCTGTCATTGTATTACCCTGGTCTACCCTCTCCTTACATTCTATTACCCTGGACTACCCTCTCCTTACATTCTCATACCCTTCTATTACCCTGGTCTACCTTTTCATGTCATTATATTACCCTGGTCTACCCTCTCCTGACATTATATTACCCTGGTCTACACTCTCCTGTCATTATATTACCCTGGTCTACCCTCTCCTGACATTATATTACCCTGGTCTACCCTCTCCTGTCATTATATTACCCTGGTCTACCCTCTCCTGTAATTGTATTACCCCGGTCTACCCTCTCCTGACATACTATTACCCTGGTCTACACTCTCCTGTCATTATATTACCCTGGTCTACCCTATCCTGTCATTATATTACCCTGGTCTACCCTCTCCTGTCATTATATTACCCTGGTCTACCCTCTCCTGTAATTGTATTACCCTGGTCTACCCTCTCCTGACATAATATTACCCTGGTCTACACTCTCCTGTCATTATATTACCCTGGTCTACCTTATCCTGTCATTATATTACCCTGGTCTACCCTCTCCTGTCATTGTATTACCCTGGTCTACCCTCTCCTTACATTCTATTAGCCTGGACTACCCTCTCCTTACATTCTCATACCCTTCTATTACCCTGGTCTACCTTTTCATGTCATTATATTACCCTGGTCTACCCTTTCCTGTCATTATATTACTCTGGTCTACCCTCTACTGTTATCTATTACCCTGGTCTACCCTCTCCTGTCATAATACTACCCTGGTCTACCCTCTCCTGTAATCTATTACCCTGTACGACCTTCAACTGTCATTCAATTACCCTGGTCTACCCTCTTCTGTCATTCTATTACCCTGGTCTACCCTCTCCTGGTATCTATTACCCTGGTCTAGCCTCTCCTGTCATTATATTGCCCTGGCCTACCCTATCCTGTCATTATATTGCCCTGGTCTACCCTATCCTGTCATTATATTACCCTGGTCTACCCTCTCCTGTCATTATATTACCCTGGTCTACCCTCTCCTGTCATTCTATTACCCTGGTCTACCCTTTCCTGTCATAATACTACCCTGGTCTACCCTCTCCTGTAATCTATTACCCTGTACGACCTTCAACTGTCATTCAATTACCCTGGTCTACCCTCTTCTGTCATTCTATTACCCTGGTCTACCCTCTCCTGGTATCTATTACCCTGGTCTACCCTTTCCTGTCATTATATTACCCTGGTGTACCCTCTCCTGTCATAATACTACCCTGGTCTACCCTCTCCTGTTATCTATTACCCTGTACGACCTTCAACTGTCATTCAATTACCCTGGTCTACCCTCTTCTGTCATTCTATTACCCTGGTCTACCCTCTCCTGGTATCTATTACCCTGGTCTAGCCTCTCCTGTCATTATATTGCCCTGGCCTACCCTATCCTGTCATTATATTGCCCTGGTCTACCCTATCCTGTCATTATACTACCCTGGTCTACCCTATCCTGTCATTATATTACCCTGGTCTACCCTCTCCTGTCATTATATTACCCTGGTCTACCCTCTCCTGTCATTATATTACCCTGGTCTACCCTCTAATGTCATTATATTACCCTGGTCTACCCTCTCCTGTCATTATATTACCCTGGTCTACCCTTTCCTGTCATTATATTACCCTGGTCTACCATCTTCTGTTATATATTACCCTGGTCTACCCTCTCCTGTCATTATATTACCCTGGTCTACCCTCTCCTGTCATTATATTACCCTGGTCTACCCTTTCCTGTCATTATATTACCCTGGTCTACCATCTTCTGTTATATATTACCCTGGTCTACCCTCTCCTGTCATTATATTACCCTGGTCTACCCTCTCCTGTCATTCTATTACCCTGGTCTACCCTTTCCTGTCATTATATTACCCTGGTCTACCCTCTCCTGTCATTATAGTACCCTGGTCTACCCTCTCCTGTCATACTTTTACTCTGGTCTACCCTCTCCTGTCATTATATTGCCCTGGTCTACCCTCTCCTGTCATTATATTACCCTGGTCTACCCTTTCCTGTCATTATATTACCCTGGTCTACCCTTTCCTGTCATTATATTACCCTGGTCTACCCTCTCCTGTCATAATACTACCCTGGTCTACCCTCTCCTGTTATCTATTACCCTGTACGACCTTCAACTGTCATACAATTACCCTGGTCTACCCTATCCTGTCATTATATTGCCCTGGTCTACCCTATCCTGTCATTATATTACCCTGGTCTACCCTCTCCTGTCATTATATTACCCTGGTCTACCCTCTAATGTCATTATATTACCCTGGTCTACCCTCTCCTGTCATTATATTACCCTGGTCTACCCTCTACTGTCATTGTATTACCCTGGTCTACCCTCTCCTGTCATTCTATTACCCTGGTCTACCCTCTCCTGTCATTATATTACCCTGGTCTACCCTCTCCTGTCATAATACTACCCTGGTCTACCCTCTCCTGTTATCTATTACCCTGTACGACCTTCAACTGTCATTCAATTACCCTGGTCTACCCTCTTCTGTCATTCTATTACCCTGGACTACACTCTCCTGGTATCTATTACCCTGGTCTAGCCTCTCCTGTCATTATATTGCCCTGGTCTACCCTATCCTGTCATTATATTGCCCTGGTCTACCCTATCCTGTCATTATATTACCCTGGTCTACCCTCTCCTGTCATTATATTACCCTGGTCTACCCTCTCCTGTCATTATATTACCCTGGTCTACCATCTTCTGTTATATATTACCCTGGTCTACCCTCTCCTGTCATTATATTACCCTGGTCTACCCTCTCCTGTCATTCTATTACCCTGGTCTACCCTTTCCTGTCATTATATTACCCTGGTCTACCCTCTCCTGTCATTATATTACCCTGGTCTACCCTCTCCTGTCATTCTATTACCCTGGTCTACCCTCTCCTGTCATTATATTACCCTGGTCTACCCTCTCCTGTCATTATATTACCCTGGTCTACCATCTTCTGTTATATATTACCCTGGTCTACCCTCTCCTGTCATTATATTACCCTGGTCTACCCTCTCCTGTCATTCTATTACCCTGGTCTACCCTTTCCTGTCATTATATTACCCTGGTCTACCCTCTCCTGTCATTATATTACCCTGGTCTACCCTCTCCTGTCATTCTATTACCCTGGTCTACCCTTTCCTGTCATTATATTACCCTGGTCTACCCTCTCCTGTCATTATAGTACCCTGGTCTACCCTCTCCTGTCATACTTTTACTCTGGTCTACCCTCTCCTGTCATTATATTGCCCTGGTCTACCCTCTCCTGTCATTATATTACCCTGGTCTACCCTTTCCTGTCATTATATTACCCTGGTCTACCCTCTCCTGTCATAATACTACCCTGGTCTACCCTCTCCTGTTATCTATTACCCTGTACGACCTTCAACTGTCATACAATTACCCTGGTCTACCCTATCCTGTCATTATATTGCCCTGGTCTACCCTATCCTGTCATTATATTACCCTGGTCTACCCTCTCCTGTCATTATATTACCCTGGTCTACCCTCTAATGTCATTATATTACCCTGGTCTACCCTCTCCTGTCATTATATTACCCTGGTCTACCCTCTACTGTCATTGTATTACCCTGGTCTACCCTCTCCTGTCATTCTATTACCCTGGTCTACCCTCTCCTGTCATTATATTACCCTGGTCTACCCTCTCCTGTCATAATACTACCCTGGTCTACCCTCTCCTGTTATCTATTACCCTGTACGACCTTCAACTGTCATTCAATTACCCTGGTCTACCCTCTTCTGTCATTCTATTACCCTGGACTACACTCTCCTGGTATCTATTACCCTGGTCTAGCCTCTCCTGTCATTATATTGCCCTGGTCTACCCTATCCTGTCATTATATTGCCCTGGTCTACCCTATCCTGTCATTATATTACCCTGGTCTACCCTCTCCTGTCATTATATTACCCTGGTCTACCCTCTCCTGTCATTATATTACCCTGGTCTACCATCTTCTGTTATATATTACCCTGGTCTACCCTCTCCTGTCATTATATTACCCTGGTCTACCCTCTCCTGTCATTCTATTACCCTGGTCTACCCTTTCCTGTCATTATATTACCCTGGTCTACCCTCTCCTGTCATTATATTACCCTGGTCTACCCTCTCCTGTCATTCTATTACCCTGGTCTACCCTCTCCTGTCATTATATTACCCTGGTCTACCCTCTCCTGTCATTATATTACCCTGGTCTACCATCTTCTGTTATATATTACCCTGGTCTACCCTCTCCTGTCATTATATTACCCTGGTCTACCCTCTCCTGTCATTCTATTACCCTGGTCTACCCTTTCCTGTCATTATATTACCCTGGTCTACCCTCTCCTGTCATTATATTACCCTGGTCTACCCTCTCCTGTCATTCTATTACCCTGGTCTACCTTCTCCTGTCATTATATTACCCTGGTCTACCCTCTCCTGTCATTATATTACCCTGGTCTACCATCTTCTGTTATATATTACCCTGGTCTACCCTCTCCTGTCATTATATTACCCTGGTCTACCCTCTCCTGTCATTCTATTACCCTGGACTACCCTTTCCTGTCATTTAATTACCCTGGTCTACCCTCTCCTGTCATTATATTACCCTGGTCTACCCTCTCCTGTCATTATATTACCCTGGACTACCCTCTCCTGTCATTATATTACCCTGGTCTACCCTCTCCTGTCATTATATTACCCTGGTCTACCCTCTCCTGACATAATATTACCCTGGTCTACACTCTCCTGTCATTATATTACCCTGGTCTACCTTATCCTGTCATTATATTACCCTGGTCTACCCTCTCCTGTCATTGTATTACCCTGGTATACCCTCTCCTTACATTCTATTAGCCTGGACTACCCTCTCCTTACATTCTCATACCCTTCTATTACCCTGGTCTACCTTTTCATGTCATTATATTACCCTGGTCTACCCTTTCCTGTCATTATATTACTCTGGTCTACCCTCTACTGTTATCTATTAACCTGGTCTACCCTCTCCTGTCATAATACTACCCTGGTCTACCCTCTCCTGTAATTGTATTACCCTGGTCTACCCTCTCCTGACATACTATTACCCTGGTCTACACTCTCCTGTCATTATATTACCCTGGTCTACCCTATCCTGTCAATATATTACCCTGGTCTACCCTCTCCTGTCATTATATTACCCTGGTCTACCCTCTCCTGTAATTGTATTACCCTGGTCTACCCTCTCCTGACATAATATTACCCTGGTCTACACTCTCCTGTCATTATATTACCCTGGTCTACCTTATCCTGTCATTATATTACCCTGGTCTACCCTCTCCTGTCATTGTATTACCCTGGTCTACCCTCTCCTTACATTCTATTACCCTGGACTACCCTCTCCTTACATTCTCATACCCTTCTATTACCCTGGTCTACCTTTTCATGTCATTATATTACCCTGGTCTACCCTTTCCTGTCATTATATTACTCTGGTCTACCCTCTACTGTTAACTATTACCCTGGTCTACCCTCTCCTGTCATAATACTACCCTCGTCTACCCTCTCCTGTAATCTATTACCCTGTACGACCTTCAACTGTCATTCAATTACCCTGGTCTACCCTCTTCTGTCATTCTATTACCCTGGTCTACCCTCTCCTGGTATCTATTACCCTGGTCTAGCCTCTCCTGTCATTATATTGCCCTGGCCTACCCTATCCTGTCATTATATTGCCCTGGTCAACCCTATCCTGTCATTATATTACCCTGGTCTACCCTCTCCTGTCATTATATTACCCTGGTCTACCTTATCCTGTCATTATATTACCCTCGTCTACCCTCTCCTGTCATTGTATTACCCTGGTCTACCCTCTCCTTACATTCTATTACCCTGGACTACCCTCTCCTTACATTCTCATACCCTTCTATTACCCTGGTCTACCTTTTCATGTCATTATATTACCCTGGTCTACCCTCTCCTGACATTATATTACCCTGGTCTACACTCTCCTGTCATTATATTACCCTGGTCTACCCTCTCCTGACATTATATTACCCTGGTCTACCCTCTCCTGTCATTATATTACCCTGGTCTACCCTCTCCTGTAATTGTATTACCCCGGTCTACCCTCTCCTGACATACTATTACCCTGGTCTACACTCTCCTGTCATTATATTACCCTGGTCTACCCTATCCTGTCATTATATTACCCTGGTCTACCCTCTCCTGTCATTATATTACCCTGGTCTACCCTCTCCTGTAATTGTATTACCCTGGTCTACCCTCTCCTGACATAATATTACCCTGGTCTACACTCTCCTGTCATTATATTACCCTGGTCTACCTTATCCTGTCATTATATTACCCTGGTCTACCCTCTCCTGTCATTGTATTACCCTGGTCTACCCTCTCCTTACATTCTATTAGCCTGGACTACCCTCTCCTTACATTCTCATACCCTTCTATTACCCTGGTCTACCTTTTCATGTCATTATATTACCCTGGTCTACCCTTTCCTGTCATTATATTACTCTGGTCTACCCTCTACTGTTATCTATTACCCTGGTCTACCCTCTCCTGTCATAATACTACCCTGGTCTACCCTCTCCTGTAATCTATTACCCTGTACGACCTTCAACTGTCATTCAATTACCCTGGTCTACCCTCTTCTGTCATTCTATTACCCTGGTCTACCCTCTCCTGGTATCTATTACCCTGGTCTAGCCTCTCCTGTCATTATATTGCCCTGGCCTACCCTATCCTGTCATTATATTGCCCTGGTCTACCCTATCCTGTCATTATATTACCCTGGTCTACCCTCTCCTGTCATTATATTACCCTGGTCTACCCTCTCCTGTCATTCTATTACCCTGGTCTACCCTTTCCTGTCATAATACTACCCTGGTCTACCCTCTCCTGTAATCTATTACCCTGTACGACCTTCAACTGTCATTCAATTACCCTGGTCTACCCTCTTCTGTCATTCTATTACCCTGGTCTACCCTCTCCTGGTATCTATTACCCTGGTCTACCCTTTCCTGTCATTATATTACCCTGGTGTACCCTCTCCTGTCATAATACTACCCTGGTCTACCCTCTCCTGTTATCTATTACCCTGTACGACCTTCAACTGTCATTCAATTACCCTGGTCTACCCTCTTCTGTCATTCTATTACCCTGGTCTACCCTCTCCTGGTATCTATTACCCTGGTCTAGCCTCTCCTGTCATTATATTGCCCTGGCCTACCCTATCCTGTCATTATATTGCCCTGGTCTACCCTATCCTGTCATTATACTACCCTGGTCTACCCTATCCTGTCATTATATTACCCTGGTCTACCCTCTCCTGTCATTATATTATCCTGGTCTACCCTCTCCTGTCATTATATTACCCTGGTCTACCCTCTAATGTCATTATATTACCCTGGTCTACCCTCTCCTGTCATTATATTACCCTGGTCTACCCTTTCCTGTCATTATATTACCCTGGTCTACCATCTTCTGTTATATATTACCCTGGTCTACCCTCTCCTGTCATTATATTACCCTGGTCTACCCTCTCCTGTCATTCTATTACCCTGGTCTACCCTTTCCTGTCATTATATTACCCTGGTCTACCCTCTCCTGTCATTATAGTACCCTGGTCTACCCTCTCCTGTCATACTTTTACTCTGGTCTACCCTCTCCTGTCATTATATTGCCCTGGTCTACCCTCTCCTGTCATTATATTACCCTGGTCTACCCTCTCCTGTCATTATATTACCCTGGTCTACCCTATCCTGTCATTATATTACCCTGGACTACCCTCTCCTGTCATTATATTACCCTGGTCTACCCTCTCCTGTCATTATATTACCCTGGTCTACCCTCTCCTGTCATTATATTCCCCTGGTCTACCCTCTCCTGTTATATATTACCCTGATCTACCCTCTCCTGCCATTATATTACCCTGGTATACCCTTTCCTGCCATTCTATTACCCTGGTCTACCCTCTCCTGTCATTATATTACCCTGGTCTACCCTCTCCTGTCATTATTTTACCCTGGTCTACCCTCTCCTGTCATTATTTTACCCTGGTCTACCCTCTCCTGTCATACTTTTACTCTGGTCTACCCTCTCCTGCCATTCTATTACCCTGGTATACCCTCCCCTGCAATTTTATTACCCTGGTCTACCCTCTCCTTACATTCTATCACCCTTGTTTACCCTCTCCTTACATTCTCATACCCTTCTATTACCCTGGTCTACCTTTTCATGTCATATTACCCTTGTCTACCCTTTCCTGTCATTATATTACTCTGGTCTACCCTCTACTGTTATCTATTACCCTGGTCTACCCTCTCCTGTAATTGTATTACCCTGGTCTACCCTCTCCTGACATTATATTACCCTGGTCTACCCTTTCCTGTCATTATATTACCCTGGTCTACCCTCTCCTGTCATTATATTACCCTGGACTACCCTTTCCTGTCATTATATTACCCTGGTCTACCCTCTCCTGTCATTATATAACCCTGGTCTACCCTCTCCTGTCATTATATTACCCTGGTCTACCCTCTCCTGTCATTATATTACCCTGGTCTACCCTCTTCTGACATTATATTACCCTGGTCTACCCTCTCCTGTCATTGTATTACCCTGGTCTACCCTCTCCTGACATTATATTAACCTGGTTTACCCTCTCCTGTCATTATATTACCCTGGACTACCCTCTCCTGTCATTATATTACCCCGGTCTACCCTCTCCTGTCATTATAGTACCCTGGTCTACCCTCTCCTGTCATTATATTGCCCTGGTCTACCCTCTCCTGTTATATATGACCCTGGTCTACCCTCTCCTGTAATTGTATTACCCTGGTCTACCCTCTGCTGTCATTATATTAACCTGGTCTACCCTCTCCTGTCATTGTATTACCCTGGTCTACCCTCTCCTGACATTATATTACCCTGGTCTACCCTCTCCTGACATTATATTACCCTGGTCTACCCTCTCCTGTCATAATACTACCCTGGTCTACCCTCTCCTGTAATCTATTACCCTGTACGACCTTCAACTGTCATTCAATTACCCTGGTCTATTCTCTTCTGACATTATATTACCCTGGTCTACCCTCTCCTGTCATTATATTACCCTGGTCTACCCTCTCCTGTCATTATATTACCCTGGACTACCCTCTCCTGTCATTATATTACCCTGGTCTACCCTCTCCTGCCATTATATTACCCTGGTATACCATCTCCTGCCATTTTATTACCCTGGTCTACCCTCTCCTTACATTCTATTACCCTTGTCTACCCTCTCCTTACATTCTCATACCCTTCTATTACCCTGGTCTACCTTTTCATGTCATTATATTACCCTGGTCTACCCTCTCCTGTCATTATATTACCCTGGTCTATCCTCTCCTGTCATTATATAACCCTGGTCTACCCTCTCCTGTCATTATATTACCCTGGTCTACCCTTTCCTGTCATTACCCTGGTCTACCCTCTCCTGACATTATATTACCCTGGTCTACCCTCTCCTGTCATTATATTACCCTGGTCTACCCTCTCCTGTAATTGTATTACCCTGGTCTACCCTCTCCTGACATACTATTACCCTGGTCTACACTCTCCTGTCATTATATTACTCTGGTCTACCCTATCCTGTCATTATATTACCCTGGTCTACCCTCTCCTGTCATTATATTACCCTGGTCTACCCTATCCTGTCATTATATTACCCTGGTCTACCCTCTCCTGTCATTGTATTACCCTGGTCTACCCTCTCCTTACATTCTATTACCCTGGACTACCCTCTCCTTACATTCTCATACCCTTCTATTACCATGGTCTACCTTTTCATGTCATTATATTACCCTGGTCTACCCTTTCCTGTCATTATATTACCCTGGTCTACCCTCTCCTGTCATTATATAACCCTGGTCTACCCTCTCCTGTCATAATACTACCCTGGTCTACCCTCTCCTGTCATTATATAACCCTGGTCTACCCTCTCCTGTCATAATACTACCCTGGTCTACCCTCTCCTGTAATCTATTACCCTGTACGACCTTCAACTGTCATTCAATTACCCTGGTCTAGCCTCTCCTGTCATTATATTGCCCTGGCCTAACCTATCCTGTCATTATATTGCCCTGGCCTAACCTATCCTGTCATTATATTGCCCTGGTCTACCCTATCCTGTCATTATATTGCCCTGGTCTACCCTCTCCTGTCATTATTTTACCCTGGTCAACCCTCTCCTGTCATTATTTTACCCTGGTCTAACCTCTCCTGTCATACTTTTACTCTGGTCTACCCTCTCCTGCCATTCTATTACCCTGGTATACCCTCCCCTGCCATTTTATTACCCTGGTCTACCCTCTCCTTACATTCTATCACCTTTGTCTACCCTCTCCTTACATTCTCATACCCTTCTATTACCCTGGTCTACCTTTTCATGTCATTATATTACCCTTGTCTACACTTTCCTGTCATTATATTACTCTGGTCTACCCTCTACTGTTATCTATTACCCTGGTCTACCCTCTCCTGTAATTGTATTACCCTGGTCTACCCTCTCCTGTCATTATATTACCCTGGTATACCATATCCTGTCATTATATTACCCTGGTCTACCCTCTCCTGTCATTATATTACCCTGGACTACCCTTTCCTGTCATTATATTACCCTGGTCTACCCTCTCCTGTCATAATACTACTCTGGTCTACCCTCTCCTGTAATCTATTACCCTGTACGACCTTCAACTGTCATTCAATTACCCTGGTCTACCCTCTTCTTTCATTATATTACCCTGGTCTACCCTCTCCTGGTATCTATTACCCTGGTCTAGCCTCTCCTGTCATTATATTGCCCTGGCCTAACCTATCCTGTCATTATATTGCCCTGGTCTACCCTATCCTGTCATTATATTACCCTGGTCTACCCTCTCCTGTCATTATATTACCCTGGTCTACCCTTTCCTGTCATTATATTACCCTGGTCTACCCTCTCCTGTCATTATTTTACCCTGGTCTACCCTCTCCTGTCATTATTTTACCCTGGTCTACCCTCTCCTGTCATACTTTTACTCTGGTCTACCCTCTCCTGCCATTCTATTACCCTGGTATACCCTCCACTGCCATTTTATTACCCCTGGTCTACCCTCTCCTTACATTCTATCACCTTTGTCTACCCTCTCCTTACATTCTCATACCCTTCTATTACCCTGGTCTACCTTTTCATGTCATTATATTACCCTTGTCTACCCTCTCCTGTCATTATATTACCCTGGACTACCCTTTCCTGTCATTATATTAACCTGGTCTACCCTCTCCTGTCATTATATAACCCTGGTCTACCCTCTCCTGTCATTATATTACCCTGGACTACCCTCTTCTGACATTATATTACCCTGGTCTACCCTCTCCTGTCATTGTATTACCCTGGTCTACCCTCTCCTGACATTATATTAACCTGGTCTACCCTCTCCTGTCATTATATTACCCTGGACTACCCTCTCCTGTCATTATATGACCCTGGTCTACCCTCTCCTGTCATTATTTTACCCTGGTCTACCCTCTCCTGTCATACTTTTACTCTGGTCTACCCTCTCCTGCCATTCTATTACCCTGGTATACCCTCCCCTGCAATTTTATTACCCTGGTCTACCCTCTCCTTACATTCTATCACCCTTGTTTACCCTCTCCTTACATTCTCATACCCTTCTATTACCCTGGTCTACCTTTTCATGTCATTATATTACCCTTGTCTACCCTTTCCTGTCATTATATTACTCTGGTCTACCCTCTACTGTTATCTATTACCCTGGTCTACCCTCTCCTGTAATTGTATTACCCTGGTCTACCCTCTCCTGACATTATATTACCCTGGTCTACCCTTTCCTGTCATTATATTACCCTGGTCTACCCTCTCCTGTCATTATATTACCCTGGACTACCCTTTCCTGTCATTATATTACCCTGGTCTACCCTCTCCTGTCATTATATAACCCTGGTCTACCCTCTCCTGTCATTATATTACCCTGGTCTACCCTCTCCTGTCATTATATTACCCTGGTCTACCCTCTTCTGACATTATATTACCCTGGTCTACCCTCTCCTGTCATTGTATTACCCTGGACTACCCTCTCCTGTCATTCTATTACCCCGGTCTACCCTCTCCTGTCATTATAGTACCCTGGTCTACCCTCTCCTGTCATTATATTGCCCTGGTCTACCCTCTCCTGTTATATATGACCCTGGTCTACCCTCTCCTGTAATTGTATTACCCTGGTCTACCCTCTCCTGTCATTATATTAACCTGGTCTACCCTCTCCTGTCATTGTATTACCCTGGTCTACCCTCTCCTGACATTATATTACCCTGGTCTACCCTCTCCTGACATTATATTACCCTGGTCTACCCTCTCCTGTCATAATACTACCCTGGTCTACCCTCTCCTGTAATCTATTACCCTGTACGACCTTCAACTGTCATTCAATTACCCTGGTCTATTCTCTTCTGACATTATATTACCCTGGTCTACCCTCTCCTGTCATTATATTACCCTGGTCTACCCTCTCCTGTCATTATATTACCCTGGACTACCCTCTCCTGTCATTATATTACCCTGGTCTACCCTCTCCTGCCATTATATTACCCTGGTATACCATCTCCTGCCATTTTATTACCCTGGTCTACCCTCTCCTTACATTCTCATACCCTTCTATTACCCTGGTCTACCTTTTCATGTCATTATATTACCCTGGTCTACCCTCTCCTGTCATTATATTACCCTGGTCTATCCTCTCCTGTCATTATATAACCCTGGTCTACCCTCTCCTGTCATTATATTACCCTGGTCTACCCTTTCCTGTCATTATATTACCCTGGTCTACCCTCTCCTGACATTATATTACCCTGGTCTACCCTCTCCTGTCATTATATTACCCTGGTCTACCCTCTCCTGTAATTGTATTACCCTGGTCTACCCTCTCCTGACATACTATTACCCTGGTCTACACTCTCCTGTCATTATATTACTCTGGTCTACCCTATCCTGTCATTATATTACCCTGGTCTACCCTCTCCTGTCATTATATTACCCTGGTCTACCCTCTCCTGTCATTATATAACCCTGGTCTACCCTCTCCTGTCATAATACTACCCTGGTCTACCCTCTCCTGTAATCTATTACCCTGTACGACCTTCAACTGTCATTCAATTACCCTGGTCTACCCTCTTCTGTTATCTATTACCCTGGTCTACCCTCTCCTGGTATCTATTACCCTGGTCTAGCCTCTCCTGTCATTATATTTCCCTGGCCTAACCTATCCTGTCATTATATTGCCCTGGCCTAACCTATCCTGTCATTATATTGCCCTGGTCTACCCTATCCTGTCATTATATTGCCCTGGTCTACCCTCTCCTGTCATTATTTTACCCTGGTCAACCCTCTCCTGTCATTATTTTACCCTGGTCTAACCTCTCCTGTCATACTTTTACTCTGGTCTACCCTCTCCTGCCATTCTATTACCCTGGTATACCCTCCCCTGCCATTTTATTACCCTGGTCTACCCTCTCCTTACATTCTATCACCTTTGTCTACCCTCTCCTTACATTCTCATACCCTTCTATTACCCTGGTCTACCTTTTCATGTCATTATATTACCCTTGTCTACACTTTCCTGTCATTATATTACTCTGGTCTACCCTCTACTGTTATCTATTACCCTGGTCTACCCTCTCCTGTAATTGTATTACCCTGGTCTACCCTCTCCTGACATTATATTACCCTGGTCTACCCTCTCCTGTCATTATATTACCCTGGTATACCATATCCTGTCATTATATTACCCTGGTCTACCCTCTCCTGTCATTATATTACCCTGGACTACCCTTTCCTGTCATTATATTACCCTGGTCTACCCTCTCCTGTCATAATACTACCCTGGTCTACCCTCTCCTGTAATCTATTACCCTGTACGACCTTCAACTGTCATTCAATTACCCTGGTCTACCCTCTTCTTTCATTATATTACCCTGGTCTACCCTCTCCTGGTATCTATTACCCTGGTCTAGCCTCTCCTGTCATTATATTGCCCTGGCCTAACCTATCCTGTCATTATATTGCCCTGGTCTACCCTATCCTGTCATTATATTACCCTGGTCTACCCTCTCCTGTCATTATATTACCCTGGTCTACCCTTTCCTGTCATTATATTACCCTGGTCTACCCTCTCCTGTCATTATTTTACCCTGGTCTACCCTCTCCTGTCATTATTTTACCCTGGTCTACCCTCTCCTGTCATACTTTTACTCTGGTCTACCCTCTCCTGCCATTCTATTACCCTGGTATACCCTCCACTGCCATTTTATTACCCTGGTCTACCCTCTCCTTACATTCTATCACCTTTGTCTACCCTCTCCTTACATTCTCATACCCTTCTATTACCCTGGTCTACCTTTTCATGTCATTATATTACCCTTGTCTACCCTCTCCTGTCATTATATTACCCTGGACTACCCTTTCCTGTCATTATATTACCCTGGTCTACCCTCTCCTGTCATTATATAACCCTGGTCTACCCTCTCCTGTCATTATATTACCCTGGACTACCCTCTTCTGACATTATATTACCCTGGTCTACCCTCTCCTGTCATTGTATTACCCTGGTCTACCCTCTCCTGACATTATATTAACCTGGTCTACCCTCTCCTGTCATTATATTACCCTGGACTACCCTCTCCTGTCATTATATGACCCTGGTCTACCCTCTCCTGTCATTATAGTACCCTGGTCTACCCTCTCCTGTCATTATATTGCCCTGGTCTACCCTCTCCTGTTATATATGACCCTGGTCTACCCTTTCCTGCCATTATATTACCCTGGTATACCATCTCCTGCCATTTTATTACCCTGGTCTACCCTCTCCTTACATTATATTACCCTTGTCTACCCTCTCCTTACATTCTCATACCCTTCTATTACCCTGGTCTACCTTTTCATGTCATTATATTACCCTGGTCTACCTTTTCATGTCATTATATTACCCTTGTCTACCCTCTCCTGTCATTATATTACCCTGGACTACCCTTTCCTGTCATTATATTACCCTGGTCTACCCTCTCCTGTCATTATATAACCCTGGTCTACCCTCTCCTGTCATTATATTACCCTGGACTACCCTCTTCTGACATTATATTACCCTGGTCTACCCTCTCCTGTCATTGTATTACCCTGGTCTACCCTCTCCTGACATTATATTAACCTGGTCTACCCTCTCCTGTCATTATATTACCCTGGACTACCCTCTCCTGTCATTATATGACCCTGGTCTACCCTCTCCTGTCATTATAGTACCCTGGTCTACCCTCTCCTGTCATTATATTGCCCTGGTCTACCCTCTCCTGTTATATATGACCCTGGTCTACCCTTTCCTGCCATTATATTACCCTGGTATACCATCTCCTGCCATTTTATTACCCTGGTCTACCCTCTCCTTACATTCTATTACCCTTGTCTACCCTCTCCTTACATTCTCATACCCTTCTATTACCCTGGTCTACCTTTTCATGTCATTATATTACCCTGGTCTACCCTTTCCTGTCATTATATTACCCTGGTCTACCCTCTACTGTTATCTATTACCCTGGTCTACCCTCTCCTGTTATCTATTACCCTGTACGACCTTCAACCGTCATTAAATTACCCTGGTCTACCCACTCCTGTCATTAGATTACCCTGGTCTACCCTCTCCTGTCATTATATAACCCTGGTCTACCCTCTCCTGTCATTAAATTACCCTGGTCTACCCTCTCCTGTCATTATATTACCCTGGTCTACCCTCTCCTGACATTATATTACCCTGGTCTACCCTCTCCTGACATTATATTACCCTGGTCTACCCTCTCCTGACATTATATTACCCTGGTCTACCCTCTCCTGTCATTATATTACCCTGGTCTACCATCTCCTGTAATTGTATTACCCTGGTCTACCCTCTCCTGTCATTCTATTACCCTGGTGTACCCTTTCCTGTCATTATATTACCCTGGTCTACCCTCTCCTGTCATTATATAACCCTGGTCTACCCTCTCCTGTCATTATATTACCCTGGTGTACCCTTTCCTGTCATTATATTACCCTGGTCTACCCTCTCCTGACATTATATTACCCTGGTCTACCCTCTCCTGTCATTATATTACCCTGGTCTACCCTCTCCTGTAATTGTATTACCCTGGTCTACCCTCTCCTGACATACTATTACCCTGGTCTACACTCTCCTGTCATTATATTACTCTGGCCTACCCTATCCTGTCATTATATTACCCTGGTCTACCCTTTCCTGTCATTATATTACCCTGGTCTACCCTCTCCTGTCATTATATAACCCTGGTCTACCCTCTCCTGTCATAATACTACCCTGGTCTACCCTCTCCTGTAATCTATTACCCTGTACGACCTTCAACTGTCATTCAATTACCCTGGTCTACCCTCTTCTGTTATCTATTACCCTGGTCTACCCTCTCCTGGTATCTATTACCCTGGTCTAGCCTCTCCTGTCATTATATTGCCCTGGCCTAACCTATCCTGTCATTATATTGCCCTGGTCTACCCTATCCTGTCATTATATTACCCTGGTCTACCCTCTCCTGTCATTATATTACCCTGATCTACCCTCTCCTGTCATTATTACCCTGGTCTACCCTCTCCTGTCATTATTTTACCCTGGTCTACCCTCTCCTGTCATTATTTTACCCTGGTCTAACCTCTCCTGTCATACTTTTACTCTGGTCTACCCTCTCCTGCCATTCTATTACCCTGGTATACCCTCCCCTGCCATTTTATTACCCTGGTCTACCCTCTCCTTACATTCTATCACCTTTGTCTACCCTCTCCTTACATTCTCATACCCTTCTATTACCCTGGTCTACCTTTTCATGTCATTATATTACCCTTGTCTACACTTTCCTGTCATTATATTACTCTGGTCTACCCTCTACTGTTATCTATTACCCTGGTCTACCCTCTCCTGTAATTGTATTACCCTGGTCTACCCTCTCCTGACATTATATTACCCTGGTCTACCCTCTCCTGTCATTATATTACCCTGGTATACCATATCCTGTCATCATATTACCCTGGTCTACCCTCTCCTGTCATTATATTACCCTGGACTACCCTTTCCTGTCATTATATTACCCTGGTCTACCCTCTCCTGTCATTATATAACCCTGGTCTACCCTCTCCTGTCATTATATTACCCTGGACTACCCTCTTCTGACATTATATTACCCTGGTCTACCCTCTCCTGTCATTGTATTACCCTGGTCTACCCTCTCCTGACATTATATTAACCTGGTCTACCCTCTCCTGTCATTATATTACCCTGGACTACCCTCTCCTGTCATTATATTACCCTGGTCTACCCTCTCCTGTCATTATAGTACCCTGGTCTACCCTCTCCTGACATTATATTAACCTGGTCTACCCTCTCCTGTCATTATATTGCCCTGGTCTACCCTCTCCTGTTATATATGACCCTGGTCTACCCTTTCCTGCCATTATATTACCCTGGTATACCATCTCCTGCCATTTTATTACCCTGGTCTACCCTCTCCTTACATTCTATTACCCTTGTCTACCCTCTCCTTACATTCTCATACCCTTCTATTACCCTGGTCTACCTTTTCATGTCATTATATTACCCTGGTCTACCCTTTCCTGTCATTATATTACCCTGGTCTACCCTCTACTGTTATCTATTACCCTGGTCTACCCTCTCCTGTTATCTATTACCCTGTACGACCTTCAACTGTCATTCAATTACCCTGGTCTACCCTCTCCTGTCATTATATTACCCTGGTCTACCCTCTCCTGTCATTATATAACCCTGGTCTACCCTCTCCTGTCATTAAATTACCCTGGTCTACCCTCTCCTGTCATTATATTACACTGGTCTACCCTCTCCTGACATTATATTACCCTGGTCTACCCTCTCCTGACATTATATTACCCTGGTCTACCCTCTCCTGTCATTATATTACCCTGGTCTACCCTCTCCTGTAATTGTATTACCCTGGTCTACCCTCTCCTGTCATTCTATTACCCTGGTGTACCCTTTCCTGTCATTATATTACCCTGGTCTACCCTCTCCTGTCATTATATAACCCTGGTCTACCCTCTCCTGTCATTATATTACCCTGGTCTACCCTTTCCTGTCATTATATTACCCTGGTCTACCCTCTCCTGACATTATATTACCCTGGTCTACCCTCTCCTGTCATTATATTACCCTGGTCTACCCTCTCCTGTAATTGTATTACCCTGGTCTACCCTCTCCTGACATACTATTACCCTGGTCTACACTCTCCTGTCATTATATTACTCTGGCCTACCCTATCCTGTCATTATATTACCCTGGTCTACCCTTTCCTGTCATTATATTACCCTGGTCTACCCTCTCCTGTCATTATATAACCCTGGTCTACCCTCTCCTGTCATAATACTACCCTGGTCTACCCTCTCCTGTAATCTATTACCCTGTACGACCTTCAACTGTCATTCAATTACCCTGGTCTACCCTCTTCTGTTATCTATTACCCTGGTCTACCCTCTCCTGGTATCTATTACCCTGGTCTAGCCTCTCCTGTCATTATATTGCCCTGGCCTAACCTATCCTGTAATTATATTGCCCTGGTCTACCCTATCCTGTCATTATATTACCCTGGTCTACCCTCTCCTGTCATTATTTTACCCTGGTCTACCCTCTCCTTACATTCTATCACCTTTGTCTACCCTCTCCTTACATTCTCATACCCTTCTATTACCCTGGTCTACCTTTTCATGTCATTATATTACCCTTGTCTACACTTTCCTGTCATTATATTACTCTGGTCTACCCTCTACTGTTATCTATTACCCTGGTCTACCCTCTCCTGTAATTGTATTACCCTGGTCTACCCTCTCCTGACATTATATTACCCTGGTCTACCCTCTCCTGTCATTATATAACCCTGGTATACCATATCCTGTCATTATATTACCCTGGTCTACCCTCTCCTGTCATTATATTACCCTGGACTACCCTTTCCTGTCATTATATTACCCTGGTCTACCCTCTCCTGTCATTATATAACCCTGGTCTACCCTCTCCTGTCATAATACTACCCTGGTCTACCCTCTCCTGTAATCTATTACCCTGTACGACCTTCAACTGTCATTCAATTACCCTGGTCTACCCTCTTCTGTCATTCTATTACCCTGGTCTACCCTCTCCTGGTATCTATTACCCTGGTCTAGCCTCTCCTGTCATTATATTGCCCTGGCCTAACCTATCCTGTCATTATATTGCCCTGGTCTACCCTATCCTGTCATTATATTACCCTGGTCTACCCTATCCTGTCATTATATTACCCTGGTCTACCCTCTCCTGTCATTATATTACCCTGGTCTACCCTCTCCTGTCATTAATTTACCCTGGTCTACCCTCTCCTATCATTATTTTACCCTGGTCTACCCTCTCCTGTCATACTTTTACTCTGGTCTACCCTCTCCTGCCATTCTATTACCCTGGTATACCCTCTACTGTTATCTATTACCCTGGTGTACCCTCTCCTGCCATTTTATTACCCTGGTCTACCCTCTCCTTACATTCTATTACCCTTGTCTACCCTCTCCTTACATTCTCATACCCTTCTATTAACCTGGTCTACCTTTTCATGTCATTATATTACCCTGGTCTACCCTTTCCTGTCATTATATTACCCTGGTCTACCCTCTACTGTTATCTATTACCCTGGTCTACCCTCTCCTGTTATCTATTACCCTGTACGACCTTCAACTGTCATTCAATTACCCTGGTCTACCCTCTCCTGTCATTATATTACCCTGGTCTACCCTCTCCTGTCATTATATAACCCTGGTCTACCCTCTCCTGTCATTAAATTACCCTGGTCTACCCTCTCCTGTCATTATATTACCCTGGTCTACCCTTTCCTGTCATTATATTACCCTGGTCTACCCTCTCCTGTCATTATATAACCCTGGTCTACCCTCTCCTGTCATTATATTACCCTGGTCTACCCTTTCCTGTCATTATATTACCCTGGTCTACCCTCTCCTGACATTATATTACCCTGGTCTACCCTCTCCTGTCATTATATTACCCTGGTCTACCCTCTCCTGTAATTGTATTACCCTGGTCTACCCTCTCCTGACATACTATTACCCTGGTCTACACTCTCCTGTCATTATATTACTCTGGTCTACCCTATCCTGTCATTATATTACCCTGGTCTACCCTCTCCTGTCATTATATTACCCTGGTCTACCCTATCCTGTCATTATATTACCCTGGTCTACCCTCTCCTGTCATTGTATTACCCTGGTCTACCCTCTCCTTACATTCTATTACCCTGGACTACCCTCTCCTTACATTCTCATACCCTTCTATTGCCCTGGTCTACCTTTTCATGTCATTATATTACCCTGGTTTACCCTTTCCTGTCATTATATTACTCTGGTCTACCCTCTACTGTTATCTATTACCCTGGTCTACCCTCTCCTGTCATAATACTACCCTGGTCTACCCTCTCCTGTAATCTATTACACTGTACGACCTTCAACTGTCATTCAATTACCCTGGTCTATTCTCTTCTGACATTATATTACCCTGGTCTACACTCTCCTGTCATTATATTACCCTGGTCTACCCTCTCCTGTCATTATATTACCCTGGACTACCCTCTCCTGTCATTATATTACCCCGGTCTACCCTCTCCTGTCATTATAGTACCCTGGTCTACCCTCTCCTGTCATTATATTGCCCTGGTCTACCCTCTCCTGTTATATATGACCCTGGTCTACCCTCTCCTGCCATTATATTACCCTGGTATACCATCTCCTGCCATTTTATTACCCTGGTCTACCCTCTCCTTACATTCTATTACCCTTGTCTACCCTCTCCTTACATTCTCATACCCTTTTATTACCCTGGTCTACCTTTTCATGTCATTATATTACCCTGGTCTACCCTTTCCTGTCATTATATTACCCTGGTTTACCCTCTACTGTTATCTATTACCCTTTACGACCTTCAACTGTCATTCAATTACCCTGGTCTACCCTCTCCTGTCATTATATTACCCTGGTCTACCCTCTCCTGTCATTATATAACCCTGGTCTACCCTCTCCTGTCATTAAATTACCCTGGTCTACCCTCTCCTGTCATTATATTACCCTGGTCTACCCTCTCCTGACATTATATTACCCTGGTCTACCCTCTCCTGTCATTGTATTACCCTGGTCTACCCTCTCCTGACATTATATTACCCTGGTCTACCCTCTCCTGACATTATATTACCCTGGTCTACCCTCTCCTGTCATTATATTACCCTGGTCTACCCTCTCCTGTAATTGTATTACCCTGGTCTACCCTCTCCTGTCATTCTATTACCCTGGTCTACCCTTTCCTGTCATTATATTACCCTGGTCTACCCTCTCCTGTCATTATATAACCCTGGTCTACCCTCTCCTGTCATTATATTACCCTGGTCTACCCTTTCCTGTCATTATATTACCCTGGTCTACCCTCTCCTGTCATTATATTACCCTGATCTACCCTCTCCTGTCATTATATTACCCTGGTCTACCCTCTCCTGTCATTATTTTACCCTGGTCTACCCTCTCCTGTCATTATTTTACCCTGGTCTACCCTCTCCTGTCATACTTTTACTCTGGTCTACCCTCTCCTGCCATTCTATTACCCTGGTATACCCTCCCCTGCCATTTTATTACCCTGGTCTACCCTCTCCTTACATTCTATCACCTTTGTCTACCCTCTCCTTACATTCTCATAACCTTCTATTACCCTGGTCTACCTTTTCATGTCATTATATTACCCTTGTCTACCCTTTCCTGTCATTATATTACCCTGGTCTACCCTCTACTGTTATCTATTACCCTGGTCTACCCTCTCCTGTAATTGTATTACCCTGGTCTACCCTCTCCTGACATTATATTACCCTGGTCTACCCTCTCCTGTCATTATATTACCCTGGTATACCCTATCCTGTCATTATATTACCCTGGTCTACCCTCTCCTGTCATTATATTACCCTGGACTACCCTTTCCTGTCATTATATTACCCTGGTCTACCCTCTCCTGTCATTATATAACCCTGGTCTACCCTCTCCTGTCATAATACTACCCTGGTCTACCCTCTCCTGTAATCTATTACCCTGTACGACCTTCAACTGTCATTCAATTACCCTGGTCTACCCTCTTCTGTCATTCTATTACCCTGGTCTACCCTCTCCTGGTATCTATTACCCTGGTCTAGCCTCTCCTGTCATTATATTGCCCTGGCCTAACCTATCCTGTCATTATATTGCCCTGGTCTACCCTATCCTGTCATTATATTACCCTGGTCTACCCTCTCCTGTCATTATATTACCCTGGTCTACCCTCTCCTGTCATTATATTACCCTGGTCTACCCTCTCCTGTCATTATATTACCCTGGTCTACCCTCTCTTGTAATTGTATTACCCTGGTCTACCCTCTCCTGTCATTCTATTACCCTGGTCTACCCTTTCCTGTCATTATATTGCCCTGGTCTACCCTCTCCTGTCATTATATTACCCTGATCTACCCTTTCCTGTCATTATATTACCCTGGTCTACCCTCTCCTGACATTATATTACCCTGGTCTACCCTCTCCTGTCATTATATTACCCTGGTCTACCCTCTCCTGTAATTGTATAACCCTGGTCTACCCTCTCCTGACATACTATTACCCTGGTCTACACTCTCCTGTCATTATATTACTCTGGTCTACCCTCTCCTGTCATTATATTACCCTGGTCTACCCTATCCTGTCATTATATTACCCTGGTCTACCCTCTCCTGTCATTGTATTACCCTGGTCTACCCTCTCCTTACATTCTATTACCCTAGACTACCCTCTCCTTACATTCTCATACCCTTCTATTGCCCTGGTCTACCTTTTCATGTCATTATATTACCCTGGTCTACCCTCTCCTGTCATAATACTACCCTGGTCTACCCTCTCCTGTAATCTATTACCCTGTACGACCTTCAACTGTCATTCAATTACCCTGGTCTACCCTCTTCTGACATTATATTACCCTGGTCTACCCTCTCCTGTCATTATATTACCCTGGTCTACCCTCTCCTGTCATTATATTACCCTGGACTACCCTCTCCTGTCATTATATTACCCTGGTCTACCCTCTCCTGTCATTATAGTACCCTGGTCTACCCTCTCCTGTCATTATATTGCCCTGGTCTACCCTCTCCTGTTATATATGACCCTGGTCTACCCTCTCCTGTCATTATATTACCCTGGTCTACCCTCTCCTGACATTATATTACCCTGGTCTACCCTCTCCTGTCATTATATTACCCTGGTCTACCCTCTCCTGTAATTGTATAACCCTGGTCTACCCTCTCCTGACATACTATTACCCTGGTCTACACTCTCCTGTCATTATATTACTCTGGTCTACCCTCTCCTGTCATTATATTACCCTGGTCTACCCTATCCTGTCATTATATTACCCTGGTCTACCCTCTCCTGTCATTGTATTACCCTGGTCTACCCTCTCCTTACATTCTATTACCCTAGACTACCCTCTCCTTACATTCTCATACCCTTCTATTGCCCTGGTCTACCTTTTCATGTCATTATATTACCCTGGTCTACCCTTTCCTGTCATTATATTACTCTGGTCTACCCTCTACTGTTATCTATTACCCTGGTCTACCCTCTCCTGTCATAATACTACCCTGGTCTACCCTCTCCTGTAATCTATTACCCTGTACGACCTTCAACTGTCATTCAATTACCCTTGTCTACCCTCTTCTGACATTATATTACCCTGGTCTACCCTCTCCTGTCATTATATTACCCTGGTCTACCCTCTCCTGTCATTATATTACCCTGGACTACCCTCTCCTGTCATTATATTACCCTGGTCTACCCTCTCCTGTCATTATAGTACCCTGGTCTACCCTCTCCTGTCATTATATTGCCCTGGTCTACCCTCTCCTGTTATATATGACCCTGGTCTACCCTCTCCTGCCATTATATTACCCTTGTATACCATCTCTTGCCATTTTATTACCCTGGTCTACCCTCTCCTTACATTCTATTACCCTTGTCTACCCTCTCCTTACATTCTCATACCCTTCTATTACCCTGGTGTACCTTTTCATGTCATTATATTACCCTGGTCTACCCTTTCCTGTCATTATATTACCCTGGTTTACCCTCTACTTTTATCTATTACCCTGGTCTACCCTCTCCTGTTATCTATTACCCTGTACGACCTTCAACTGTCATTCAATTACCCTGGTCTACCCTCTCCTGTCATTCTATTACCCTGGTCTACCCTCTCCTGTCATTATATAACCCTGGTCTACCCTTTCCTGTCATTAAATTACCCTGGTCTACCCTCTCCTGTCATTATATTACCCTGGTCTACCCTCTCCTGTCATTGTATTACCCTGGTCTACCCTCTCCTGACATTATATTACCCTGGTCTACCCTCTCCTGACATTATATTACCCTGGTCTACCCTCTCCTGTCATTGTATTACCCTGGTCTACCCTCTCCTGACATTATATTTCCCTGGTCTACCCTCTCCTGACATTATATTACCCTGGTCTACCCTCTCCTGACATTATATTACCCTGGTCTACCCTCTCCTGTCATTGTATTACCCTGGTCTACCCTCTCCTGACATTATATTACCCTGGTCTACCCTCTCCTGACATTATATTACCCTGGTCTACCCTCTCCTGACATTATATTACCCTGGTCTACCCTCTCCTGACATTATATTACCCTGGTCTACCCTCTCCTGTCATTATATTACCCTGTTCTACCCTCTCCTGTAATTGTATTACCCTGGTCTACCCTCTCCTGTCATTCTATTACCCTGGTCTACCCTTTCCTGTCATTATATTACCCTGGTCTACCCTCTCCTGTCATTATATAACCCTGGTCTACCCTCTCCTGTCAATATATTACCCTGGTCTACCCTTTCCTGTCATTATATTCACTACCTGTTGAGTCTGCAGACGTGTTGCTGTGCGTTTTGTTGCTGTGCGTTTTGCTGCCAACTTTACTTTGCTAGCTGACAACTTTACGTTTTTTTGTTTTGTTTTTGTTTTTAATTACCGTTTATATTTTTAGTTTTTCCATCGCAACTTTTTTCCCTCATTCAACTTTTTCACTCCGGACGCTTTATCTGGACATGGTTCGTCAACACCTTCAACAGCCGAAGCTAAGTAGTAACATTAACATGATGTCTTTTAATTGCAGTCGCTGTACTCATAATATACAGGAGAACGATCGCCTTACGGCGAGAATAGCTGTGCTACAAGCCCAGCTTCAGACGCAATCGTTAGGCAAGGGTAATTTCAGTGTAGGAAAGGAAGAAACAGCGTCTGTGCCACCAGTAAGTACAGATAGTAACGTTAGTATAAATCCCCCCGCACAGTCCCCGCAGCCGGACAACTTTCTCATGGCTTCTGGAGGGAAATGCTGTTGGAATGCTCAACCGGTGTCGCTCATTCAGCCGACAGAAACTTTCAACCGGTTCTCCCCATTATGTAGCGAGTCGGAGTCTGAGTCTGAGTCTTCTCTTGTCTCTACTCCTCCCGTTACGGGGTCTGAGACGCCGAAGGCTCCCACCATTAGCTCTGACAAATTGAAAACCCTAGTCATTGGCGACTCCATTACCCGCAGTATTAGACTTAAAGCGAATCACCCAGCGATCATACACTGTTTACCAGGGGGCAGGGCTACCGACGTTAAGGCTAATCTAAAGATGGTGCTGGCTAAAGCTAAATCTGGCGAGTGTAGAGAGTATAGAGATATTGTTATCCACGTCGGCACCAACGATGTTAGGATGAAACAGTCAGAGGTCACCAAGTGCAACATAGCTTCAGCGTGTAAATCAGCTAGAAAGATGTGTCGGCATCGAGTAATTGTCTCTGGCCCCCTCCCAGTTAGGGGGAGTGACGAGCTCTACAGCAGAGTCTCAGCACTCAATCGCTGGTTGAAAACTGTTTTCTGCCCCTCCCAAAAGATAGAATTTGTAGATAATTGGCCCTCTTTCTGGGACTCACCCACAAACAGGACCAAGCCTGACCTGCTGAGGAGTGACGGACTCCATCCTAGCTGGAGGGGTGCTCTTATCTTATCTACCAACATAGATAGGGCTCTAACTCCTCTAGCCCCACAATGAAATAGGGTGCAGGCCAGGCAGCAGGCTGTTAGCCAACCTGCCAGCTTAGTGGAGTCTGCCAATAGCACAGTCAGTGTAGTCAGCTCAGCCATACCCATTGAGACTGTGTCTGTGCCTCGACCTAGGTTGGGCAAAACTAAACATGGCGGTGTTCGCCTTAGCAATCTTATTAGGATAAAGACCTCCTCCATTCCTGCCATTATTGAAAGAGATCGTGATACCTCACATCTCAAAATAGGGTTACTTAATGTTAGATCCCTCACTTCAAAGGCAGTCATAGTCAATGAACTAATCACTGATCATAATCTTGATGTGATTGGCCTGACTGAAACATGGCTTAAGCCTGATGAATTTACTGTGTTAAATGAGGCCTCACCTCCTGGTTACACTAGTGACCATATCCCCCGTGCATCCCGCAAAGGCGGAGGTGTTGCTAACATTTACGATAGCAAATTTCAATTTACAAAAAAAAAAATGGCGTTTTCGTCTTTTGAGCTTCTAGTCATGAAATCTATGCAGCCTACTCAATCACTTTTTATAGCTACTGTTTACAGGCCTCCTGGGCCATATACAGCGTTCCTCTCTGAGTTTCCTGAATTCCTATCAGACATTGTAGTCATAGCAGATCATATTCTAATTTTTGGTGATTTTAATATTCACATGGAGAAGTCCACAGACCCACTCCAAAAGTCTTTCGGAGCCATCATCGACTCAGTGGGTTTTGTCCAACATGTCTCTGGACCTACTCACTGCCACAGTCATACTCTGGACCTAGTTTTGTCCCATGGAATAAATGTTGTAGATCTTAATGTTTTTCCACATAATCCTGGACTATCGGACCACCATTTTATTACGTTTGCAATCGCAACAAATAATCTGCTCAGACCCCAACCAAGGAGCATCAAAAGTCGTGCTATAAATTCTCAGACAACACAAAAATTCCTTGATGCCCTTCCAGACTCCTTCTGCCTACCCAAGGACGTCAGAGGACAAAAATCAGTTAACCACCTAACTGAGGAACTCAATTTAACCTTGCGCAATACCCTAGATGCAGTTGCACCCCTAAAAACGAAAAACATTTGTCATAAGAAACTAGCTCCCTGGTATACAGAAAATACCCGAGCTTTGAAGCAAGCTTCCAGGAAATTGGAACGGAAATGGCGCCACACCAAACTGGAAGTCTTCCGACTAGCTTGGAAAGACAGTACCGTGCAGTACCGAAAAGCCCTCACTGCTGCTCGATCATCCTACTTTTCCAACTTAATCGAGGAAAATAAGAACAATTCAAAATTTCTTTTTGATACTGTTGCGAAACTAACTAAAAAGCAGCATTCCCCAAGAGAGGATGGCTTTCACTTCAGCAGTAATAAATTCATGAACTTCTTTGAGGAAAAGATCATGACCATTAGAAAGCAAATTACAGACTCCTCTTTAAATCAGCGTATTCCTCCAAAGCTCAGCTGTCCTGAGTCTGCACAGCTCTGCCAGGGCCTGGGATCGGGAGAGACACTTAAGTGTTTTAGTACTATATCTCTTGACACAATGATGAAAATAATCATGGCCTCTAAACCTTCAAACTGCATACTGGATCCTATTCCTACTAAACTGCTGAAGGAGCTGCTTCCTGTGCTTGGCCCTCCTATGTTGAACATAATAAACAGCTCTCTATCCACCGGATGTGTACCAAACTCACTAAAAGTGGCAGTGATAAAGCCTCTCTTGAAAAAGCCAAACCTTGACCCGGAAAATATAAAAAACTATCGGCCTATATCGAATCTTCCATTCCTCTCAAAGATTTTAGAAAAAGCTGTTGCGCAGCAACTCACTGCCTTTCTGAAGACAAATAATGTATACGAAATGCTTCAGTCTGGTTTTAGACCCCATCATAGCACTGAGACTGCACTTGTGAAGGTGGTAAATGACCTTTTAATGGCGTCAGACCGAGGCTCTGCATCTGTCCTCGTGCTACTAGACCTTAGTGCTGCCTTTGACACCATCGATCACCACATTCTTTTGGAGAGACTGGAAACCCAAATTGGTCTACACGGACAAGTTCTGGCCTGGTTTAGATCTTACCTGTCGGAAAGATATCAGTTTGTCTCTGTGAATGGTCTGTCCTCTGACAAATCAACTGTACATTTCGGTGTTCCTCAAGGTTCCGTTTTAGGACCACTATTGTTTTCACTATATATTTTACCTCTTGGGGATGTTATTCGAAAACATAATGTTAACTTTCACTGCTATGCGGATGACACACAGCTGTACATTTCAATGAAACATGGTGAAGCCCCAAAATTGCCCTCGCTAGAAGCCTGTGTTTCAGACATAAGGAAGTGGATGGCTGAAAACTTTCTACTTTTAAACTCGGACAAAACAGAGATGCTTGTTCTAGGTCCCAAGAAACAAAGAGATCTTCTGTTAAATCTGACAATTCATCTTGATGGTTGTAAAGTCGTCTCAAATAAAACTGTGAAGGACCTCGGCGTTACTCTTGACCCTGATCTCTCTTTTGACGAACATATCAAGACTGTTTCAAGGACAGCTTTTTTCCATCTACGTAACATTGCAAAAATCAGAAATTTTCTGTCCAAAAATGATGCAGAAAAATTAATCCATGCATTTGTTACTTCTAGGTTAGACTACTGCAATGCTCTACTTTCCGGCTACCCGGATAAAGCACTAAATAAACTTCAGTTAGTGCTAAATACGGCTGCTAGAATCCTGACTAGAACCAAGAAATTTGATCATATTACTCCAGTGCTAGCTTCCCTACACTGGCTTCCTGTTAAGGCAAGGGCTGATTTCAAGGTTTTACTGTTAACCTATAAAGCGTTACATGGGCTTGCTCCTACCTATCTTTCCGAGTTGGTCCTGCCGTACATACCAATACGTACGCTACGGTCACAAGACGCAGGCCTCCTAATTGTCCCTAGAATTTCTAAGCAAACAGCGGGAGGCAGGGCTTTCTCCTATAGATCTCCATTTTTATGGAACAGTCTGCCTACCCATGTGAGAGACGCAGACTCGGTCTCAACCTTTAAGTCTTTACTGAAGACTTATCTCTTCAGTAGGTCATATGATTGAGTGTAGCCTGGCCCAGGAGTGTGAAGGTGAACGGAAAGGCTCTGGAGCAACGAACCGCCCTTGCTGTCTCTGCCAGGCCGGTTCCCCTCTCTCCACTGGGATTCTCTGCCTCTAACCCTGTTACAGGGGCTGAGTCACTGGCTTGCTGGTGCTCTTTCATGCCGTCCCTAGGAGGGGTGCGTCACTTGAGTGGGTTGAGTTACTGACGTGATCTTCCTGTCTGGGTTGGCGCCCCCCCCTTGGTTTGTGCTGTGGTGGAGACCTTTGTGGGCTATACTCGGCCTTGTCTCAGGATTGTAAGTTGGTGGTTGAGGATTTCCCTCTAGTGGTGCGGGGGCTGTGCTTTGGCAAAGTGGGTGGGGTTATATCCTTCCTATTTGGCCCTGTCCGGGGGTTTCTTCGGATGGGGCCACAGTGTCTCCTGACCGCTCCTGTCTCAGCCTCCAGTATTTATGCTGCAGTAGTTTGTGTCGGGGGGCTAGGGTCAGTTGGTTACCTGGAGTACTTCTCCTGTCTTATCCAGTGTCCTGTGTGAATTTAAGTATGCTCTCTCTAATTCTCTCGTTCTCTCTTTCTCTCTGTGAACCTGAGCCCTAGGACCATACGTCAGGACTACCGGGCATGATGACACCTTGCTGTCCCCAGTCCGCCTGGCCTTGCTGCTATTCCAGTTTCAACTGTTCTGCCTGTGGTTACGGAACCCCTACCTGTCCCAGACCTGCTGTTTTCAACTCTTAATGATCGGCTATGAAAAGCCAACTGAGATTTATTCCTGATTATTATTTGACCATGCTTGTCATTTATGAACATTTTGAAAATATTGGCTCTCTCTAATTTTCTCCTTCTCTCTTTCTTTCTCTCGGAGGACCTGAGCCCTAGGACCATACGTCGGGACTACCGGCCGTGGTGACTCCTTGCTGTCCCCAGTCCGCCTGGCCTTGCTGCTATTCCAGTTTCAACTGTTCTGCCTGCGGTTATGGAACCCCTACCTGTCCCAGACCTGCTGTTTTCAACTCTTAATGATCGGCTATGAAAAGCCAACTGAGATTTATTCCTGATTATTATTTGACCATGCTTGTCATTTATGGAAATTTTGAAAATCTTGGCTCTCTCTAATTTTCTCCTTCTCTCTTTCTTTCTCTCGGAGGACCTGGGCCCTAGGACCATGCGTCGGGACTGCCGCCCGTGGTGACTCCTTGCTGTCCCCAGTCCGCCTGGCCTTGCTGCTATTCCAGTTTCAGCTGTTCTGCCTGCGGTTATGGAACCGCCACCTGTCCCAGACCTGTTGTTTTTCAACTCTTGATGATCGGCTATGAAAAGCCAACTGAAAATTATTCATGATTATTATTTGACCATGCTTGTCACTTATGAACATTTTTGAACATCTTGGCATAGTTCTGTTATAATCTCCACCCGGCACAGCCAGAAGAGGACTGGCCACCCCTCATAGCCTGGTTCCTCTCTAGGTTTCTTCCTAGGTTTTGGCCTTTCTAGGGAGTTTTTCCTAGCCACCGTGCTTCTACACCTGCATTACTAGCTGTTTGGGGTTTTAGGCTGGGTGTCTGTACAGCACTTCGAGATATTAGCTGATGTACGAAGGGCTATATAAAAAAATAAAAATTGATTGAATATAATGACAGGAGAGGGTAGACCAGGGTAATATAATGACAGGAGAGGGTAGACCAGGGTAATATAATGACAGGAGAGGGTAGACCAGGGTAATAGTAATGACAGGAGAGGGTAGACCAGGGTAATACAATGACAGGAGAGGGTAGACCAGGGTAATATAATGACAGGAGAGGGTAGACCAGGGTAATATAATGACCAGGAGAGGGTAGACAAGGGTTATATAATGACTGGAGAGGGTAGACCAGGGTAATATAATGACAAGAAAGGGTAGACCAGGGTAATAGAATGACAGGAGAGGGTAGACCAGGGTAATATAATGACAGGAGAGGGTAGACCAGGGTAATATAATGACAGGAGAGGGTAGACCAGGGTAATATAATGACAAGAAAGGGTAGACCAGGGTAATAGAATGACAGGAGAGGGTAGACCAGGGTAATATAATGACAGGAGAGGGTAGACCAGGGTAATATAATGACAGGAGAGGGTTGATCAGGGTAATAGAATGGCAGGAGAGGGTAGACCAGGGTAATACAATTACAGGAGAGGGTAGACCAGGGTAATATAATGACAGGATAGGGTAGACCAGGGTAATATAATGACAGGAGAGTGTAGACCAGGGTAATAGTATGTCAGGAGAGGGTAGACCAGGGTAATACAATTACAGGAGAGGGTAGACCAGGGTAATATAATGACAGGAGAGGGTAGACCAGGGTAATATAATGACAGGAGAGGGTAGACCAGGGTTATATAATGACAGGAGAGGGTAGACCAGGGTTATATAATGACAGGAGAGGGTAGACCAGGGTAATATAATGACAAGAAAGGGTAGACCAGGGTAATAGAATGACAGGAGAGGGTAGACCAGGGTAATATAATGACAGGATAGGGTAGACCAGGGTAATATAATGACAGGAGAGTGTAGACCAGGGTAATAGTATGTCAGGAGAGGGTAGACCAGGGTAATACAATTACATGAGAGGGTAGACCAGGGTATTATAATGACAGGAGAGGGTAGACCAGGGTAATATAATGACAGGAGAGGGTAGACCAGGGTTATATAATGACAGGAGAGGGTAGACCAGGGTTATATAATGACAGGAGAGGGTAGACCAGGGTAATATAATGACAGGAAAGGGTAGACCAGGGTAATAGAATGACAGGAGAGGGTAGACCAGGGTAATATAATGACAGGAGAGGGTAGACCAGGGTAATATATAACAGGAGAGGGTAGACCAGGGTAATATAATGACAGGCGAGTGTAGACCAGGGTATTATAATGACAGGAGAGGGTAGTCCAGGGTAATAGAATAATAAGAGAGGGTAGACCAGGGTATATAATGGGAAGACCAGGGTAATAGATAACAGTAGAGGGTAGACCAGGATAATATAATGACAGGAGAGGGTAGACCAGGGTATTATAATGACAGGAGAGGGTAGACCAGGGAAAATAGAATGGCAGGAGAGGGTAGACAAGGGTAATATAATGACAGGAGAGGGTAGACAAGGGTAATATAATGTCAGGAGAGGGTACTCCAGGGTAATATAATGACAGGAGAGGGTAGACCAGGGTAATGTAGTGACAGGAGAGGGTAGACCAGGGAAATATAATGACAGGAGAGGGTAGACCAGGGTAATATAATGACAGGAGAGATTAGACCAGGGAAAATAGAATGGCAGGAGAGGGTAGACAAGGGTAATATAATGACAGGAAAGGGTACTCCAGGGTAATATAATGACAGGAGAGGGTAGACCAGGGTACTGTAATGACAGGAGAGGGTAGACCAGGGTAATATAATGACAGGAGAGGGTAGACCAGGGTAATATAATGACAGGAGAGTGTAGACCAGGGTAATATAATGACAGGAGAGGGTAGACCAGGGTAATATAATGACAGGAGAAGGTTGATCAGGGTAATAGAATGGCAGGAGAGGGTAGACCAGGGTAATACAATTACAGGAGAGGGTAGACCAGGGTAATATAATGACAGGATAGGGTAGACCAGGGTAATATAATGACAGGAGAGTGTAGAACAGGGTAATAGTATGTCAGGAGAGGGTAGACCAGGGTAATACAATTACAGGAGAGGGTAGACCAGGGTAATATAATGACAGGAGAGGGTAGACCAGGGTAATATAATGACAGGAGAGGGTAGACCAGGGTTATATAATGACAGGAGAGGGTAGACCAGGGTAATATAATGACAGGAGAGGGTAGACCAGGGTAATATAATGACAAGAAAGGGTAGACCAGGGTAATAGAATGACAGGAGAGGGTAGACCAGGGTAATATAATGACAGGATAGGGTAGACCAGGGTAATATAATTTTTTTATTTATTTTTTTATTTCACCTTTATTTAACCAGGTAGGCTAGTTGAGAACAAGTTCTCATTTGCAACTGCAACCTGGCCAAGATAAAGCATAGCAGTGTGAACAGACAACACAGAGTTACACATGGAGTAAACAATAAACAAGTCAATAACATGGTAGAAAAAAAGAGAATCTATATACAATGTGTGCAAAAGGCATGAGGTAGGCAATAAATCGAATAATTACAATTTAGCAGATTAACACTGGAGTGATAAATCATCAGATGATCATGTGCAAGAAGAGATACTGGTGTGCAAAAGAGCAGAAAAGTAAATAAATAAAAGCAGTATGGGGGGTGAGGTAGGTAAATTGGGTGGGTAGTTTACAGATGGACTATGTACAGCTGCAGCGATCGGTTAGCTGCTCGGATAGCAGATTTTTAAAGTTGTTGAGGGAGATAAAAGTCTCCAACTTCAGAGATTTTTGCAATTCGTTCCAGTCGCAGGCAGCAGAGAACTGGAAGGAAAGGCGTCCAAATGAGGTTTTAGCTTTAGGGATGATCAGTGAGATACACCTGCTGGAGCGCGTGCTGCGGGTGGGTGTAGCCATCGTGACCAGTGAACTGAGATAAGGCGGCACTTTACCTAGCATAGCCTTGTAGATGACCTGGAGCCAGTGGGTCTGACGACGAACATGTAGCGAGGGCCAGCCGACTAGGGCATACAGGTCGCAGTGGTGGGTCGTATAAGGTGCTTTAGTAACAAAACGAATGGCACTGTGATAAACTGCCTCCAGTTTGCTGAGTAGAGTGTTGGAAGCTATTTTGTAGATGACATCGCCGAAGTCGAGGATCGGTAGGATAGTCAGTTTTACTAGGGTAAGTTTGGCGGCGTGAGTGAAGGAGGCTTTGTTGCGGAATAGAAAGCCGATTCTTGATTTGATTTTGGATTGGAGATGTTTGATATGAGTCTGGAAGGAGAGTTTGCAGTCTAGCCAGACACCTAGGTACTTATAGATGTCCACATATTCTAGGTCGGAACCGTCCAGGGTGGTGATGCTAGTCGGGCGTGCGGGTGCAGGCAGCGAACGGTTGAAAAGCATGCATTTGGTTTTACTAGCGTTTAAGAGCAGTTGGAGGCCACGGAAGGAGTGTTGTATGGCATTGAAGCTCGTTTGGAGGTTAGATAGCACAGTGTCCAAGGAAGGGCCGGAAGTATATAGAATGGTGTCGTCTGCGTAGAGGTGGATCAGGGAATCGCCCGCAGCAAGAGCAACATCATTGATGTATACAGAGAAAAGAGTCGGCCCGAGAATTGAACCCTGTGGTACCCCCATAGAGACTGCCAGAGGACCGGACAACATGCCCTCCGATTTGACACACTGAACTCTGTCTGCAAAGTAGTTGGTGAACCAGGCAAGGCAGTCATTAGAAAAACCGAGGCTACTGAGTCTGCCGATAAGAATATGGTGATTGACAGAGTCGAAAGCCTTGGCCAGGTCGATGAAGACGGCTGCACAGTAATGTCTTTTATCGATGGCGGTTATGATGTCGTTTAGTACCTTGAGCGTGGCTGAGGTGCACCCGTGACCGGCTCGGAAACCGGATTGCACAGCGGAGAAGGTACGGTGGGATTCGAGATGGTCAGTGATCTGTTTGTTGACTTGGCTTTCGAAGACCTTAGATAGGCAGGGCAGGATGGATATAGGTCTGTAACAGTTTGGGTCCAGGGTGTCTCCCCCTTTGAAGAGGGGATGACCGCGGCAGCTTTCCAATCCTTGGGGATCTCAGATGATACGAAGGAGAGGTTGAACAGGCTGGTAATAGGGGGTGCGACAATGGCGGCGGACAGTTTCAGAAATAGGGGGTCCAGATTGTCAAGCCCAGCTGATTTGTATGGGTCCAGGTTTTCCAGCTCTTTCAGAACATCTGCTATCTGGATTTGGGTAAAGGAGAAGCTGGGGAGGCTTGGGCGAGTAGCAGCGGGGGGGGCGGGGCTGTTGGCCAAGGTTGGAGTCGCCAGGAGGAAGGCATGGCCAGCCATTAAGAAATGCTTGTTGAAGTCTTCGATTATCACGGATTTATCGGTGGTGACCGTGTTACCTAGCCTCAGTGCAGTGGGCAGCTGGGAGGAGGTGCTCTTGTTCTCCATGGACTTTACAGTATCCCAGAACTTTTTGGAGTTAGAGCTACAGGATGCGAATTTCTGCTTGAAAAAGCTGGTCTTTGCTTTCCTGACTGACTGCGTGTATTGGTTCCTGACTTCCCTGAACAGTTGCATATCGCGGGGGCTCTTCGATGCTATTGCAGTTCGCCACAGGATGTTTTTGTGCTGGTCGAGGGCAGTCAGGTCTGGAGTGAACCAAGGGCTATATCTGTTCTTGGTTCTGCATTTTTTGAACGGAGCATGCTTGTCTAATATGGTGAGGAAGTAACATTTAAAGAATGACCAGGCATCCTCAACTGACGGGATGAGGTCAATATCCTTCCAGGGTACCCGGGCCAGGTCGATTAGAAAGGCCTGCTCGCAGAAGTGTTTTAGGGAGCGTTTGACAGTGATGAGGGGTGGTCGTTTGACCGCGGACCCGTGGCGGATACAGGCAATGAGGCAGTGATCGCTGAGATCTTGATTGAAGACAGCAGAGGTGTATTTGGAGGGCAGGTTGGTCAGGATAATGTCTATTAGGGTGCCCATGTTTACGGATTTAGGGTTGTACCTGGTGGGTTCCTTGATGGTTTGTGTGAGATTGAGGGCATCAAGCTTGGATTGTAGGACTGCCGGGGTGTTAAGCATATCCCAGTTTAGGTCACCTAACAGAACAAACTCTGAAGCTAGATGGGGAGCGATCAATTCACAGATGGTGTCCAGGGCACAGCTGGGAGCTGAGGGGGGTCGGTAGCAGGCGGCAACAGTGAGAGACTTATTTCTGGAGAGATTAATTTTTAAAATTAGAAGTTCGAACTGTTTGGGCATAGACCTGGAAAGTATGACAGAACTTTGCAGGCTATCTCTGCAGTAGATTGCAACTCCTCCCCCTTTGGCAGTTCTATCTTGACGGAAAGTGTTATAGTTGGGTATGGAAATCTCAGAATTTTTGGTGGCCTTCCTAAGCCAGGATTCGGACACGGCAAGGACATCAGGATTGGCAGAGTGTGCTAAAGCGGTGAGTAAGGCAAACTTAGGGAGGAGGCTTCTGATGTTGACATGCATGAGGCCAAGGCTTTTTCGATCGCAGAAGTCAACAAATGAGGGTGACTGGGGACATGCAGGGCCTGGGTTTACCTCCACATCACCCGAGGAACAGAGGAGTAGTAGGATGAGGGTGCGGCTAAAGGCTATCAAAACTGGTCGCCTAGAGCGTTGGGGACAAAGAATAAAAGGAGCAGATTTATGGGCGTGGTAGAATAGATTCTGGGCATAATGTGCAGACAGGGGTATGGAGGGGCGCGGGTACAGCGGAGGCAAGCCCAGGCACTGGGTGATGATAAGAGAGGTTGTATCTCTGGACATGCTGGTCTCAATGGGTGAGGTCACCGCATGTGTGGGGGGTGGGACAAAGGGGGTATCAGAGGTACGGAGAGTGGAACTACAGGGTCCATTGCAAACCAAAACAATGATAATGAAAACTAGCCTGAACAACAGTATGCAAGGCATATTGATATTTGAGAGAGACATACAATAAGGCATAAAGTGATTGCAGGTCTTGATTGGGAGAGCTAGCTAAAACAACAGGTAAGATAACAGCAGCAATAACAGGGTGCTAGTCTAACACAGCAACAACAGGTAAAAATGGCGACGACTAGGCAGAGAGGGTCGGATTAACTACACACAGATCCTGAGTTAAAGCACAGAGCCGACAGATAAAACACAAATAAACAGAATGGAGTACTGTGAATTAATGGACAGTCAAGCATGCATCAGCTATGTAGCCAAGTGATCATAGTGTCCAGGGGGCAGCCGTAGATGGAGCAGAGGAGGCCTCCACTAAGCTAGCACGCGGCGTTTAAAGTTAGTAGCCCGGGGGGTGGTCTGCTCAGACGGAGGGGGTCTGCTCAGACGTGGTTGTGTCGACAGAGAATCCAAGCCAGATGGCGATGGCGAAAGAGAGGTTGTGAATTGTAGAATTGTGTTTGCTAACTGGTGCTAGCTTCGTGGCAGTGGCGCTAGCTGCGCTAGCCGCAAGCTAGCTGTGAGGATCAGAAGCAGTGGCTCAGGGATTACGGCAGGAATCCGGCGTTGTTGTCGAGAGACAGTCCGATGCTGGTAAATTGGTGAGTAATATCCAGGCTAATAACAGGGCTGGTGTCTGTGCAGAAGGTAAAAGCTACTAGCAGCGGCAAAAAAAATGGCTAAATTAGCTTGTAGCTGGTATTGTAGCCCAAGAATTCGCTGGTAGACCTCTTCAGCTAGCCGGCAGATGGGCCTAGCTCGAGGCTAGCTCAAGGCTAACTGGTGCTTGCTTCGGGACAGAGGTGTTAGCCAGTAGTAGCCACTCGGTTGCAGCTAGCTAGCTGTGATGATACGGTGTAATTGTCCAGAGCTTGCGTCAGGAATCCGGTGATGTGGTAGAGAAAAAGCAGTCCTATATGCTCTGGGTTGATATCGCGCTTGCAGACTGGCAGGTATTGGCCCGGTATTGAAGCTGGCTGTGTCCGAGTTGAGGGTGAAGACCGCAGCAGTAGCTAACTGACTACTAGCTAGTAGCTAGTTATCTGGCTAGCTTCTGCTTGGGGTTACGGTTCTAAAGTATAAAAAAAATAGCAGGTCCGTACCACATTGGGTGAGGCGGAATGTAGGAATGTATATTCAGTTCCTAGATGGAAAGTGAAATTAAAATATATACGAAATGTATACGAAAAATACGAAGACTATTTACTATTTACTATTTACACGCGACAGGACAATACAGGACAATACAAACACGTCCGACTGCTACGCCATCTTGGATTCAAGTATGACAGGAGAGTGTAGACCAGGGTAATAGTATGTCAGGAGAGGGTAGACCAGGGTAATACAATTACAGGAGAGGGTAGACCAGGGTAATATAATGACAGGAGAGGGTAGACCAGGGTAATATAATGACAGGAGAGGGTAGACCAGGGTTATATAATGACAGGAGAGGGTAGACCAGGGTTATATAATGACAGGAGAGGGTAGACCAGGGTAATATAATGACAGGAAAGGGTAGACCAGGGTAATAGAATGACAGGAGAGGGTAGACCAGGGTAATATAATGACAGGAGAGGGTAGACCAGGGTAATATATAACAGGAGAGGGTAGACCAGGGTAATATAATGACAGGCGAGTGTAGACCAGGGTATTATAATGACAGGAGAGGGTAGTCCAGGGTAATAGAATAATAAGAGAGGGTAGACCAGGGTATATAATGGGAAGACCAGGGTAATAGATAACAGTAGAGGGTAGACCAGGATAATATAATGACAGGAGAGGGTAGACCTGGTTATTATAATGACAGGAGAGGGTAGACCAGGGAAAATAGAATGGCAGGAGAGGGTAGACAAGGGTAATATAATGACAGGAGAGGGTAGACCAGGGTAATATAATGACAGGAGAGGGTACTCCAGGGTAATATAATGACAGGAGAGGGTAGACCAGGGTAATGTAATGACAGGAGAGGGTAGACCAGGGTAATATAATGACAGGAGAGGGTAGACCAGGGTAATATAATGACAGGAGAGGGTAGACCAGGGTAATATAATGACAGGAGAGGGTAGACCAGGGTAATATAATGACATTAGAGGGTTGATCAGGGTAATATAATTGCCGGCAGAGGTTAGACCAGGGTAATACAATTACAGGAGAGGGTAGACCAGGGTAATATAATGACAGGATAGGGTAGACCAGGGTAATATAATGACAGGAGAGGGTAGACCAGGGTAATACAATTACAGGAGAGGGTAGACCAGGGTAATATAATGACAGGAGAGGGTAGACCAGGGTTATATAATGACAGGAGAGGGTAGACCAGGGTTATATAATGACAGGAGAGGGTAGACCAGGGTTATATAATGACAGGAGAGGGTAGACCAGGGTAATATAATGACAAGAAAGGGTAGACCAGGGTATTAGAATGACAGGAGAGGGTAGACCAGGGTAATATAATGACAGGATAGGGTAGACCAGGGTAATATAATGACAGGAGAGTGTAGACCAGGGTAATAGTATGTCAGGAGAGGGTAGACCAGGGTAATACAATTACAGGAGAGGGTAGACCAGGGTCATATAATGACAGGAGAGGTTAGACCAGGGTAATATAATGACAGGAGAGGGTAGACCAGGGTTATATAATGACAGGAGAGGGTAGACCAGGGTTATATAATGACAGGAGAGGGTAGACCAGGGTAATATAATGACAGGAGAGGGTAGACCAGGGTTATATAATGACAGGAGAGGGTAGACCAGGGTAATATAATGACAGGAGAGGGTAGACCAGGGTAATATAATGACAGGAGAGGGTAGACCAGGGTAATATAATGACAGGAGAGGTTAGACCAGGGTTATATAATGACAGGAGAGGGTAGACCAGGGTTATATAATGACAGGAGAGGGTAGACCAGGGTAATATAATGACAGGAAAGGGTAGACCAGGGTAATATAATGACAGGAGAGGGTAGACCAGGGTAATATATAACAGGAGAGGGTAGACCAGGGTAATATAATGACAGGCGAGTGTAGACCAGGGTATTATAATGACAGGAGAGGGTAGTCCAGGGTAATAGAATAATAAGAGAGGGTAGACCAGGGTATATAATGGGAAGACCAGGGTAATAGATAACAGTAGAGGGTAGACCAGGATAATATAATGACAGGACCAGGGTAATACCAGGGTAATACAATGACAGGCGAGTGTAGACCAGGGTATTATAATGACAGGAGAGGGTAGACCAGGGTATTATAATGACAGGAGAGGGTAGACCAGGGTAATATAATGACAGGAGAGGGTACTCCAGGGTAATATAATGACAGGAGAGGGTAGACCAGGGTAATGTAGTGACAGGAGAGGGTAGACCAGGGTAATATAATGACAGGAGAGGGTAGACCAGGGTAATATAATGACAGGAGAGGGTAGACCAGGGAAAATAGAATGGCAGGAGAGGGTAGACAAGGGTAATATAATGACAGGAAAGGGTAGACCAGGGTAATATAATGACAGGAGGGGGTACTCCAGGGTAATATAATGACAGGAGAGGGTAGACTAGGGTAATGTAATGACAGGAGAGGGTAGACCAGGGTAATATAATGACAGGAGAGGGTAGACCAGGGTAATACAATGACAGGAGAGGGTAGACCAGGGTAATATAATGACAGGAGAGGGTAGACCAGGGTAATATAATGACAGGAGAGGGTAGACCAGGGTAATATAATGACAGGAGAGGGTAGACCAGGGTAATATAATGACAGGAGAGGGTAGACCAGGGTAATATAATGACAGGAGAGGGTAGACCAGGGTAATATAATGACAGGAGAGGGTAGACCAGGGTAATATAATGACAGGAGAGTGTAGACCAGGGTAATATAATGACAGGAGAGGGTAGACCAGGGTTATATAATGACAGGAGAGGGTAGACCAGGGTAATATAATGACAAGAAAGGGTAGACCAGGGTAATAGAATGACAGGAGAGGGTAGACCAGGGTAATATAATGACAGGATAGGGTAGACCAGGGTAATATAATGACAGGAGAGTGTAGACCAGGGTAATAGTATGTCAGGAGAGGGTAGACCAGGGTAATATATAACAGGAGAGGGTAGACCAGGGTAATATAATGACAGGCGAGTGTAGACCAGGGTAATATAATGACAGGAGAGGGTAGACCAGGGTTATATAATGACAGGAGAGGGTAGACCAGGGTTATATAATGACAGGAGAGGGTAGACCAGGGTAATATAATGACAGGAAAGGGTAGACCAGGGTAATAGAATGACAGGAGAGGTAGACCAGGGCAATATAATGACAGGAGAGGGTAGACCAGGGTAATATATAACAGGAGAGGGTAGACCAGGGTAATATAATGACAGGCGAGTGTAGACCAGGGTATTATAATGACAGGAGAGGGTAGTCCAGGGTAATAGAATAATAAGAGAGGGTAGACCAGGGTATATAATGGGAAGACCAGGGTAATAGATAACAGTAGAGGGTAGACCAGGATAATATAATGACAGGAGAGGGTAGACCTGGTTATTATAATGACAGGAGAGGGTAGACCAGGGAAAATAGAATGGCAGGAGAGGGTAGACAAGGGTAATATAATGACAGGAGAGGGTAGACCAGGGTAATATAATGACAGGAGAGGGTACTCCAGGGTAATATAATGACAGGAGAGGGTAGACCAGGGTAATGTAATGACAGGAGAGGGTAGACCAGGGTAATATAATGACAGGAGAGGGTAGACCAGGGTAATATAATGACAGGAGAGGGTAGACCAGGGTAATATAATGACAGGAGAGGGTAGACCAGGGTAATATAATGACATTAGAGGGTTGATCAGGGTAATAGAATTGCCGGCAGAGGGTAGACCAGGGTAATACAATTACAGGAGAGGGTAGACCGGGGTAATATAATGACAGGATAGGGTAGACCAGGGTAATATAATGACAGGAGAGGGTAGACCAGGGTAATACAATTACAGGAGAGGGTAGACCAGGGTAATATAATGACAGGAGAGGGTAGACCAGGGTAATATAATGACAGGAGAGGGTAGACCAGGGTTATATAATGACAGGAGCGGGTAGACCAGGGTAATATAATGACAAGAAAGGGTAGACCAGGGTAATAGAATGAAAGGAGAGGGTAGACCAGGGTAATATAATGACAGGATAGGGTAGACCAGGGTAATATAATGACAGGAGAGTGTAGACCAGGGTAATAGTATGTCAGGAGAGGGTAGACCAGGGTAATACAATTACAGGAGAGGGTAGACCAGGGTCATATAATGACAGGAGAGGTTAGACCAGGGTAATATAATGACAGGAGAGGGTAGACCAGGGTTATATAATGACAGGAGAGGGTAGACCAGGGTTATATAATGACAGGAGAGGGTAGACCAGGGTAATATAATGACAGGAGAGGGTAGACCAGGGTTATATAATGACAGGAGAGGGTAGACCAGGGTAATATAATGACAGGAGAGGGTAGACCAGGGTAATATAATGACAGGAGAGGGTAGACCAGGGTAATATAATGACAGGAGAGGTTAGACCAGGGTTATATAATGACAGGAGAGGGTAGACCAGGGTTATATAATGACAGGAGAGGGTAGACCAGGGTAATATAATGACAGGAAAGGGTAGACCAGGGTAATATAATGACAGGAGAGGGTAGACCAGGGTAATATATAACAGGAGAGGGTAGACCAGGGTAATATAATGACAGGCGAGTGTAGACCAGGGTATTATAATGACAGGAGAGGGTAGTCCAGGGTAATAGAATAATAAGAGAGGGTAGACCAGGGTATATAATGGGAAGACCAGGGTAATAGATAACAGTAGAGGGTAGACCAGGATAATATAATGACAGGACCAGGGTAATACCAGGGTAATACAATGACAGGCGAGTGTAGACCAGGGTATTATAATGACAGGAGAGGGTAGTCCAGGGTAATAGAATAATAAGAGAGGGTAGACCAGGGTATATAATGGGAAGACCAGGGTAATAGATAACAGTAGAGGGTAGACCAGGATAATATAATGACAGGAAAGGGTAGACCAGGGTATTATAATGACAGGAGAGGGTAGACCAGGGAAAATAGAATGGTAGGAGAGGGTAGACAAGGGTAATATAATGACAGGAGAGGGTAGACCAGGGTAATATAATGACAGGAGAGGGTACTCCAGGGTAATATAATGACAGGAGAGGGTAGACCAGGGTAATGTAGTGACAGGAGAGGGTAGACCAGGGTAATATAATGACAGGAGAGGGTAGACCAGGGTAATATAATGACAGGAGAGGGTAGACCAGGGAAAATAGAATGGCAGGAGAGGGTAGACAAGGGTAATATAATGACAGGAAAGGGTAGACCAGGGTAATATAATGACAGGAGGGGGTACTCCAGGGTAATATAATGACAGGAGAGGGTAGACTAGGGTAATGTAATGACAGGAGAGGGTAGACCAGGGTAATATAATGACAGGAGAGGGTAGACCAGGGTAATACAATGACAGGAGAGGGTAGACCAGGGTAATATAATGACAGGAGAGGGTAGACCAGGGTAATATAATGACAGGAGAGGGTAGACCAGGGTAATATAATGACAGGAGAGGGTAGACCAGGGTAATATAATGACAGGAGAGGGTAGACCAGGGTAATATAATGACAGGAGAGGGTAGACCAGGGTAATATAATGACAGGAGAGGGTAGACCAGGGTAATATAATGACAGGAGAGTGTAGACCAGGGTAATATAATGACAGGAGAGGGTAGACCAGGGTTATATAATGACAGGAGAGGGTAGACCAGGGTAATATAATGACAAGAAAGGGTAGACCAGGGTAATAGAATGACAGGAGAGGGTAGACCAGGGTAATATAATGACAGGATAGGGTAGACCAGGGTAATATAATGACAGGAGAGTGTAGACCAGGGTAATAGTATGTCAGGAGAGGGTAGACCAGGGTAATATATAACAGGAGAGGGTAGACCAGGGTAATATAATGACAGGCGAGTGTAGACCAGGGTAATATAATGACAGGAGAGGGTAGACCAGGGTTATATAATGACAGGAGAGGGTAGACCAGGGTTATATAATGACAGGAGAGGGTAGACCAGGGTAATATAATGACAGGAAAGGGTAGACCAGGGTAATAGAATGACAGGAGAGGTAGACCAGGGCAATATAATGACAGGAGAGGGTAGACCAGGGTAATATATAACAGGAGAGGGTAGACCAGGGTAATATAATGACAGGCGAGTGTAGACCAGGGTATTATAATGACAGGAGAGGGTAGTCCAGGGTAATAGAATAATAAGAGAGGGTAGACCAGGGTATATAATGGGAAGACCAGGGTAATAGATAACAGTAGAGGGTAGACCAGGATAATATAATGACAGGAGAGGGTAGACCTGGTTATTATAATGACAGGAGAGGGTAGACCAGGGAAAATAGAATGGCAGGAGAGGGTAGACAAGGGTAATATAATGACAGGAGAGGGTAGACCAGGGTAATATAATGACAGGAGAGGGTACTCCAGGGTAATATAATGACAGGAGAGGGTAGACCAGGGTAATGTAATGACAGGAGAGGGTAGACCAGGGTAATATAATGACAGGAGAGGGTAGACCAGGGTAATATAATGACAGGAGAGGGTAGACCAGGGTAATATAATGACAGGAGAGGGTAGACCAGGGTAATATAATGACATTAGAGGGTTGATCAGGGTAATAGAATTGCCGGCAGAGGGTAGACCAGGGTAATACAATTACAGGAGAGGGTAGACCGGGGTAATATAATGACAGGATAGGGTAGACCAGGGTAATATAATGACAGGAGAGGGTAGACCAGGGTAATACAATTACAGGAGAGGGTAGACCAGGGTAATATAATGACAGGAGAGGGTAGACCAGGGTAATATAATGACAGGAGAGGGTAGACCAGGGTTATATAATGACAGGAGCGGGTAGACCAGGGTAATATAATGACAAGAAAGGGTAGACCAGGGTAATAGAATGACAGGAGAGGGTAGACCAGGGTAATATAATGACAGGATAGGGTAGACCAGGGTAATATAATGACAGGAGAGTGTAGACCAGGGTAATAGTATGTCAGGAGAGGGTAGACCAGGGTAATACAATTACAGGAGAGGGTAGACCAGGGTCATATAATGACAGGAGAGGTTAGACCAGGGTAATATAATGACAGGAGAGGGTAGACCAGGGTTATATAATGACAGGAGAGGGTAGACCAGGGTTATATAATGACAGGAGAGGGTAGACCAGGGTAATATAATGACAGGAGAGGGTAGACCAGGGTTATATAATGACAGGAGAGGGTAGACCAGGGTAATATAATGACAGGAGAGGGTAGACCAGGGTAATATAATGACAGGAGAGGGTAGACCAGGGTAATATAATGACAGGAGAGGTTAGACCAGGGTTATATAATGACAGGAGAGGGTAGACCAGGGTTATATAATGACAGGAGAGGGTAGACCAGGGTAATATAATGACAGGAAAGGGTAGACCAGGGTAATATAATGACAGGAGAGGGTAGACCAGGGTAATATATAACAGGAGAGGGTAGACCAGGGTAATATAATGACAGGCGAGTGTAGACCAGGGTATTATAATGACAGGAGAGGGTAGTCCAGGGTAATAGAATAATAAGAGAGGGTAGACCAGGGTATATAATGGGAAGACCAGGGTAATAGATAACAGTAGAGGGTAGACCAGGATAATATAATGACAGGAAAGGGTAGACCAGGGTATTATAATGACAGGAGAGGGTAGACCAGGGAAAATAGAATGGTAGGAGAGGGTAGACAAGGGTAATATAATGACAGGAGAGGGTAGACCAGGGTAATATAATGACAGGAGAGGGTACTCCAGGGTAATATAATGACAGGAGAGGGTAGACCAGGGTAATGTAGTGACAGGAGAGGGTAGACCAGGGTAATATAATGACAGGAGAGGGTAGACCAGGGTAATATAATGACAGGAGAGAGTAGACCAGGGAAAATAGAATGGCAGGAGAGGGTAGACAAGGGTAATATAATGACAGGAAAGGGTAGACCAGGGTAATATAATGACAGGAGGGGGTACTCCAGGGTAATATAATGACAGGAGAGGGTAGACTAGGGTAATGTAATGACAGGAGAGGGTAGACCAGGGTAATATAATGACAGGAGAGGGTAGACCAGGGTAATACAATGACAGGAGAGGGTAGACCAGGGTAATATAATGACAGGAGAGGGTAGACCAGGGTAATATAATGACAGGAGAGGGTAGACCAGGGTAATATAATGACAGGAGAGGGTAGACCAGGGTAATATAATGACAGGAGAGGGTAGACCAGGGTAATATAATGACAGGAGAGGGTAGACCAGGGTAATATAATGACAGGAGAGGGTAGACCAGGGTAATATAATGACAGGAGAGTGTAGACCAGGGTAATATAATGACAGGAGAGGGTAGATTAGGGTTATATAATGACAGGAGAGGGTAGACCAGGGTAATATAATGACAAGAAAGGGTAGACCAGGGTAATAGAATGACAGGAGAGGGTAGACCAGGGTAATATAATGACAGGATAGGGTAGACCAGGGTAATATAATGACAGGAGAGTGTAGACCAGGGTAATAGTATGTCAGGAGAGGGTAGACCAGGGTAATATATAACAGGAGAGGGTAGACCAGGGTAATATAATGACAGGCGAGTGTAGACCAGGGTAATATAATGACAGGAGAGGGTAGACCAGGGTTATATAATGACAGGAGAGGGTAGACCAGGGTTATATAATGACAGGAGAGGGTAGACCAGGGTAATATAATGACAGGAAAGGGTAGACCAGGGTAATAGAATGACAGGAGAGGTAGACCAGGGCAATATAATGACAGGAGAGGGTAGACCAGGGTAATATATAACAGGAGAGGGTAGACCAGGGTAATATAATGACAGGCGAGTGTAGACCAGGGTATTATAATGACAGGAGAGGGTAGTCCAGGGTAATAGAATAATAAGAGAGGGTAGACCAGGGTATATAATGGGAAGACCAGGGTAATAGATAACAGTAGAGGGTAGACCAGGATAATATAATGACAGGAGAGGGTAGACCTGGTTATTATAATGACAGGAGAGGGTAGACCAGGGAAAATAGAATGGCAGGAGAGGGTAGACAAGGGTAATATAATGACAGGAGAGGGTAGACCAGGGTAATATAATGACAGGAGAGGGTACTCCAGGGTAATATAATGACAGGAGAGGGTAGACCAGGGTAATGTAATGACAGGAGAGGGTAGACCAGGGTAATATAATGACAGGAGAGGGTAGACCAGGGTAATATAATGACAGGAGAGGGTAGACCAGGGTAATATAATGACAGGAGAGGGTAGACCAGGGTAATATAATGACATTAGAGGGTTGATCAGGGTAATAGAATTGCCGGCAGAGGGTAGACCAGGGTAATACAATTACAGGAGAGGGTAGACCGGGGTAATATAATGACAGGATAGGGTAGACCAGGGTAATATAATGACAGGAGAGGGTAGACCAGGGTAATACAATTACAGGAGAGGGTAGACCAGGGTAATATAATGACAGGAGAGGGTAGACCAGGGTAATATAATGACAGGAGAGGGTAGACCAGGGTTATATAATGACAGGAGCGGGTAGACCAGGGTAATATAATGACAAGAAAGGGTAGACCAGGGTAATAGAATGACAGGAGAGGGTAGACCAGGATAATATAATGACAGGATAGGGTAGACCAGGGTAATATAATGACAGGAGAGTGTAGACCAGGGTAATAGTATGTCAGGAGAGGGTAGACCAGGGTAATACAATTACAGGAGAGGGTAGACCAGGGTCATATAATGACAGGAGAGGTTAGACCAGGGTAATATAATGACAGGAGAGGGTAGACCAGGGTTATATAATGACAGGAGAGGGTAGACCAGGGTAATATAATGACAGGAGAGGGTAGACCAGGGTAATATAATGACAGGAGAGGGTAGACCAGGGTAATATAATGACAGGAGAGGGTAGACCAGGGTTATATAATGACAGGAGAGGGTAGACCAGGGTTATATAATGACAGGAGAGGGTAGACCAGGGTAATATAATGACAGGAAAGGGTAGACCAGGGTAATAGAATGACAGGAGAGGGTAGACCAGGGTAATAGAATAATAAGAGAGGGTAGACCAGGGTATATAATGGGAAGACCAGGGTAATAGATAACAGTAGAGGGTAGACCAGGATAATATAATGACAGGAGAGGGTAGACCTGGTTATTATAATGACAGGAGAGGGTAGACCAGGGAAAATAGAATGGCAGGAGAGGGTAGACAAGGGTAATATAATGACAGGAGAGGGTAGACCAGGGTAATATAATGACAGGAGAGGGTACTCCAGGGTAATATAATGACAGGAGAGGGTAGACCAGGGTAATGTAATGACAGGAGAGGGTAGACCAGGGTAATATAATGACAGGAGAGGGTAGACCAGGGTAATATAATGACAGGAGAGGGTAGACCAGGGTAATATAATGACAGGAGAGGGTAGACCAGGGTAATATAATGACATTAGAGGGTTGATCAGGGTAATAGAATTGCCGGCAGAGGGTAGACCAGGGTAATACAATTACAGGAGAGGGTAGACCGGGGTAATATAATGACAGGATAGGGTAGACCAGGGTAATATAATGACAGGAGAGGGTAGACCAGGGTAATACAATTACAGGAGAGGGTAGACCAGGGTAATATAATGACAGGAGAGGGTAGACCAGGGTAATATAATGACAGGAGAGGGTAGACCAGGGTTATATAATGACAGGAGCGGGTAGACCAGGGTAATATAATGACAAGAAAGGGTAGACCAGGGTAATAGAATGACAGGAGAGGGTAGACCAGGATAATATAATGACAGGATAGGGTAGACCAGGGTAATATAATGACAGGAGAGTGTAGACCAGGGTAATAGTATGTCAGGAGAGGGTAGACCAGGGTAATACAATTACAGGAGAGGGTAGACCAGGGTCATATAATGACAGGAGAGGTTAGACCAGGGTAATATAATGACAGGAGAGGGTAGACCAGGGTTATATAATGACAGGAGAGGGTAGACCAGGGTAATATAATGACAGGAGAGGGTAGACCAGGGTAATATAATGACAGGAGAGGGTAGACCAGGGTAATATAATGACAGGAGAGGGTAGACCAGGGTTATATAATGACAGGAGAGGGTAGACCAGGGTTATATAATGACAGGAGAGGGTAGACCAGGGTAATATAATGACAGGAAAGGGTAGACCAGGGTAATAGAATGACAGGAGAGGGTAGACCAGGGTAATATAATGACAGGAGAGGGTAGACCAGGGTAATATATAACAGGAGAGGGTAGACCAGGGTAATATAATGACAGGCGAGTGTAGACCAGGGTATTATAATGACAGGAGAGGGTAGTCCAGGGTAATAGAATAATAAGAGAGGGTAGACCAGGGTATATAATGGGAAGACCAGGGTAATAGATAACATTAGAGGGTAGACCAGGATAATATAATGACAGGAGAGGGTAGACCAGGGTAATATAATGACAGGCGAGTGTAGACCAGGGTATTATAATGACAGGAGAGGGTAGTCCAGGGTAATAGAATAATAAGAGAGGGTAGACCAGGGTATATAATGGGAAGACCAGGGTAATAGATAACAGTAGAGGGTAGACCAGGATAATATAATGACAGGAGAGGGTAGACCAGGGTATTATAATGACAGGAGAAGGTAGACCAGGGAAAATAGAATGGCAGGAGAGGGTAGACAAGGGTAATATAATGACAGGAGAGGATAGACCAGGGTAATATAATGACAGGAGAGGGTACTCCAGGGTAATATAATGACAGGAGAGGGTAGACCAGGGTAATGTAGTGACAGGAGAGGGTAGACCAGGGTAATATAATGACAGGAGAGGGTAGACCAGGGTAATATAATGACAGGAGAGGGTAGACCAGGGAAAATAGAATGGCAGGAGAGGGTAGACAAGGCTAATATAATGACAGGAGAGGATAGACCAGGGTAATATAATGACAGGAGAGGGTACTCCAGGGTAATATAATGACAGGAGAGGGTAGACCAGGGTAATGTAGTGACAGGAGAGGGTAGACCAGGGTAATATAATGACAGGAGAGGGTAGACCAGGGTAATATAATGACAGGAGAGGGTAGACCAGGGAAAATAGAATGGCAGGAGAGGGTAGACAAGGGTAATATAATGACAGGAAAGGGTAGACCAGGGTAATATAATGACAGGAGGGGGTACTCCAGGGTAATATAATGACAGGAGAGGGTAGACTAGGGTAATGTAATGACAGGAGAGGGTAGACCAGGGTAATATAATGACAGGAGAGGGTAGACCAGGGTAATATAATGACAGGAGAGTGTAGACCAGGGTAATATAATGACAGGAGAGGGTAGACCAGGGTTATATAATGACAGGAGAGGGTAGACCAGGGTAATATAATGACAAGAAAGGGTAGACCAGGGTAATATAATGACAGGATAGGGTAGACCAGGGTAATATAATGACAGGAGAGTGTAGACCAGGGTAATAGTATGTCAGGAGAGGGTAGACCAGGGTAATACAATTACAGGAGAGGGTAGACCAGGGTCATATAATGACAGGAGAGGTTAGACCAGGGTAATATAATGACAGGAGAGGGTAGACCAGGGTTATATAATGACAGGAGAGGGTAGACCAGGGTTATATAATGACAGGAGAGGGTAGACCAGGGTTATATAATGACAGGAGAGGGTAGACCAGGGTAATATAATGACAGGAGAGGGTAGACCAGGGTAATATAATGACAGGAGAGGGTAGACCAGGGTAATATAATGACAGGAGAGGGTAGACCAGGGTTATATAATGACAGGAGAGGGTAGACCAGGGTTATATAATGACAGGAGAGGGTAGACCAGGGTAATATAATGACAGGAAAGGGTAGACCAGGGTAATAGAATGACAGGAGAGGGTAGACCAGGGTAATATAATGACAGGAGAGGGTAGACCAGGGTAATATATAACAGGAGAGGGTAGACCAGGGTAATATAATGACAGGCGAGTGTAGACCAGGGTATTATAATGACAGGAGAGGGTAGTCCAGGGTAATAGAATAATAAGAGAGGGTAGACCAGGGTATATAATGGGAAGACCAGGGTAATAGATAACAGTAGAGGGTAGACCAGGATAATATAATGACAGGAGAGGGTAGACCAGGGTAATATAATGACAGGCGAGTGTAGACCAGGGTATTATAATGACAGGAGAGGGTAGTCCAGGGTAATAGAATAATAAGAGAGGGTAGACCAGGGTATATAATGGGAAGACCAGGGTAATAGATAACAGTAGAGGGTAGACCAGGATAATATAATGACAGGAGAGGGTAGACCTGGTTATTATAATGACAGGAGAGGGTAGACCAGGGAAAATAGAATGGCAGGAGAGGGTAGACAAGGGTAATATAATGACAGGAGAGGGTAGACCAGGGTAATATAATGACAGGAGAGGGTACTCCAGGGTAATATAATGACAGGAGAGGGTAGACCAGGGTAATGTAGTGACAGGAGAGGGTAGACCAGGGTAATATAATGACAGGAGAGGGTAGACCAGGGTAATATAATGACAGGAGAGGGTAGACCAGGGAAAATAGAATGGCAGGAGAGGGTAGACAAGGGTAATATAATGACAGGAAAGGGTAGACCAGGGTAATATAATGACAGGAGGGGGTACTCCAGGGTAATATAATGACAGGAGAGGGTAGACTAGGGTAATGTAATGACAGGAGAGGGTAGACCAGGGTAATATAATGACAGGAGAGGGTAGACCAGGGTAATATAATGACAGGAGAGTGTAGACCAGGGTAATATAATGACAGGAGAGGGTAGACCAGGGTAATATAATGACAGGAGAGGGTAGACCAGGGTAATATAATGACAGGAGAGGGTAGACCAGGGTAATATAATGACAAGAAAGGGTAGACCAGGGTAATAGAATGACAGGAGAGGGTAGACCAGGGTAATATAATGACAGGATAGGGTAGACCAGGGTAATATAATGACAGGAGAGTGTAGACCAGGGTAATAGTATGTCAGGAGAGGGTAGACCAGGGTAATACAATTACAGGAGAGGGTAGACCAGGGTAATATAATGACAGGAGAGGGTAGACCAGGGTAATATAATGACAGGAGAGGGTAGACCAGGGTTATATAATGACAGGAGAGGTTAGACCAGGGTTATATAATGACAGGAGAGGGTAGACCAGGGTAATATAATGACAGGAAAGGGTAGACCAGGGTAATAGAATGACAGGAGAGGGTAGACCAGGGTAATATAATGACAGGAGAGGGTAGACCAGGGTAATATATAACAGGAGAGGGTAGACCAGGGTAATATAATGACAGGCGAGTGTAGACCAGGGTATTATAATGACAGGAGAGGGTAGTCCAGGGTAATAGAATAATAAGAGAGGGTAGACCAGGGTATATAATGGGAAGACCAGGGTAATAGATAACAGTAGAGGGTAGACCAGGATAATATAATGACAGGAGAGGGTAGACCAGGGAAAATAGAATGTCAGGAGAGGGTAGACAAGGGTAATATAATGACAGGAAAGGGTAGACCAGGGTAATATAATGACAGGAGGGGGTACTCCAGGGTAATATAATGACAGGAGAGGGTAGACTAGGGTAATGTAATGACAGGAGAGGGTAGACCAGGGTAATATAATGACAGGAGAGGGTAGACCAGGGTAATATAATGACAGGAGAGTGTAGACCAGGGTAATAGTATGACAGGAGAGGGTAGACCAGGGTTATATAATGACAGGAGAGGGTAGACCAGGGTAATATAATGACAAGAAAGGGTAGACCAGGGTAATAGAATGACAGGAGAGGGTAGACCAGGGTAATATAATGACAGGATAGGGTAGACCAGGGTAATATAATGACAGGAGAGTGTAGACCAGGGTAATAGTATGTCAGGAGAGGGTAGACCAGGGTAATACAATTACAGGAGAGGGTAGACCAGGGTAATATAATGACAGGAGAGGGTAGACCAGGGTAATATAATGACAGGAGAGGGTAGACCAGGGTTATATAATGACAGGAGAGGGTAGACCAGGGTTATATAATGACAGGAGAGGGTAGACCAGGGTAATATAATGACAGGAAAGGGTAGACCAGGGTAATAGAATGACAGGAGAGGGTAGACCAGGGTAATATAATGACAGGAGAGGGTAGACCAGGGTAATATAATGACAGGAGAGGGTAGACCAGGGTAATATAATGACAGGAGAGGGTAGACCAGGGTTATATAATGACAGGAGAGGGTAGACCAGGGTAATATAATGACAAGACAGGGTAGACCAGGGTAATAGAATGACAGGAGAGGGTAGACCAGGGTAATATAATGACAGGATAGGGTAGACCAGGGTAATATAATGACAGGAGAGTGTAGACCAGGGTAATAGTATGTCAGGAGAGGGTAGACCAGGGTAATACAATTACAGGAGAGGGTAGACCAGGGTAATATAATGACAGGAGAGGGTAGACCAGGGTAATATAATGACAGGAGAGGGTAGACCAGGGTAATATAATGACAGGAGAGTGTAGACCAGGGTAATAGTATGTCAGGAGAGGGTAGACCAGGGTAATACAATTACAGGAGAGGGTAGACCAGGGTCATATAATGACAGGAGAGGTTAGACCAGGGTAATATAATGACAGGAGAGGGTAGACCAGGGTTATATAATGACAGGAGAGGGTAGACCAGGGTTATATAATGACAGGAGAGGGTAGACCAGGGTAATATAATGACAGGAGAGGGTAGACCAGGGTTATATAATGACAGGAGAGGGTAGACCAGGGTAATATAATGACAGGAGAGGGTAGACCAGGGTAATATAATGACAGGAGAGGGTAGACCAGGGTAATATAATGACAGGAGAGGTTAGACCAGGGTTATATAATGACAGGAGAGGGTAGACCAGGGTTATATAATGACAGGAGAGGGTAGACCAGGGTAATATAATGACAGGAAAGGGTAGACCAGGGTAATATAATGACAGGAGAAGGTAGACCAGGGTAATATATAACAGGAGAGGGTAGACCAGGGTAATATAATGACAGGCGAGTGTAGACCAGGGTATTATAATGACAGGAGAGGGTAGTCCAGGGTAATAGAATAATAAGAGAGGGTAGACCAGGGTATATAATGGGAAGACCAGGGTAATAGATAACAGTAGAGGGTAGACCAGGATAATATAATGACAGGAGAGGGTAGACCAGGGTAATACAATGACAGGCGAGTGTAGACCAGGGTATTATAATGACAGGAGAGGGTAGTCCAGGGTAATAGAATAATAAGAGAGGGTAGACCAGGGTATATAATGGGAAGACCAGGGTAATAGATAACAGTAGAGGGTAGACCAGGATAATATAATGACAGGAAAGGGTAGACCAGGGTATTATAATGACAGGAGAGGGTAGACCAGGGAAAATAGAATGGTAGGAGAGGGTAGACAAGGGTAATATAATGACAGGAGAGGGTAGACCAGGGTAATATAATGACAGGAGAGGGTACTCCAGGGTAATATAATGACAGGAGAGGGTAGACCAGGGTAATGTAGTGACAGGAGAGGGTAGACCAGGGTAATATAATGACAGGAGAGGGTAGACCAGGGTAATATAATGACAGGAGAGGGTAGACCAGGGAAAATAGAATGGCAGGAGAGGGTAGACAAGGGTAATATAATGACAGGAAAGGGTAGACCAGGGTAATATAATGACAGGAGGGGGTACTCCAGGGTAATATAATGACAGGAGAGGGTAGACTAGGGTAATGTAATGACAGGAGAGGGTAGACCAGGGTAATATAATGACAGGAGAGGGTAGACCAGGGTAATACAATGACAGGAGAGGGTAGACCAGGGTAATATAATGACAGGAGAGGGTAGACCAGGGTAATATAATGACAGGAGAGGGTAGACCAGGGTAATATAATGACAGGAGAGGGTAGACCAGGGTAATATAATGACAGGAGAGGGTAGACCAGGGTAATATAATGACAGGAGAGGGTAGACCAGGGTAATATAATGACAGGAGAGGGTAGACCAGGGTAATATAATGACAGGAGAGTGTAGACCAGGGTAATATAATGACAGGAGAGGGTAGACCAGGGTTATATAATGACAGGAGAGGGTAGACCAGGGTAATATAATGACAAGAAAGGGTAGACCAGGGTAATAGAATGACAGGAGAGGGTAGACCAGGGTAATATAATGACAGGATAGGGTAGACCAGGGTAATATAATGACAGGAGAGTGTAGACCAGGGTAATAGTATGTCAGGAGAGGGTAGACCAGGGTAATATATAACAGGAGAGGGTAGACCAGGGTAATATAATGACAGGCGAGTGTAGACCAGGGTAATATAATGACAGGAGAGGGTAGACCAGGGTTATATAATGACAGGAGAGGGTAGACCAGGGTTATATAATGACAGGAGAGGGTAGACCAGGGTAATATAATGACAGGAAAGGGTAGACCAGGGTAATAGAATGACAGGAGAGGTAGACCAGGGCAATATAATGACAGGAGAGGGTAGACCAGGGTAATATATAACAGGAGAGGGTAGACCAGGGTAATATAATGACAGGCGAGTGTAGACCAGGGTATTATAATGACAGGAGAGGGTAGTCCAGGGTAATAGAATAATAAGAGAGGGTAGACCAGGGTATATAATGGGAAGACCAGGGTAATAGATAACAGTAGAGGGTAGACCAGGATAATATAATGACAGGAGAGGGTAGACCTGGTTATTATAATGACAGGAGAGGGTAGACCAGGGAAAATAGAATGGCAGGAGAGGGTAGACAAGGGTAATATAATGACAGGAGAGGGTAGACCAGGGTAATATAATGACAGGAGAGGGTACTCCAGGGTAATATAATGACAGGAGAGGGTAGACCAGGGTAATGTAATGACAGGAGAGGGTAGACCAGGGTAATATAATGACAGGAGAGGGTAGACCAGGGTAATATAATGACAGGAGAGGGTAGACCAGGGTAATATAATGACAGGAGAGGGTAGACCAGGGTAATATAATGACATTAGAGGGTTGATCAGGGTAATAGAATTGCCGGCAGAGGGTAGACCAGGGTAATACAATTACAGGAGAGGGTAGACCAGGGTAATATAATGACAGGATAGGGTAGACCAGGGTAATATAATGACAGGAGAGGGTAGACCAGGGTAATACAATTACAGGAGAGGGTAGACCAGGGTAATATAATGACAGGAGAGGGTAGACCAGGGTAATATAATGACAGGAGAGGGTAGACCAGGGTTATATAATGACAGGAGCGGGTAGACCAGGGTAATATAATGACAAGAAAGGGTAGACCAGGGTAATAGAATGACAGGAGAGGGTAGACCAGGGTAATATAATAACAGGATAGGGTAGACCAGGGTAATATAATGACAGGAGAGTGTAGACCAGGGTAATAGTATGTCAGGAGAGGGTAGACCAGGGTAATACAATTACAGGAGAGGGTAGACCAGGGTCATATAATGACAGGAGAGGTTAGACCAGGGTAATATAATGACAGGAGAGGGTAGACCAGGGTTATATAATGACAGGAGAGGGTAGACCAGGGTTATATAATGACAGGAGAGGGTAGACCAGGGTTATATAATGACAGGAGAGGGTAGACCAGGGTAATATAATGACAGGAGAGGGTAGACCAGGGTAATATAATGACAGGAGAGGGTAGACCAGGGTAATATAATGACAGGAGAGGGTAGACCAGGGTTATATAATGACAGGAGAGGGTAGACCAGGGTTATATAATGACAGGAGAGGGTAGACCAGGGTAATATAATGACAGGAAAGGGTAGACCAGGGTAATAGAATGACAGGAGAGGGTAGACCAGGGTAATATAATGACAGGAGAGGGTAGACCAGGGTAATATATAACAGGAGAGGGTAGACCAGGGTAATATAATGACAGGCGAGTGTAGACCAGGGTATTATAATGACAGGAGAGGGTAGTCCAGGGTAATAGAATAATAAGAGAGGGTAGACCAGGGTATATAATGGGAAGACCAGGGTAATAGATAACATTAGAGGGTAGACCAGGATAATATAATGACAGGAGAGGGTAGACCAGGGTAATATAATGACAGGCGAGTGTAGACCAGGGTATTATAATGACAGGAGAGGGTAGTCCAGGGTAATAGAATAATAAGAGAGGGTAGACCAGGGTATATAATGGGAAGACCAGGGTAATAGATAACAGTAGAGGGTAGACCAGGATAATATAATGACAGGAGAGGGTAGACCAGGGTATTATAATGACAGGAGAAGGTAGACCAGGGAAAATAGAATGGCAGGAGAGGGTAGACAAGGGTAATATAATGACAGGAGAGGATAGACCAGGGTAATATAATGACAGGAGAGGGTACTCCAGGGTAATATAATGACAGGAGAGGGTAGGCCAGGGTAATGTAGTGACAGGAGAGGGTAGACCAGGGTAATATAATGACAGGAGAGGGTAGACCAGGGTAATATAATGACAGGAGAGGGTAGACCAGGGAAAATAGAATGGCAGGAGAGGGTAGACAAGGGTAATATAATGACAGGAGAGGATAGACCAGGGTAATATAATGACAGGAGAGGGTACTCCAGGGTAATATAATGACAGGAGAGGGTAGACCAGGGTAATGTAGTGACAGGAGAGGGTAGACCAGGGTAATATAATGACAGGAGAGGGTAGACCAGGGTAATATAATGACAGGAGAGGGTAGACCAGGGAAAATAGAATGGCAGGAGAGGGTAGACAAGGGTAATATAATGACAGGAAAGGGTAGACCAGGGTAATATAATGACAGGAGGGGGTACTCCAGGGTAATATAATGACAGGAGAGGGTAGACTAGGGTAATGTAATGACAGGAGAGGGTAGACCAGGGTAATATAATGACAGGAGAGGGTAGACCAGGGTAATATAATGACAGGAGAGTGTAGACCAGGGTAATATAATGACAGGAGAGGGTAGACCAGGGTTATATAATGACAGGAGAGGGTAGACCAGGGTAATATAATGACAAGAAAGGGTAGACCAGGGTAATATAATGACAGGATAGGGTAGACCAGGGTAATATAATGACAGGAGAGTGTAGACCAGGGTAATAGTATGTCAGGAGAGGGTAGACCAGGGTAATACAATTACAGGAGAGGGTAGACCAGGGTCATATAATGACAGGAGAGGTTAGACCAGGGTAATATAATGACAGGAGAGGGTAGACCAGGGTTATATAATGACAGGAGAGGGTAGACCAGGGTTATATAATGACAGGAGAGGGTAGACCAGGGTTATATAATGACAGGAGAGGGTAGACCAGGGTAATATAATGACAGGAGAGGGTAGACCAGGGTAATATAATGACAGGAGAGGGTAGACCAGGGTAATATAATGACAGGAGAGGGTAGACCAGGGTTATATAATGACAGGAGAGGGTAGACCAGGGTTATATAATGACAGGAGAGGGTAGACCAGGGTAATATAATGACAGGAAAGGGTAGACCAGGGTAATAGAATGACAGGAGAGGGTAGACCAGGGTAATATAATGACAGGAGAGGGTAGACCAGGGTAATATATAACAGGAGAGGGTAGACCAGGGTAATATAATGACAGGCGAGTGTAGACCAGGGTATTATAATGACAGGAGAGGGTAGTCCAGGGTAATATAATGACAGGAGAGGGTAGACCAGGGTAATATAATGACAGGAGAGGGTAGACCAGGATAATATAATGACAGGAGAGGGTAGACCAGGGTATTATAATGACAGGAGAGGGTAGACCAGGGAAAATAGAATGGCAGGAGAGGGTAGACAAGGGTAATATAATGACAGGAGAGGGTAGACCAGGGTAATATAATGACAGGAGAGGGTACTCCAGGGTAATATAATGACAGGAGAGGGTAGACCAGGGTAATGTAGTGACAGGAGAGGGTAGACCAGGGTAATATAATGACAGGAGAGGGTAGACCAGGGTAATATAATGACAGGAGAGGGTAGACCAGGGAAAATAGAATGGCAGGAGAGGGTAGACAAGGGTAATATAATGACTGGAAAGGGTAGACCAGGGTAATATAATGACAGGAGGGGGTACTCCAGGGTAATATAATGACAGGAGAGGGTAGACTAGGGTAATGTAATGACAGGAGAGGGTAGACCAGGGTAATATAATGACAGGAGAGGGTAGACCAGGGTAATATAATGACAGGAGAGTGTAGACCAGGGTAATATAATGACAGGAGAGGGTAGACCAGGGTTATATAATGACAGGAGAGGGTAGACCAGGGTAATATAATGACAAGAAAGGGTAGACCAGGGTAATAGAATGACAGGAGAGGGTAGACCAGGGTAATATAATGACAGGATAGGGTAGACCAGGGTAATATAATGACAGGAGAGTGTAGACCAGGGTAATAGTATGTCAGGAGAGGGTAGACCAGGGTAATACAATTACAGGAGAGGGTAGACCAGGGTAATATAATGACAGGAGAGGGTAGACCAGGGTAATATAATGACAGGAGAGGGTAGACCAGGGTTATATAATGACAGGAGAGGTTAGACCAGGGTTATATAATGACAGGAGAGGGTAGACCAGGGTAATATAATGACAGGAAAGGGTAGACCAGGGTAATAGAATGACAGGAGAGGGTAGACCAGGGTAATATAATGACAGGAGAGGGTAGACCAGGGTAATATATAACAGGAGAGGGTAGACCAGGGTAATATAATGACAGGCGAGTGTAGACCAGGGTATTATAATGACAGGAGAGGGTAGTCCAGGGTAATAGAATAATAAGAGAGGGTAGACCAGGGTATATAATGGGAAGACCAGGGTAATAGATAACAGTAGAGGGTAGACCAGGATAATATAATGACAGGAGAGGGTAGACCAGGGAAAATAGAATGGCAGGAGAGGGTAGACAAGGGTAATATAATGACAGGAAAGGGTAGACCAGGGTAATATAATGACAGGAGAGTGTAGACCAGGGTAATAGTATGTCAGGAGAGGGTAGACCAGGGTAATACAATTACAGGAGAGGGTAGACCAGGGTAATATAATGACAGGAGAGGGTAGACCAGGGTAATATAATGACAGGAGAGGGTAGACCAGGGTTATATAATGACAGGAGAGGGTAGACCAGGGTTATATAATGACAGGAGAGGGTAGACCAGGGTAATATAATGACAGGAAAGGGTAGACCAGGGTAATAGAATGACAGGAGAGGGTAGACCAGGGTAATATAATGACAGGAGAGGGTAGACCAGGGTAATATAATGACAGGAGAGGGTAGACCAGGGTAATATAATGACAGTAGAGGGTAGACCAGGGTTATATAATGACAGGAGAGGGTAGACCAGGGTAATATAATGACAAGACAGGGTAGACCAGGGTAATAGAATGACAGGAGAGGGTAGACCAGGGTAATATAATGACAGGATAGGGTAGACCAGGGTAATATAATGACAGGAGAGTGTAGACCAGGGTAATAGTATGTCAGGAGAGGGTAGACCAGGGTAATACAATTACAGGAGAGGGTAGACCAGGGTAATATAATGACAGGAGAGGGTAGACCAGGGTAATATAATGACAGGAGAGGGTAGACCAGGGTTATATAATGACAGGAGAGGGTAGACCAGGGTTATAAAATGACAGGAGAGGGTAGACCAGGGTAATATAATGACAGGAAAGGGTAGACCAGGGTAATAGAATGACAGGAGAGGGTAGACCAGGGTAATATAATGACAGGAGAGGGTAGACCAGGGTAATATATAACAATAGAGGGTAGACCAGGGTAATATAATGACAGGCGAGTGTAGACCAGGGTATTATAATGACAGGAGAGGGTAGTCCAGGGTAATAGAATAATAAGAGAGGGTAGACCAGGGTATATAATGGGAAGACCAGGGTAATAGATAACAGTAGAGGGTAGACCAGGATAATATAATGACAGGAGAGGGTAGACCTGGTTATTATAATGACAGGAGAGGGTAGACCAGGGAAAATAGAATGGCAGGAGAGGGTAGACAAGGGTAATATAATGACAGGAGAGGGTAGACCAGGGTAATATAATGACAGGAGAGGGTACTCCAGGGTAATATAATGACAGGAGAGGGTAGACCAGGGTAATGTAATGACAGGAGAGGGTAGACCAGGGTAATATAATGACAGGAGAGGGTAGACCAGGGTAATATAATGACAGGAGAGGGTAGACCAGGGTAATATAATGACATTAGAGGGTTGGTCAGGGTAATAGAATTGCCGGCAGAGGGTAGACCAGGGTAATATAATGACAGGAGAGGGTAGACCAGGGTTATATAATGACAGGAGAGGGTAGACCAGGGTAATATAATGACAAGAAAGGGTAGACCAGGGTAATAGAATGACAGGAGAGGGTAGACCAGGGTAATATAATGACAGGATAGGGTAGACCAGGGTAATATAATGACAGGAGAGTGTAGACCAGGGTAAAAGTATGTCAGGAGAGGGTAGACCAGGGTAATACAATTACAGGAGAGGGTAGACCAGGGTAATATAATGACAGGAGAGGGTAGACCAGGGTAATATAATGACAGGAGAGGGTAGACCAGGGTTATATAATGACAGGAGAGGTTAGACCAGGGTTATATAATGACAGGAGAGGGTAGACCAGGGTAATATAATGACAGGAAAGGGTAGACCAGGGTAATAGAATGACAGGAGAGGGTAGACCAGGGTAATATAATGACAGGAGAGGGTAGACCAGGGTAATATATAACAGGAGAGGGTAGACCAGGGTAATATAATGACAGGCGAGTGTAGACCAGGGTATTATAATGACAGGAGAGGGTAGTCCAGGGTAATAGAATAATAAGAGAGGGTAGACCAGGGTATATAATGGGAAGACCAGGGTAATAGATAACAGTAGAGGGTAGACCAGGGAAAATAGAATGGCAGGAGAGGGTAGACAAGGGTAATATAATGACAGGAAAGGGTAGACCAGGGTAATATAATGACAGGAGGGGGTACTCCAGGGTAATATAATGACAGGAGAGGGTAGACTAGGGTAATGTAATGACAGGAGAGGGTAGACCAGGGTAATATAATGACAGGAGAGGGTAGACCAGGGTAATATAATGACAGGAGAGTGTAGACCAGGGTAATATAATGACAGGAGAGGGTAGACCAGGGTTATATAATGACAGGAGAGGGTAGACCAGGGTAATATAATGACAAGAAAGGGTAGACCAGGGTAATAGAATGACAGGAGAGGGTAGACCAGGGTAATGTAATGACAGGATAGGGTAGACCAGGGTAATATAATGACAGGAGAGTGTAGACCAGGGTAATAGTATGTCAGGAGAGGGTAGACCAGGGTAATACAATTACAGGAGAGGGTAGACCAGGGTAATATAATGACAGGAGAGGGTAGACCAGGGTAATATAATGACAGGAGAGGGTAGACCAGGGTTATATAATGACAGGAGAGGGTAGACCAGGGTTATATAATGACAGGAGAGGGTAGACCAGGGTAATATAATGACAGGAAAGGGTAGACCAGGGTAATAGAATGACAGGAGAGGGTAGACCAGGGTAATATAATGACAGGAGAGGGTAGACCAGGGTAATATAATGACAGGAGAGGGTAGACCAGGGTAATATAATGACAGGAGAGGGTAGACCAGGGTTATATAATGACAGGAGAGGGTAGACCAGGGTAATATAATGACAAGACAGGGTAGACCAGGGTAATAGAATGACAGGAGAGGGTAGACCAGGGTAATATAATGACAGGATAGGGTAGACCAGGGTAATATAATGACAGGAGAGTGTAGACCAGGGTAATAGTATGTCAGGAGAGGGTAGACCAGGGTAATACAATTACAGGAGAGGGTAGACCAGGGTAATATAATGACAGGAGAGGGTAGACCAGGGTAATATAATGACAGGAGAGGGTAGACCAGGGTTATATAATGACAGGAGAGGGTAGACCAGGGTTATAAAATGACAGGAGAGGGTAGACCAGGGTAATATAATGACAGGAAAGGGTAGACCAGGGTAATAGAATGACAGGAGAGGGTAGACCAGGGTAATATAATGACAGGAGAGGGTAGACCAGGGTAATATATAACAGGAGAGGGTAGACCAGGGTAATATAATGACAGGCGAGTGTAGACCAGGGTATTATAATGACAGGAGAGGGTAGTCCAGGGTAATAGAATAATAAGAGAGGGTAGACCAGGGTATATAATGGGAGGACCAGGGTAATAGATAACAGTAGAGGGTAGACCAGGATAATATAATGACAGGAGAGGGTAGACCTGGTTATTATAATGACAGGAGAGGGTAGACCAGGGAAAATAGAATGGCAGGAGAGGGTAGACAAGGGTAATATAATGACAGGAGAGGGTAGACCAGGGTAATATAATGACAGGAGAGGGTACTCCAGGGTAATATAATGACAGGAGAGGGTAGACCAGGGTAATGTAATGACAGGAGAGGGTAGACCAGGGTAATATAATGACAGGAGAGGGTAGACCAGGGTAATATAATGACAGGAGAGGGTAGACCAGGGTAATATAATGACATTAGAGGGTTGGTCAGGGTAATAGAATTGCCGGCAGAGGGTAGACCAGGGTAATATAATGACAGGATAGGGTAGACCAGGGTAATATAATGACAGGAGAGGGTAGACCAGGGTAATACAATTACAGGAGAGGGTAGACCAGGGTAATATAATGACAGGAGAGGGTAGACCAGGGTAATATAATGACAGGAGAGGGGAGGCCAGGGTTATATAATGACAGGAGAGGGTAGACCAGGGTTATATAATGACAGGAGAGGGTAGACCAGGGTAATATAATGACAAGAAAGGGTAGACCAGGGTAATAGAATGACAGGAGAGGGTAGACCAGGGTAATATAATGACAGGATAGGGTAGACCAGGGTAATATAATGACAGGAGAGTGTAGACCAGGGTAATAGTATGTCAGGAGAGGGTAGACCAGGGTAATACAATTACAGGAGAGGGTAGACCAGGGTCATATAATGACAGGAGAGGTTAGACCAGGGTAATATAATGACAGGAGAGGGTAGACCAGGGTTATATAATGACAGGAGAGGGTAGACCAGGGTTATATAATGACAGGAGAGGGTAGACCAGGGTAATATAATGACAGGAGAAGGTAGACCAGGGTTATATAATGACAGGAGAGGGTAGACCAGGGTAATATAATGACAGGAGAGGGTAGACCAGGGTAATATAATGACAGGAGAGGGTAGACCAGGGTTATATAATGACAGGAGAGGGTAGACCAGGGTTATATAATGACAGGAGAGGGTAGACTAGGGTAATATAATGACAGGAAAGGGTAGACCAGGGTAATAGAATGACAGGAGAGGGTAGACCAGGGTAATATAATGACAGGAGAGGGTAGACCAGGGTAATATATAACAGGAGAGGGTAGACCAGGGTAATATAATGACAGGAGAGGGTAGACCAGGGTAATATATAACAGGAGACGGTAGACCAGGGTAATATAATGACAGGCGAGTGTAGACCAGGGTATTATAATGACAGGAGAGGGTAGTCCAGGGTAATAGAATAATAAGAGAGGGTAGACCAGGGTATATAATGGGAAGACCAGGGTAATAGATAACAGTAGAGGGTAGACCAGGATAATATAATGACAGGAGAGGGTAGACCTGGTTATTATAATGACAGGAGAGGGTAGACCAGGGAAAATAGAATGGCAGGAGAGTGTAGACAAGGGTAATATAATGACAGGAGAGGGTAGACCAGGGTAATATAATGACAGGAGAGGGTACTCCAGGGTAATATAATGACAGGAGAGGGTAGACCAGGGTAATGTAATGACAGGAGAGGGTAGACCAGGGTAATATAATGACAGGAGAGGGTAGACCAGGGTAATATAATGACAGGAGAGGGTAGACCAGGGTAATATAATGACATTAGAGGGTTGGTCAGGGTAATAGAATTGCCGGCAGAGGGTAGACCAGGGTAATACAATTACAGGAGAGGGTAGACCAGGGTAATATAATGACAGGATAGGGTAGACCAGGGTAATATAATGACAGGAGAGGGTAGACCAGGGTAATACAATTACAGGAGAGGGTAGACCAGGGTAATATAATGACAGGAGAGGGTAGACCAGGGTAATATAATGACAGGAGAGGGGAGGCCAGGGTTATATAATGACAGGAGAGGGTAGACCAGGGTTATATAATGACAGGAGAGGGTAGACCAGGGTAATATAATGACAAGAGAGGGTAGACCAGGGTAATAGAATGACAGGAGAGGGTAGACCAGGGTAATATAATGACAGGATAGGGTAGACCAGGGTAATATAATGACAGGAGAGTGTAGACCAGGGTAATAGTATGTCAGGAGAGGGTAGACCAGGGTAATACAATGACAGGAGAGGGTAGACCAGGGTCATATAATGACAGGAGAGGGTAGACCAGGGTAATATAATGACAGGAGAGGGTAGACCAGGGTTATATAATGACAGGAGAGGGTAGACCAGGGTTATATAATGACAGGAGAGGGTAGACCAGGGTAATATAATGACAGGAAAGGGTAGACCAGGGTAATACAATTACAGGAGAGGGTAGACCAGGGTAATATAATGACAGGAGAGGGTAGACCAGGGTAATATAATGACAGGAGAGGGTAGACCAGGGTTATATAATGACAGGAGAGGGTATACCAGGGTAAGAGAATGACAGGAGAGGGTAGACCAGGGTAATATAATGACAGGATAGGGTAGACCAGGGTAATATAATGACAGGAGAGTGTAGACCAGGGTAATAGTATGTCAGGAGAGGGTAGACCAGGGTTATATAATGACAGGAGAGGGTAGACCAGGGTTATATAATGACAGGAGAGGGTAGACCAGGGTAATATAATGACAGGAGAGGGTACTCCAGGGTAATATAATGACAGGAGAGGGTAGACCAGGGTAATGTAATGACAGGAGAGGGTAGACCAGGGTAATATAATGACAGGAGAGGGTAGACCAGGGTAATATAATGACAGGAGAGGGTAGACCAGGGTAATATAATGACATTAGAGGGTTGGTCAGGGTAATAGAATTGCCGGCAGAGGGTAGACCAGGGTAATACAATTACAGGAGAGGGTAGACCAGGGTAATATAATGACAGGATAGGGTAGACCAGGGTAATATAATGACAGGAGAGGGTAGACCAGGGTAATACAATTACAGGAGAGGGTAGACCAGGGTAATATAATGACAGGAGAGGGTAGACCAGGGTAATATAATGACAGGAGAGGGGAGGCCAGGGTTATATAATGACAGGAGAGGGTAGACCAGGGTTATATAATGACAGGAGAGGGTAGACCAGGGTAATATAATGACAAGAAAGGGTAGACCAGGGTAATAGAATGACAGGAGAGGGTAGACCAGGGTAATATAATGACAGGATAGGGTAGACCAGGGTAATATAATGACAGGAGAGTGTAGACCAGGGTAATAGTATGTCAGGAGAGGGTAGACCAGGGTAATACAATTACAGGAGAGGGTAGACCAGGGTCATATAATGACAGGAGAGGTTAGACCAGGGTAATATAATGACAGGAGAGGGTAGACCAGGGTTATATAATGACAGGAGAGGGTAGACCAGGGTTATATAATGACAGGAGAGGGTAGACCAGGGTAATATAATGACAGGAGAGGGTAGACCAGGGTTATATAATGACAGGAGAGGGTAGACCAGGGTAATATAATGACAGGAGAGGGTAGACCAGGGTAATATAATGACAGGAGAGGGTAGACCAGGGTAATATAATGACAGGAGAGGGTAGACTAGGGTTATATAATGACAGGAGAGGGTAGACCAGGGTTATATAATGACAGGAGAGGGTAGACTAGGGTAATATAATGACAGGAAAGGGTAGACCAGGGTAATAGAATGACAGGAGAGGGTAGACCAGGGTAATATAATGACAGGAGAGGGTAGACCAGGGTAATATATAACAGGAGAGGGTAGACCCAGGGTAATATAATGACAGGCGAGTGTAGACCAGGGTATTATAATGACAGGAGAGGGTAGTCCCGGGTAATAGAATAGTAAGAGAGGGTAGACCAGGGTATATAATGGGAAGACCAGGGTAATAGATAACAGTAGAGGGTAGACCAGGATAATATAATGACAGGAGAGGGTAGACCAGGGTATTATAATGACAGGAGAGGGTAGACCAGGGAAAATAGAATGGCAGGAGAGGGTAGACAAGGGTAATATAATGACAGGAGAGGGTAGACCAGGGTAATATAATGACAGGAGAGGGTACTCCAGGGTAATATAATGACAGGAGAGGGTAGACCAGGGTAATGTAATGACAGGAGAGGGTAGACCAGGTTAATACAATTACAGGAGAGGGTAGACCAGGGTAATATAATGACAGGATAGGGTAGACCAGGGTAATATAATGACAGGAGAGTGTAGACCAGGGTAATAGTATGTCAGGAAAGGGTAGACCAGGGTAATACAATTACAGGAGAGGGTAGACCAGGGTAATATAATGACAGGAGAGGGTAGACCAGGGTAATGTAGTGACAGGAGAGGGTAGACCAGGGTAATATAATGACAGGAGAGGGTAGACCAGGGTAATATAATGACAGGAGAGGGTAGACCAGGGAAAATAGAATGGCAGGAGAGGGTAGACAAGGGTAATATAATGACAGGAAAGGGTAGACCAGGGTAATATAATGACAGGAGAGGGTACTCCAGGGTAATATAATGACAGGAGAGGGTAGACCAGGGTAATGTAATGACAGGAGAGGGTAGACCAGGTAAATACAATTACAGGAGAGGGTAGACCAGGGTAATATAATGACAGGAGAGGGTACTCCAGGGTAATATAATGACAGGAGAGGGTAGACCAGGGTAATGTAGTGACAGGAGAGGGTAGACCAGGGTAATATAATGACAGGAGAGGGTAGACCAGGGTAATATAATGACAGGAGAGGGTAGACCAGGGAAAATAGAATGGCAGGAGAGGGTAGACAAGGGTAATATAATGACAGGAAAGGGTAGACCAGGGTAATATAATGACAGGAGAGGGTACTCCAGGGTAATATAATGACAGGAGAGGGTAGACCAGGGTAATGTAATGACAGGAGAGGGTAGACCAGGTTAATACAATTACAGGAGAGGGTAGACCAGGGTAATATAATGACAGGATAGGGTAGACCAGGGTAATATAATGACAGGAGAGTGTAGACCAGGGTAATAGTATGTCAGGAAAGGGTAGACCAGGGTAATACAATTACAGGAGAGGGTAGACCAGGGTAATATAATGACAGGAGAGGGTAGACCAGGGTAATATAATGACAGGAGAGGGTAGACCAGGGTTATATAATGACAGGAGAGGGTATACCAGGGTAAGAGAATGACAGGAGATGGTAGACCAGGGTAATATAATGACAGGATAGGGTAGACCAGGGTAATATAATGACAGGAGAGTGTAGACCAGGGTAATAGTATGTCAGGAGAGGGTAGACCAGGGTAATACAATTACAGGAGAGGGTAGACCGGGGTCATATAATGACAGGAGAGGTTAGACCAGGGTAATATAATGACAGGAGAGGGTAGACCAGGGTTATATAATGACAGGAGAGGGTAGACCAGGGTTTTATAATGACAGGAGAGGGTAGACCAGGGTAATATAATGACAGGAGAGGGTAGACCAGGGTTATATAATGACAGGAGAGGGTAGACCAGGGTAATATAATGACAGGAGAGGGTAGACCAGGGTAATATAATGACAGGAGAGGGTAGACCAGGGTAATATAATGACAGGAGAGGGTAGACCAGGGTTATATAATGACAGGAGAGGGTAGACCAGGGTTATATAATGACAGGAGAGGGTAGACCAGGGTAATATAATGACAGGAAAGGGTAGACCAGGGTAATAGAATGACAGGAGAGGGTAGACCAGGGTAATATAATGACAGGATAGGGTAGACCAGGGTAATATAATGACAGGAGAGTGTAGACCAGGGTAATAGTATGTCAGGAAAGGGTAGACCAGGGTAATACAATTACAGGAGAGGGTAGACCAGGGTAATATAATGACAGGAGAGGGTAGACCAGGGTAATGTAGTGACAGGAGAGGGTAGAAGAGGGTAATATAATGACAGGAGAGGGTAGACCAGGGTAATATAATGACAGGAGAGGGTAGACCAGGGAAAATAGAATGGCAGGAGAGGGTAGACAAGGGTAATATAATGACAGGAAAGGGTAGACCAGGGTAATATAATGACAGGAGAGGGTACTCCAGGGTAATATAATGACAGGAGAGGGTAGACCAGGGTAATGTAATGACAGGAGAGGGTAGACCAGGTAAATACAATTACAGGAGAGGGTAGACCAGGGTAATATAATGACAGGAGAGGGTACCCCAGGGTAATATAATGACAGGAGAGGGTAGACCAGGGTAATGTAGTGACAGGAGAGGGTAGACCAGGGTAATATAATGACAGGAGAGGGTAGACCAGGGTAATATAATGACAGGAGAGGGTAGACCAGGGAAAATAGAATGGCAGGAGAGGGTAGACAAGGGTAATATAATGACAGGAAAGGGTAGACCAGGGTAATATAATGACAGGAGAGGGTACTCCAGGGTAATATAATGACAGGAGAGGGTAGACCAGGGTAATGTAATGACAGGAGAGGGTAGACCAGGTTAATACAATTACAGGAGAGGGTAGACCAGGGTAATATAATGACAGGATAGGGTAGACCAGGGTAATATAATGACAGGAGAGTGTAGACCAGGGTAATAGTATGTCAGGAAAGGGTAGACCAGGGTAATACAATTACAGGAGAGGGTAGACCAGGGTAATATAATGACAGGAGAGGGTAGACCAGGGTAATATAATGACAGGAGAGGGTAGACCAGGGTCATATAATGACAGGAGAGGGTATACCAGGGTAAGAGAATGACAGGAGAGGGTAGACCAGGGTAATATAATGACAGGATAGGGTAGACCAGGGTAATATAATGACAGGAGAGTGTAGACCAGGGTAATAGTATGTCAGGAGAGGGTAGACCAGGGTAATACAATTACAGGAGAGGGTAGACCGGGGTTATATAATGACAGGAGAGGGTAGACCAGGGTCTTATAATGACAGGAGAGGGTAGACCAGGGTAATATAATGACAGGAGAGGGTAGACCAGGGTAATATAATGACAGGAGAGGGTAGACCAGGGTAATATAATGACAGGAGAGGGTAGACCAGGGTAATATAATGACAGGAGAGGGTAGACCAGGGTAATATAATGACAGGAGAGGGTAGACCAGGGTTATATAATGACAGGAGAGGGTAGACCAGGGTTATATAATGACAGGAGAGGGTAGACCAGGGTAATATAATGACAGGAAAGGGTAGACCAGGGTAATAGAATGACAGGAGAGGGTAGACCAGGGTAATATAATGACAGGCGAGTGTAGACCAGGGTATTATAATGACAGGAGAGGGTAGTCCCGGGTAATAGAATAATAAGAGAGGGTAGACCAGGGTATATAATGGGAAGACCAGGGTAATAGATAACAGTAGAGGGTAGACCAGGATAATATAATGACAGGAGAGGGTAGACCAGGGTATTATAATGACAGGAGAGGGTAGACCAGGGAAAATAGAATGGCAGGAGAGGGTAGACAAGGGTAATATAATGACAGGAGAGGGTAGACCAGGGTAATATAATGACAGGAGAGGTTACTCCAGGGTAATATAATGACAGGAGAGGGTAGACCAGGGTAATGTAGTGACAGGAGAGGGTAGACCAGGGTAATATAATGACAGGAGAGGGTAGACCAGGGTAATATAATGACAGGAGAGGGTAGACCAGGGAAAATAGAATGGCAGGAGAGGGTAGACAAGGGTAATATAATGACAGGAGAGGGTAGACCAGGGTAATATAATGACAGGAGAGGGTACTCCAGGGTAATATAATGACAGGAGAGGGTAGACCAGGGTAATGTAATGACAGGAGAGGGTAGACCAGGGTAATATAATGACAGGAGAGGGTAGACCAGGGTAATATAATGACAGGAGAGTGTAGACCAGGGTAATATAATGACAGGAGAGGGTAGACCAGGGTAATATAATGACAGGAGAGGGTTGATCAGGGTAATAGAATGGCAGGAGAGGGTAGACCAGGGTAATACAATTACAGGAGAGGGTAGACCAGGGTAATATAATGACAGGATAGGGTAGACCAGGGTAATATTATGACAGGAGAGTGTAGACCAGGGTAATAGAATGTCAGGAGAGGGTAGACCAGGTAAATACAATTACAGGAGAGGGTAGACCAGGGTAATATAATGACAGGAGAGGGTACTCCAGGGTAATATAATGACAGGAGAGGGTAGACCAGGGTAATGTAGTGACAGGAGAGGGTAGACCAGGGTAATATAATGACAGGAGAGGGTAGACCAGGGTAATATAATGACAGGAGAGGGTAGACCAGGGAAAATAGAATGGCAGGAGAGGGTAGACAAGGGTAATATAATGACAGGAAAGGGTAGACCAGGGTAATATAATGACAGGAGAGGGTACTCCAGGGTAATATAATGACAGGAGAGGGTAGACCAGGGTAATGTAATGACAGGAGAGGGTAGACCAGGTTAATACAATTACAGGAGAGGGTAGACCAGGGTAATATAATGACAGGATAGGGTAGACCAGGGTAATATAATGACAGGAGAGTGTAGACCAGGGTAATAGTATGTCAGGAAAGGGTAGACCAGGGTAATACAATTACAGGAGAGGGTAGACCAGGGTAATATAATGACAGGAGAGGGTAGACCAGGGTAATATAATGACAGGAGAGGGTAGACCAGGGTTATATAATGACAGGAGAGGGTATACCAGGGTAAGAGAATGACAGGAGAGGGTAGACCAGGGTAATATAATGACAGGATAGGGTAGACCAGGGTAATATAATGACAGGAGAGTGTAGACCAGGGTAATAGTATGTCAGGAGAGGGTAGACCAGGGTAATACAATTACAGGAGAGGGTAGACCGGGGTCATATAATGACAGGAGAGGTTAGACCAGGGTAATATAATGACAGGAGAGGGTAGACCAGGGTTATATAATGACAGGAGAGGGTAGACCAGGGTTTTATAATGACAGGAGAGGGTAGACCAGGGTAATATAATGACAGGAGAGGGTAGACCAGGGTTATATAATGACAGGAGAGGGTAGACCAGGGTAATATAATGACAGGAGAGGGTAGACCAGGGTAATATAATGACAGGAGAGGGTAGACCAGGGTAATATAATGACAGGAGAGGGTAGACCAGGGTTATATAATGACAGGAGAGGGTAGACCAGGGTTATATAATGACAGGAGAGGGTAGACCAGGGTAATATAATGACAGGAAAGGGTAGACCAGGGTAATAGAATGACAGGAGAGGGTAGACCAGGGTAATATAATGACAGGCGAGTGTAGACCAGGGTATTATAATGACAGGAGAGGGTAGTCCCGGGTAATAGAATAATAAGAGAGGGTAGACCAGGGTATATAATGGGAAGACCAGGGTAATAGATAACAGTAGAGGGTAGACCAGGATAATATAATGACAGGAGAGGGTAGACCAGGGTATTATAATGACAGGAGAGGGTAGACCAGGGAAAATAGAATGGCAGGAGAGGGTAGACAAGGGTAATATAATGACAGGAGAGGGTAGACCAGGGTAATATAATGACAGGAGAGGTTACTCCAGGGTAATATAATGACAGGAGAGGGTAGACCAGGGTAATGTAGTGACAGGAGAGGGTAGACCAGGGTAATATAATGACAGGAGAGGGTAGACCAGGGTAATATAATGACAGGAGAGGGTAGACCAGGGAAAATAGAATGGCAGGAGAGGGTAGACAAGGGTAATATAATGACAGGAAAGGGTAGACCAGGGTAATATAATGACAGGAGAGGGTACTCCAGGGTAATATAATGACAGGAGAGGGTAGACCAGGGTAATGTAATGACAGGAGAGGGTAGACCAGGGTAATATAATGACAGGAGAGGGTAGACCAGGGCAATATAATGACAGGAGAGTGTAGACCAGGGTAATATAATGACAGGAGAGGGTAGACCAGGGTAATATAATGACAGGAGAGGGTTGATCAGGGTAATAGAATGGCAGGAGAGGGTAGACCAGGGTAATACAATTACAGGAGAGGGTAGACCAGGGTAATATAATGACAGGATAGGGTAGACCAGGGTAATATTATGACAGGAGAGTGTAGACCAGGGTAATAGAATGTCAGGAGAGGGTAGACCAGGGTAATACAATTACAGGAGAGGGTAGACCAGGGTAATATAATGACAGGAGAGGGTAGACCAGGGTAATATAATGACAGGAGAGGGTAGACCAGGGTTATATAATGACAGGAGAGGGTATACCAGGGTAATAGAATGACAGGAGAGGGTAGACCAGGGTAATATAATGACAGGATAGGGTAGACCAGGGTAATATAATGACAGGAGAGTGTAGACCAGGGTAATAGTATGTCAGGAGAGGGTAGACCAGGGTAATACAATTACAGGAGAGGGTAGACCAGGGTAATATAATGACAGGAGAGGGTAGACCAGGGTAATATAATGACAGGAGAGGGGAGGCCAGGGTTATATAATGACAGGAGAGGGTAGACCAGGGTTATATAATGACAGGAGAGGGTAGACCAGGGTAATATAATGACAGGAGAGGGTAGACCAGGGTAATAGAATGACAGGAGAGGGTAGACCAGGGTAATATAATGACAGGATAGGGTAGACCAGGGTAATATAATGACAGGAGAGTGTAGACCAGGGTAATAGTATGTCAGGAGAGGGTAGACCAGGGTAATACAATTACAGGAGAGGGTAGACCAGGGTAATATAATGACAGGAGAGGGTAGACCAGGGTAATATAATGACAGGAGAGGGTAGACCAGGGTTATATAATGACAGGAGAGGGTAGACCAGGGTTATATAATGACAGGAGAGGGTAGACCAGGGTAATATAATGACAGGAGAGGGTAGACCAGGGTAATATAATGACAGGAGAGGGTAGACCAGGGTTATATAATGACAGGAGAGGGTAGACCAGGGTTATATAATGACAGGAGAGGGTAGACCAGGGTAATATAATGACAGGAGAGGGTAGACCAGGGTTATATAATGACAGGAGAGGGTAGACCAGGGTTATATAATGACAGGAGAGGGTAGACTAGGGTAATATAATGACAGGAAAGGGTAGACCAGGGTAATAGAATGACAGGAGAGGGTAGACCAGGGTAATATAATGACAGGAGAGGGTAGACCAGGGTAATATATAACAGGAGAGGGTAGACCCAGGGTAATATAATGACAGGCGAGTGTAGACCAGGGTATTATAATGACAGGAGAGGGTAGTCCCGGGTAATAGAATAATAAGAGAGGGTAGACCAGGGTATATAATGGGAAGACCAGGGTAATAGATAACAGTAGAGGGTAGACCAGGATAATATAATGACAGGAGAGGGTAGACCAGGGTATTATAATGACAGGAGAGGGTAGACCAGGGAAAATAGAATGGCAGGAGAGGGTAGACAAGGGTAATATAATGACAGGAGAGGGTAGACCAGGGTAATATAATGACAGGAGAGGTTACTCCAGGGTAATATAATGACAGGAGAGGGTAGACCAGGGTAATGTAGTGACAGGAGAGGGTAGACCAGGGTAATATAATGACAGGAGAGGGTAGACCAGGGTAATATAATGACAGGAGAGGGTAGACCAGGGAAAATAGAATGGCAGGAGAGGGTAGACAAGGGTAATATAATGACAGGAAAGGGTAGACCAGGGTAATATAATGACAGGAGAGGGTACTCCAGGGTAATATAATGACAGGAGAGGGTAGACCAGGGTAATGTAATGACAGGAGAGGGTAGACCAGGTTAATACAATTACAGGAGAGGGTAGACCAGGGTAATATAATGACAGGATAGGGTAGACCAGGGTAATATAATGACAGGAGAGTGTAGACCAGGGTAATAGTATGTCAGGAGAGGGTAGACCAGGGTAATACAATTACAGGAGAGGGTAGACCAGGGTAATATAATGACAGGAGAGGGTAGACCAGGGTAATATAATGACAGGAGAGGGTAGACCAGGGTTATATAATGACAGGAGAGGGTATTCTCTCTTTACAACTTCCGGGTTGGAGCGAGCGGTCGCACTTCGCACTTTGGTCCGCAGGTAGTATAACTTTTCATTACATTTCATTACATTTCATTATAGTACAACGGTTTAATTTGTCTAATCTTAGCAATTTCTTCTTAGCTAGCTACATAGCCGTCTTTGTATCAAAGATAATTGCGTAATTATCGTATTTCGTCGTCCTAACGCAGTCTACACTGCTATCTGCCATCTGCCCAGCAGCTAGCCAGCTAGCAAACGTCCACCGTCTACCGAATAGCAGCACTTTGGTCCGCAGGTAGTATAACTTTTCATTACATTTCATTACATTTCATTATAGTACAACGGTTTAATTTGTCTAATCTTAGCAATTTCTTCTTAGCTAGCTACATAGCCGTCTTTGTATCAAAGATAATTGCGTAATTATCGTATTTCGTCGTCCTAACGCAGTCTACACTGCTATCTGCCATCTGCCCAGCAGCTAGCCAGCTAGCAAACGTCCACCGTCTACCGAATAGCAGCACTGTAGCAACTATTACACCCAACTGAACGACTTGATTAGTGTAGTGTTAGCTAGCTACATAGTTGTCTTTGCTGTCTTCGTATCCAAGATAATTGTGTAGTTTAGAGTGTGTAGTTTTAGAGTGATTATCTTAATTTACCGAGGCTAGCTAGCCAGCTATCTGTCGTCCTTAACGTAGGAGACACTGCTAGCTAGCCAACAGCTAGCCAACGTCTACCGAATAGAACTTCTGCACTCAACAACCCGGTCGCATTCCGCTTCGCTCCACAGGTAATATCACATTTTCACTTCATTTCATTACAGTACAACGGTTTGATTTGTCTGATCGTAGCTAGCTACATAGCTAGCTACATAGCCGTCTTTGTATCAAAGATAATTGTGTAGTCTAGAGCGATTTTCTAGGTTAGCTAGCCAGCTATTGTCGTTCTTTTAACGCAACGTAACGTAATCTACACTGCTAGCTAGCCAGCTAGCCCCCGAATAGCAGCACTGTAGATACTATTACACTCAACGGAACGACTTGATTAGTGTAGTGTCAACAACGCAGCCACTGCCAGCTAGCCTACAAAGTCAACAACTGCCAGCTAGCCTACAAAGTCAACAACGCAGCCACTGCCAGCTAGCCTACTTCAGCAGTACTGTATCATCTTAATCATTTTAGTCAATAAGATTCTTGCTACGTAAGCTTAACTTTCTGAACATTCGAGACGCGTAGTCCACTTGCCACTCCAATCTCCTTTGCATTAGCGTAGTCTCTTCTGTAGCCTGTCAACTATGTGTCTGTCTATCCCTGTTCTCTCCTCTCTGCACAGACCATACAAACGCTCCACACCGCGTGGCATCGGCCACCCTAATCTGGTGGTCCCAGCGCGCACGACCCACGTGGAGTTCCAGGTCTCCGGTAGCCTCTGGAACTGCCGATCTGCGGCCAACAAGGCAGAGTTCATCTCAGCCTATGCCTCCCTCCAGTCCCTCGACTTCCTGGCACTGACGGAAACATGGATCACCACAGATAACACTGCTACTCCTACTGCTCTCTCTTCGTCCGCCCACGTGTTCTCGCACACCCCGAGAGCTTCTGGTCAGCGGGGTGGTGGCACCGGGATCCTCATCTCTCCCAAGTGGTCATTCTCTCTTTGTCCCCTTACCCATCTGTCTATCGCCTCCTTTGAATTCCATGCTGTCACAGTTACCAGCCCTTTCAAGCTTAACATCCTTATCATTTATCGCCCTCCAGGTTCCCTCGGAGAGTTCATCAATGAGCTCGATGCCTTGATTAGCTCCTTTCCTGAGGACGGCTCACCTCTCACAGTTCTGGGCGACTTTAACCTCCCCACGTCTACCTTTGACTCATTCCTCTCTGCCTCCTTCTTTCCACTCCTCTCCTCTTTTGACCTCACCCTCTCACCTTCCCCCCCCTACTCACAAGGCAGGCAATACGCTCGACCTCATCTTTACTAGATGCTGTTCTTCCACTAACCTCATTGCAACTCCCCTCCAAGTCTCCGACCACTACCTTGTATCCTTTTCCCTCTCGCTCTCATCCAACACTTCCCACACTGCCCCTACTCGGATGGTATCGCGCCGCCCCAACCTTCGCTCTCTCTCCCCCGCTACCCTCTCCTCTTCCATCCTATCATCTCTTCCCTCTGCTCAAACCTTCTCCAACCTATCTCCTGATTCTGCCTCCTCAACCCTCCTATCCTCCCTTTCTGCATCCTTTGACTCTCTATGTCCCCTATCCTCCAGGCCGGCTCGGTCCTCCCCTCCCGCTCCGTGGCTCGACGACTCATTGCGAGCTCACAGAACAGGGCTCCGGGCAGCCGAGCGGAAATGGAGGAAAACTCGCCTCCCTGCGGACCTGGCATCCTTTCACTCCCTCCTCTCTACATTTTCCTCTTCTGTCTCTGCTGCTAAAGCCACTTTCTACCACTCTAAATTCCAAGCATCTGCCTCTAACCCCAGGAAGCTCTTTGCCACCTTCTCCTCCCTCCTGAATCCTCCTCCCCCTCCCCCCCCTCCTCCCTCTCTGCAGATGACTTCGTCAACCATTTTGAAAAGAAGGTCGACGACATCCGATCCTCGTTTGCTAAGTCAAACGACACCGCTGGTTCTGCTCACACTGCCCCACCCTGTGCTCTGACCTCTTTCTCCCCTCTCTCTCCAGATGAAATCTCGCGTCTTGTGACGGCCGGCCGCCCAACAACCTGCCCGCTTGACCCTATCCCCTCCTCTCTTCTCCAGACCATTTCCGGAGACCTTCTCCCTTACCTCACCTCGCTCATCAACTCATCCCTGACCGCTGGCTACGTCCCTTCCGTCTTCAAGAGAGCGAGAGTTGCACCCCTTCTGAAAAAACCTACACTCGATCCCTCCGATGTCAACAACTACAGACCAGTATCCCTTCTTTCTTTTCTCTCCAAAACTCTTGAACGTGCCGTCCTTGGCCAGCTCTCCCGCTATCTCTCTCAGAATGACCTTCTTGATCCAAATCAGTCAGGTTTCAAGACTAGTCATTCAACTGAGACTGCTCTTCTCTGTATCACGGAGGCGCTCCGCACTGCTAAAGCTAACTCTCTCTCCTCTGCTCTCATCCTTCTAGACCTATCGGCTGCCTTCGATACTGTGAACCATCAGATCCTCCTCTCCACCCTCTCCGAGTTGGGCATCTCCGGCGCGGCCCACGCTTGGATTGCGTCCTACCTGACAGGTCGCTCCTACCAGGTGGCGTGGCGAGAATCTGTCTCCTCACCACGTGCTCTCACCACTGGTGTCCCCCAGGGCTCTGTTCTAGGCCCTCTCCTATTCTCGCTATACACCAAGTCACTTGGCTCTGTCATAACCTCACATGGTCTCTCCTATCATTGCTATGCAGACGACACACAACTAATCTTCTCCTTTCCCCCTTCTGATGACCAGGTGGCGAATCGCATCTCTGCATGTCTGGCAGACATATCAGTGTGGATGACGGATCACCACCTCAAGCTGAACCTCGGCAAGACGGAGCTGCTCTTCCTCCCGGGGAAGGACTGCCCGTTCCATGATCTCGCCATCACGGTTGACAACTCCATTGTGTCCTCCTCCCAGAGCGCTAAGAACCTTGGCGTGATCCTGGACAACACCCTGTCGTTCTCAACCAACATCAAGGCGGTGGCCCGTTCCTGTAGGTTCATGCTCTACAACATCCGCAGAGTACGACCCTGCCTCACACAGGAAGCGGCGCAGGTCCTAATCCAGGCACTTGTCATCTCCCGTCTGGATTACTGCAACTCGCTGTTGGCTGGGCTCCCTGCCTGTGCCATTAAACCCCTACAACTCATCCAGAACGCCGCAGCCCGTCTGGTGTTCAACCTTCCCAAGTTCTCTCACGTCACCCCGCTCCTCCGCTCTCTCCACTGGCTTCCAGTTGAAGCTCGCATCCGCTACAAGACCATGGTGCTTGCCTACGGAGCTGTGAGGGGAACGGCACCTCAGTACCTCCAGGCTCTGATCAGGCCCTACACCCAAACAAGGGCACTGCGTTCATCCACCTCTGGCCTGCTCGCCTCCCTACCACTGAGGAAGTACAGTTCCCGCTCAGCCCAGTCAAAACTGTTCGCTGCTCTGGCCCCCCAATGGTGGAACAAACTCCCTCACGACGCCAGGACAGCGGAGTCAATCACCACCTTCCGGAGACACCTGAAACCCCACCTCTTTAAGGAATACCTAGGATAGGATAAAGTAATCCTTCTCACTCCCCCCCCCTTAAAAGATTTAGATGCACTATTGTAAAGTGGCCGTTCCACTGGATGTCATAAGGTGAATGCACCAATTTGTAAGTCGCTCTGGATAAGAGCGTCTGCTAAATGACTTAAATGTAAATGTAAATGGTATACCAGGGTAAGAGAATGACAGGAGAGGGTAGACCAGGGTAATATAATGACAGGATAGGGTAGACCAGGGTAATATAATGACAGGAGAGTGTAGACCAGGGTAATAGTATGTCAGGAGAGGGTAGACCAGGGTAATACAATTACAGGAGAGGGTAGACCGGGGTCATATAATGACAGGAGAGGTTAGACCAGGGTAATATAATGACAGGAGAGGGTAGACCAGGGTTATATAATGACAGGAGAGGGTAGACCAGGGTTTTATAATGACAGGAGAGGGTAGACCAGGGTAATATAATGACAGGAGAGGGTAGACCAGGGTTATATAATGACAGGAGAGGGTAGACCAGGGTAATACAATTACAGGAGAGGGTAGACCAGGGTAATATAATGACAGGAGAGGGTAGACCAGGGTAATATAATGACAGGAGAGGGTAGACCAGGGTTATATAATGACAGGAGAGGGTAGACCAGGGTTATATAATGACAGGAGAGGGTAGACCAGGGTAATATAATGACAGGAAAGGGTAGACCAGGGTAATAGAATGACAGGAGAGGGTAGACCAGGGTAATATAATGACAGGAGAGGGTAGACCAGGATAATATATAACAGGAGAGGGTAGACCAGGGTAATATAATGACATACGAGTGTAGACCAGGGTATTATAATGACAGGAGAGGGTAGTCCAGGGTAATAGAATAATAAGAGAGGGTAGACCAGGGTATATAATGGGAAGACCAGGGTAATAGATAACAGTAGAGGGTAGACCAGGATAATATAATGACAGGAGAGGGTAGACCAGGTTATTATAATGACAGGAGAGGGTAGACCAGGGAAAATAAAATGGCAGGAGAGGGTAGACAAGGGTAATATAATGACAGGAGAGGGTAGACCAGGGTAATATAATGACAGGAGAGGGTAGTCCAGGGTAATATAATGACAGGAGAGGGTAGACCAGGGTAATGTAATGACAGGAGAGGGTAGACCAGGGTAATATAATGACAGGAGAGGGTAGACCAGGGTAATATAATGACAGGAGAGGGTAGACAAGGGTAATATAATGACAGGAGAGGGTAGACGAGGGTAATATAATGACATTAGAGGGTTGATCAGGGTAATAGAATTGCCGACAGAGGGTAGACCAGGGTAATACAATTACAGGAGAGGGTAGACCAGGGTAATATAATGACAGGATAGGGTAGACCAGGGTAATATAATGACAGGAGAGGGTAGACCAGGGTAATACAATTACAGGAGAGGGTAGACCAGGGTAATATAATGACAGGAGAGGGTAGACCAGGGTAATATAATGACAGGAGAGGGTAGACCAGGGTTATATAATGACAGGAGAGGTTAGACCAGGGTTATATAATGACAGGAGAGGGTAGACCAGGGTAATATAATGACAAGAAAGGGTAGACCAGGGTAATAGAATGACAGGAGAGGGTAGACCAGGGTAATATAATGACAGGATAGGGTAGACCAGGGTAATATAATGACAGGAGAGTGTAGACCAGGGTAATAGTATGTCAGGAGAGGGTAGACCAGGGTAATATATAACAGGAGAGGGTAGACCAGGGTAATATAATGACAGGCGAGTGTAGACCAGGGTATTATAATGACAGGAGAGGGTAGTCCAGGGTAATAGAATAATAAGAGAGGGTAGACCAGGGTATATAATGGGAAGACCAGGGTAATAGATAACAGTAGAGGGTAGACCAGGGTAATATAATGACAAGAGAAGGTAGACCAGGGTAATAGATAACAGTAGAGGGTAGACCAGGGTAATATATTGTAAGGAGAGGGTAGACCAGGGTAAAATATTACAGGAGAGGGTAGACCAGGGTAATATAATGACAGGAGAGGGTAGACCAGGGTAATATAATGACAGGATAGGGTAGACCAGGGCAATATAATGACAGGAGAGGCTAGACCAGGGTAATAGATATCAGGAGAGGGTAGACCAGAGTAATATTATGACAGGAGAGGGTAGACCATGGTAATAGATAACAGTAGAGGGTAGACCAGAGTAATATAATGACAGGAAAGGGTAGACCAGGGTAATATAATGACATGAAAAGGTAGACCAGGGTAATAGAAGGGTATGAGAATGTAAGGAGAGGGTAGACAAGGGTAATAGAATGTAAAGAGAGGGTAGACCAGGGTAATTGAATGACAGGAGAGGGTAGACCAGGGTAATATAATGACAGGATAGGGTAGACCAGGGCAATATAATGACAGGAGAGGGTAGCCCAGGGTAATAGAATGACAGGAGAGGGTAGACCAGGGTAATAGAATGACAGGAGAGGGTAGACCAGGGTAATATAATGACAGGAGAGGGTAGACCAGGGTAATATATAACAGAAGAGGGTAGACCAGGGTAATATAATGACAGGAGAGGGTAGACCAAGGCAATATAATGACAGGAGAGGGTAGACCAGGGTAATATATTGTAAGGAGAGGGTAGACCAGGGTAAAATATTACAGGAGAGGGTAGACCAGGGCAATATAATGACAGGATAGGGTAGACCATGAAAATATAATGACAGGAGAGGCTAGACCAGGGTAATAGATACCAGGAAAGGGTAGACCAGGGTAATAGAATGACAGAAGAGGGTAGACCACGGAAATTGAATGACAGTTGAAGGTCGTACAGGGTAATAGATAACAGGAGAGGGTAGTCCAGGGTAATAGAATGACAGGAGAGGAAGGACCAGGGTAATAGATAACAGTAGAGGGTAGACCAGGGTAATATAATGACAGGAAAGGGTAGACCAGGGTAATATAATGACATGAAAAGGTAGACCAGGGTAATAGAAGGGTATGAGAATGTACGGAGAGGGTACACCAGGGTAATAGAATGTAAGGAGAGGGTAGACCAGGGTAATAAAATGGCAGGAGAGGGTATACCAGGGTAATAGAATGGCAGGAGAGGGTAGACCAGAGTAAAAGTATGACAGGAGAGGGTAGACCAGGGTAAAATAATGACAGGAGAGGGTAGACCAGGGTAATATAATGACAGGATAGGGTATACCAGGGTAATTTAATGACAGGAGAGGGTAGACCAGGGTAATATAATGTCAGGAGAGGGTAGACCAGGGTAATACAATTACAGGAGAGGGTAGACCAGGGTAATATAATGACAGGAGAGGGTAGACCAGGGTAATATAATGTCAGGAGAGGGTAGACCAGGGTAATGTAATGACAGGAGAGGGTAGACCAGGGTAATATAATGACAGGAGAGGGTAGACCAGGGTTATATAATGACAGGAGAGGGTAGACCAGGGTAATATAATGACAGGAAAGGGTAGTCCAGGGTAATATAATGACAGGAGAGGGTAGACAAGGTTAATATAATGTCAGGAGAGGGTAGACCAGGGTAATACAATGACAGGAGAGGGTAGACCAGGGCAATATAATGACAGGAGAGGGTAGACAAGGGTAATATAATGTCAGAAGAGGGTAGACCAGGGTAATATAATGACAGGATAGGGTAGACCAGAGTAATATAATGACAGGAGAGGGTAGACCAGGGTAATATAATGTCAGGAGAGGGTAGACCAGGGTAATACAATTACAGGAGATGGTAGACCAGGGTAATATAATGACAGGAGAGGGTAGACAATGGTAATATAATGTCAGGAGAGGGTAGACCAGGGTAATATAATGACAGGAGAGGGTAGACCAGGGTTATATAATGAAAGGAAAGGGTAGACCAGGGTAATATAATGACAGGAAAGGGTAGACCAGGGTAATAGAATGACAGGAGAGGGTAGACCAGTGTAATATAATGACAGGAGAGGGTAGACCAGGGTAATATATAACAGAAGAGGTTAGACCAGGGTAATATAATGACAGGAGAGGGTAGACCTAGGCAATATAATGGCAGGAGAGGGTAGACCAGGGTAATATATTGTAAGGAGAGGGTAGACCAGGGTAAAATATTACAGGAGGGGGTAGACCAGGGTAATATAATGACAGGAGAGGGTAGACCAGGGTAATATAATGACAGGATAGGGTAGACCAGGGCAATATAATGACAGAATAGGGTAGACCAGGGCAATATAATGACAGAAGAGGCTAGACCAGGGTAATAGATACCAGGAGAGGGTAGACCAGGGTAATATTATGACAGGTGAGGGTAGACCAGGGTAATAGATAACAGTAGAGGGTAGACCAGAGTAATATAATGACAGGAAAGGGTAGAGCAGTGTAATATAATGACATGAAAAGGTACACCAGGGTAATAGAAGGGTATGAGAATGTAAGGAGAGGGTAGACAAGGGTAATAGAATGTAAGGAGAGGGTAGACTAGATTAATAAAATGGCAGGAGAGGGTATACCAGGGTAATAGAATGGCAGGAGGGGGTAGACCAGAGTAAAAGTATGACAGGAGAGGGTAGACCAGGGTAAAATAATGATAGGAGAGGGTTGACCAGGATAATAGAATGGCAGGAGAGGGTAGACCAGGGTAATATAATGTCAGGAGAGGGTAGACCAGGGTAATGTAATGACAGGAGAGGGTAGACCAGGGTAATATAATGACAGGAGAGGGTAGACCAGGGTTATATAATGACAGGAGAGGGTAGACCAGGGTAATATAATGACAGGAAAGGGTAGTCCAGGGTAATATAATGACAGGAGAGGGTAGACAAGGTTAATATAATGTCAGGAGAGGGTAGACCAGGGTAATACAATGACAGGAGAGGGTAGACCAGGGTAATATAATGACAGGAGAGGGTAGACAAGGGTAATATAATGTCAGAAGAGGGTAGACCAGGGTAATATAATGACAGGATAGGGTAGACCAGAGTAATATAATGACAGGAGAGGGTAGACCAGGGTATTATAATGTCAGGAGAGGGTAGACCAGGGTAATACAATTACAGGAGAGGGTAGACCAGGGTAAAATAATGACAGGAGAGGGTAGACCATGGTAATATAATGTCAGGAGAGGGTAGACCAGGGTAATATAATGACAGGAGAGGGTAGACCAGGGTTATATAATGACAGGAAAGGGTAGACCAGGGTAATATAATGACAGGAAAGGGTAGACCAGGGTAATAGAATGACAGGAGAGGGTAGACCAGGGTAATATAATGACAGGAGAGGGTAGACCAGGGTAATATAATGACAGGAGAGGGTAGACCAAGGCAATATAATGGCAGGAGAGGGTAGACCAGGGTAATATATTGTAAGGAGAGGGTAGACCAGGGTAAAATATTACAGGAGGGGGTAGACCAGGGTAATATAATGACAGGAGAGGGTAGACCAGGGTAATATAATGACAGGATAGGGTAGACCAGGGTAATATAATGACAGGATAGTGTAGACCAGGGCAATATAATGACAGAATAGGGTAGACCAGGGCAATATAATGACAGAAGAGGCTAGACCAGGGTAATAGATACCAGGAGAGGGTAGACCAGGGTAATATTATGACAGGAGAGGGTAGACCAGGGTAATAGATAACAGTAGAGGGTAGACCAGAGTAATATAATGACAGGAAAGGGTAGAGCAGTGTAATATAATGACATGAAAAGGTACACCAGGGTAATAGAAGGGTATGAGAATGTAAGGAGAGGGTAGACAAGGGTAATAGAATGTAAGGAGAGGGTAGACTAGATTAATAAAATGGCAGGAGAGGGTATACCAGGGTAATAGAATGGCAGGAGGGGGTAGACCAGAGTAAAAGTATGACAGGAGAGGGTAGACCAGGGTAAAATAATGATAGGAGAGGGTTGACCAGGGTAAAATAATGACAGGAGAGGGTAGACCAGGATAAAATAATGACAGGAGAGGGTAGACCAGGGTAATATAATGACAGGAGAGGGTAGACCAAGGCAATATAATGACAGGACAGGGTAGACCAGGGTAATATATTGTAAGGAGAGTGTAGATGAGGGTAATATAGTGTAAGGAGAGGGTAGACCAGGGTAAAATATTACAGGAGAGGGTAGACCAGGGTAATATAATGACAGGAGAGGGTAGACCAGGGTAATATAATGACAGGAGAGGGTAGACCCAGGTTAATATAATGTCAGGAGAGAGTAGACCAGGGTAATACAATGACAGGAGAGGGTTGACCAGGGTAATATAATGTCAGAAGAGGGTAGACCAGGGTAATATAATGACAGGATAGGGTAGACCAGGGTAATATAATGACAGGAGAGGGTAGACCAGGGTAATATTATGTCAGGAGAGAGTAGACCAGGATAATACAATTACAGGAGAGGGTAGACCAGGGTAATATAATGACAAGAGAGGGTAGACCAGGGTAAAATAATGACAGGAGAGGGTAGACCAGGGTAATAGAATGACAGGAAAGGGTAGATCAGGGTAATAGAATGGCAGGAGAGGGTAGACCAGGGTAAAATAATGACAGGAGAGGGTAGACCAGGGTAATATAATGACAGGAAAGGGTAGATCAGGGTAGTAGAATGGCAGGAGAGGGTAGACCAGGGTAATATATAACAGAAGAGGGTAGACCAGGGTAATATAATGACAGGAGAGGGTAGACCAAGGCAATATAATGACAGGACAGGGTAGACCAGGGTAATATATTGTAAGGAGAGTGTAGATGAGGGTAATATAGTGTAAGGAGAGGGTAGACCAGGGTAAAATATTACAGGAGAGGGTAGACCAGGGTAATATAATGACAGGAGATGGTAGACCAGGGTAATATAATGACAGGAGAGGGTAGACCCAGGTTAATATAATGTCAGGAGAAGGTAGACCAGGGTAATACAATGACAGGAGAGGGTTGACCAGGGTAATATAATGTCAGAAGAGGGTAGACCAGGGTAATATAATGACAGGATAGGGTAGACCAGGGTAATATAATGACAGGAGAGGGTAGACCAGGGTAATATAATGTCAGGAGAGGGTAGACCAGGGTAATACAATTACAGGAGAGGGTAGACCAGGGTAATATAATGACAGGATAGGGTAGACCAGGGCAATATAATGACAGGAGAGGCTAGACCAGGGTAATAGATATCAGGAGAGGGTAGACCAGAGTAATATTATGACAGGAGAGGGTAGACCATGGTAATAGATAACAGTAGAGGGTAGACCAGAGTAATATAATGACAGGAAAGGGTAGACCAGGGTAATATAATGACATGAAAAGGTAGACCAGGGTAATAGAAGGGTATGAGAATGTAAGGAGAGGGTAGACAAGGGTAATAGAATGTAAAGAGAGGGTAGACCAGGGTAATTGAATGACAGGAGAGGGTAGACCAGGGTAATATAATGACAGGAGAGGGTAGACCAGGGTAATATAATGACAGGAGAGGGTAGCCCAGGGTAATATAATGACAGGAGAGGGTAGACCAGGGTAATAGAATGACAGGAGAGGGTAGACCAGGGTAATATAATGACAGGAGAGGGTAGACCAGGGTAATATATAACAGAAGAGGGTAGACCAGGGTAATATAATGACAGGAGAGGGTAGACCAAGGCAATATAATGACAGGAGAGGGTAGACCAGGGTAATATATTGTAAGGAGAGGGTAGACCAGGGTAAAATATTACAGGAGAGGGTAGACCAGGGCAATATAATGACAGGATAGGGTAGACCATGAAAATATAATGACAGGAGAGGCTAGACCAGGGTAATAGATACCAGGAAAGGGTAGACCAGGGTAATAGAATGACAGAAGAGGGTAGACCACGGAAATTGAATGACAGTTGAAGGTCGTACAGGGTAATAGATAACAGGAGAGGGTAGTCCAGGGTAATATTATGACAGGAGAGGAAGGACCAGGGTAATAGATAACAGTAGAGGGTAGACCAGGGTAATATAATGACAGGAAAAGGTAGACCAGGGTAATATAATGACATGAAAAGGGAGACCAGGGTAATAGAAGGGTATGAGAATGTACGGAGAGGGTACACCAGGGTAATAGAATGTAAGGAGAGGGTAGACCAGGGTAATAAAATGGCAGGAGAGGGTATACCAGGGTAATAGAATGGCAGGAGAGGGTAGACCAGAGTAAAAGTATGACAGAAGAGGGTAGACCAGGGTAAAATAATGACAGGAGAGGGTAGACCAGGGTAATATAATGACAGGATAGGGTATACCAGGGTAATTTAATGACAGGAGAGGGTAGACCAGGGTAATATAATGTCAGGAGAGGGTAGACCAGGGTAATACAATTACAGGAGAGGGTAGACCAGGGTAATATAATGACAGGAGAGGGTAGACCAGGGTAATATAATGTCAGGAGAGGGTAGACCAGGGTAATGTAATGACAGGAGAGGGTAGACCAGGGTAATATAATGACAGGAGAGGGTAGACCAGGGTTATATAATGACAGGAGAGGGTAGACCAGGGTAATATAATGACAGGAAAGGGTAGTCCAGGGTAATATAATGACAGGAGAGGGTAGACAAGGTTAATATAATGTCAGGAGAGGGTAGACCAGGGTAATACAATGACAGGAGAGGGTAGACCAGGGCAATATAATGACAGGAGAGGGTAGACAAGGGTAATATAATGTCAGAAGAGGGTAGACCAGGGTAATATAATGACAGGATAGGGTAGACCAGAGTAATATAATGACAGGAGAGGGTAGACCAGGGTAATATAATGTCAGGAGAGGGTAGACCAGGGTAATACAATTACAGGAGATGGTAGACCAGGGTAATATAATGACAGGAGAGGGTAGACCATGGTAATATAATGTCAGGAGAGGGTAGACCAGGGTAATATAATGACAGGAGAGGGTAGACCAGGGTTATATAATGACAGGAAAGGGTAGACCAGGGTAATATAATGACAGGAAAGGGTAGACCAGGGTAATAGAATGACAGGAGAGGGTAGACCAGTGTAATATAATGACAGGAGAGGGTAGACCAGGGTAATATATAACAGAAGAGGTTAGACCAGGGTAATATAATGACAGGAGAGGGTAGACCTAGGCAATATAATGGCAGGAGAGGGTAGACCAGGGTAATATATTGTAAGGAGAGGGTAGACCAGGGTAATATAATGACAGGAGAGGGTAGACCAGGGTAATATAATGACAGGAGAGGGTAGACCAAGGCAATATAATGGCAGGAGAGGGTAGACCAGGGTAATATATTGTAAGGAGAGGGTAGACCAGGGTAAAATATTACAGGAGGGGGTAGACCAGGGTAATATAATGACAGGAGAGGGTAGACCAGGGTAATATAATGACAGGATAGGGTAGACCAGGGCAATATAATGACAGAATAGGGTAGACCAGGGCAATATAATGACAGAAGAGGCTAGACCAGGGTAATAGATACCAGGAGAGGGTAGACCAGGGTAATATTATGACAGGAGAGGGTAGACCAGGGTAATAGATAACAGGAGAGGGTAGACCAGGGTAATATAATGACAAGAGAGGGTAGACCAGGGTAAAATAATGACAGGAGAGGGTAGACCAGGGTAATAGAATGACAGGAAAGGGTAGATCAGGGTAATAGAATGGCAGGAGAGGGTAGACCAGGGTAAAATAATGACAGGAGAGGGTAGACCAGGGTAATATAATGACAGGAAAGGGTAGATCAGGGTAATAGAATGGCAGGAGAGGGTAGACCAGGGTAATATATAACAGAAGAGGGTAGACCAGGGTAATATAATGACAGGAGAGGGTAGACCAAGGCAATATAATGACAGGACAGGGTAGACCAGGGTAATATATTGTAAGGAGAGTGTAGATGAGGGTAATATAGTGTAAGGAGAGGGTAGACCAGGGTAAAATATTACAGGAGAGGGTAGACCAGGGTAATATAATGACAGGAGAGGGTAGACCAGGGTAATATAATGACAGGAGAGGGTAGACCCAGGTTAATATAATGTCAGGAGAAGGTAGACCAGGGTAATACAATGACAGGAGAGGGTTGACCAGGGTAATATAATGTCAGAAGAGGGTAGACCAGGGTAATATAATGACAGGATAGGGTAGACCAGGGTAATATAATGACAGGAGAGGGTAGACCAGGGTAATATAATGTCAGGAGAGGGTAGACCAGGGTAATACAATTACAGGAGAGGGTAGACCAGGGTAATATAATGACAGGAGAGGGTAGACCAGGGTAAAATAATGACAGGAGAGGGTAGACCAGGGTAATATAATGACAGGAAAGGGTAGATCAGGGTAATAGAATGGCAGGAGAGGGTAGACCAGGGTAAAATAATGACAGGAGAGGGTAGACCAGGGTAATATAATGACAGGAAAGGGTAGATCAGGGTAATAGAATGGCAGGAGAGGGTAGACCAGGGTAATATAATGACAGGAGAGGGTAGACCAAGGCAATATAATGACAGGAGAGGGTAGACCAGGGTAATATATTGTAAGGAGAGGGTAGACCAGGGTAATATAATGTCAGGAGAGGGTAGACCAGGGGTATTATAATGTCAGGAGAGGGTAGGCCAGGGCAATAGATAACAGGAGAGATTAGACCAGGGTAATAGACTGAAAGGAGAGGGTTGACCAGGGCAATAAATAACAGGAGAGGGTAGACCAGGGTAAAAGAATGACAGGAGAGGGTAGACCAGGGTAATAAATAACAGGAGAGGGTAGACCAGGGTAATATAATAACAGGAGAGGGTAGACAAGTGTAATATAATGACAGGAGAGGGTAGACCAGGGTAATATAATTACAGGAGAGGGTAGACAAGTGTAATATAATGACAGGAGAGGGTAGACCAGGGTAAAAGAATGACAGGAGAGGGTAGTCCAGGGTAATAGAATAATAAGAGAGGGTAGACCAGGGTATATAATGGGTGGACCAGGGTAATAGATAACAGTAGAGGGTAGACCAGGGTAATATAATGACAGGAGAGGGTAGACCAGGGTATTATAATGACAAGAGAGGGTAGTCCAGGGTAATAGAATAATAAGAGAGGGTAGACCAGGGTATTAAATGGGTAGACCAGGGTAATAGGTAACAGTAGAGGGTAGACCAGGGTAATATAATGACAAGAGAGGGTAGACCAGGGTAATAGATAACAGTAGAGGGTAGACCAGGGTAATATAATGACAGGAAAGGGTAGACCAGGGTAATAGAATGACAGGAGAGGGTAGACCAGGGTAATATAATAACAGGAGAGAGTAGACCAGGGTAATATATAACAGAAGAGGGTAGACCAGGGTAATATAATGACAGGAGAGGGTTGACCAAGGCAATATAATGACAGTAGAGGGTAGACCAGGGTAATATATTGTAAGGAGAGGGTAGACCAGGGTAAAATATTACAGGAGAGGGTAGACCAGGGTAATATAATGACAGGAGACGGTAGACCAGGGTAATATAATGAGAGGATAGGGTAGACCAGGGCAATAAAATGACAGGATAGGGTAGACCAGGGCAATATAATGACAGGAGAGGCTAGACCAGGGTAATAGATACCAGGAAAGGGTAGACCAGGGTAAAATATTACAGGAGAGGGTAGACCAGGGTAATATAATGACAGGAGAGGGTAGACCAGGGTAATATAATGACAAGAGAGGGTAGACCAGGTTAATATAATGTCAGGAGAGGGTAGACCAGGGTAATACAATGACTGGAGAGGGTAGACCAGGGTAATATAATGTCAGAAGAGGTTAGACCAGGGTAATATAATGACAGGGTAGGGTAGACCAGGGTAATATAATGACAGGAGAGGGTAGACCAGGTTAATATAATGTCAGGAGAGGGTAGACCAGGGTAATACAATGACAGGAGAGGGTAGACCAGGGTAATATAATGTCAGAAGAGGTTAGACCAGGGTAATATAATGACAGGGTAGGGTAGACCAGGGTAATATAATGACAGGAAAGGGTAGACCAGGGTAATATAATGTCAGGAGAGGGTAGACCAGGGTAATACAATTACAGGAGAGGGTAGGCCAGGGCAATAGATAACAGGAGAGGGTAGACCAGGGTAATATAATGTCAGGAGAGGGTAGACCAGGGTAATATAATGTCAGGAGAGGGTAGGCCAGGGCAATAGATAACAGGAGAGATTAGACCAGGGTAATAGACTGAAAGGAGAGGGTAGACCAGGGCAATAAATAACAGGAGAGGGTAGACCAGGGTAAAAGAATGACAGGAGAGGGTAGACCAGGGCAATAAATAACAGGAGAGGGTAGACCAGGGTAATTGAATGACAGGTGAAGGAAGTATAGGGTAAAAGAATGACAGGAGAGGGTAGACCAGGGTAAAATATTGACAGGAAAGGGTAGACCAGGGTAATAGAATGGCAGGAGAGGGTAGACCAGGGTAATATAATGACAGGAGAGGGTAGACCAGGGTAAAATAATGACAGGAGAGGGCAGACCAGGGTAATATAATGACATGAGAGGGTAGACCAGGGTAATATAATAACAGGAAAGGGTAGACCAGGGTAATAGAATGGCAGGAGAGGGTAGACCAGGGTAATATAATGACAGGAGAGGGTAGACCAGGGTAATATATAACAGAAGAGGGTAGACCAGGGTAATATAATGACAGGAGAGGGTAGACCAAGGCAATATAATGACAGGACAGGGTAGACCAGGGTAATATATTGTAAGGAGAGTGTAGACGAGGGTAATATAGTGTAAGGAGAGGGTAGACCAGGGTAAAATATTACAGGAGAGGGTAGACCAGGGTAATATAATGACAAGAGAGGGTAGACCAGGTTAATATAATGACAGGAGAGGGTAGACCCAGGTTAATATAATGTCAGGAGAGGGTAGACCAGGGTAATACAATGACAGGAGAGGGTTGACCAGGGTAATATAATGTCAGAAGAGGGTAGACCAGGGTAATATAATGACAGGATAGGGTAGACCAGGGTAATATAATGACAGGAGAGGGTAGACCAGGGTAATATAATGTCAGGAGAGGGTAGACCAGGGTAATACAATTACAGGAGAGGGTAGACCAGGGTAATATAATGACAGGAGAGGGTAGACCAGGGTAAAATAATGACAGGAGAGGGTAGACCAGGGCAATATAATGACAGGAAAGGGTAGATCAGGGTAATAGAATGGCAGGAGAGGGTAGACCAGGGTAAAATAATGACAGGAGAGGGTAGACCAGGGTAATATAATGACAGGAAAGGGTAGATCAGGGTAATAGAATGGCAGGAGAGGGTAGACCAGGGTAATATAATGACAGGAGAGGGTAGACCAAGGCAATATAATGACAGGAGAGGGTAGACCAGGGTAATATATTGTAAGGAGAGGGTAGACCAGGGTAATATAATGTCAGGAGAGGGTAGACCAGGGGTATTATAATGTCAGGAGAGGGTAGGCCAGGGCAATAGATAACAGGAGAGATTAGACCAGGGTAATAGACTGAAAGGAGAGGGTTGACCAGGGCAAAAAATAACAGGAGAGGGTAGACCAGGGTAAAAGAATGATAGGAGAGGGTAGACCAGGGTAATAAATAACAGGAGAGGGTAGACCAGTGTAATAAATAACAGGAAAGGGTAGACCAGGGTAATATAATAACAGGAGAGGGTGGACAAGTGTAATATAATGACAGGAGAGGGTAGACCAGGGTAATATAATTACAGGAGAGGGTAGACAAGTGTAATATAATGACAGGAGAGGGTAGACCAGGGTAAAATAATGACAGGAGAGGGTAGACTGGGGTAATACAATGACAGGAGCGGGTAGACCAGGGTAATATAATGACAGGAGATGGTAGACCAGGGTAATATAATTACAGGAGAGGGTAGACCAGGGTAATAGATAACAGTGGAGGGTAGACCAGGGCAATATAATTACAGGAGAGGGTAGACAAGTGAAATATAATGACAGGAGAGGGTAGACCAGGGTAATATAATGACAGGAGAGTGTAGACCAGGGTATTATAATGACAGGAGAGGGTAGTCCAGGGTAATAGAATAATAAGAGAGGATAGACCAGGGTATATAATAACATTTGAGGGTAGACCAGGGTAAAATATTACAGGAGAGGGGTAGGGTAATAGACCAGGGTAACAGACTGAAAGGAGAGGGTAGACCAGGGTAATAGACTGAAAGGAGAGGGTAGACCAGGGTAATAAATAACAGGAGAGGGTAGACCAGGGTAAAACAATGACGGGAGAGGGTAGACCAGGGTAATATAATGACAGGATATGGTAGACCAGGGTAATATAATGACAGGAAAGGGTAGACCAGGGTAATATAATGTCAGGAGAGGGTAGACCAGGGTAATACAATTACAGGAGAGGGTAGACCAGGGTAATATAATGACAGGAGAGGGTAGACCAGGGTAATATAATGTCAGGAGAGGGTAGGCCAGGGTAATACAATTACAGGAGAGGGTAGACCAGGGTAATATAATGTCAGGAGAGGGTAGGCAGGGCAATAGATAACAGGAGAGGGTAGACCAGGGTAAAATAATGACAGGAGAGGGTAGACCAGGGTAATTGAATGACAGGTGAAGGAAGTATAGGGTAATAGATAACATGAGAGGGTAGACCAGGGTAATAGAATGACAGGAGAGGGTAGACTAGGGTAATACAATGACAGGAGAGGGTAGACCAGGGTAATATAATGAAAGGAGATGGTAGACCAGGGTAATATAATGACAGGAGAGGGTAGACCAGGGTAATAGATAACAGTGGAGGGTAGACCAGGGCAATATAATTACAGGAGAGGGTAGACAAGTGTAATATAATGACAGGAGAGGGTAGACCAGGGTAATATAATGACAGGAGAGTGTAGACCAGAGTATTATAATGACAGGAGAGGGTAGTCCAGGGTAATAGAATAATAAGAGAGGGTAGACCAGGGTATATAATTACATTTGAGGGTAGACCAGGGCAATAAATAACAGGAGAGGGTAGACCAGGGTAATAGACTGAAAGGAGAGGGTAGACCAGGGTAATAAATAACAGGAGAGGGAAGACCAGGGTAAAACAATGACGGGAGAGTGTAGACCAGGGTAATTTAATGACAGGTGAAGGTAGTACAGGGTAAGAGATAACAGGAGAGGGTAGACCAGGGTAATATAATGACAGGAGAGGGTAGACCATTGTAATATAATGACATGAAAGGGTAGACCAGGGTAATAGAAGGGTATGAGAATGTAAGGAGAGGGTAGACCAGGGTAATAGAATGTAAGGAGAGGGTAGACCAGGGTAATAAAATGGCAGGAGAGGGTATTCCAGGGTAATATAATGACAGGAGAGGGTAGACCAGGGTAAAATAATGAAAGGAGAGGGTAGACCAGGGTAATAGAATGGCAGGAGAGGGTAGACCAGGGTAATATAATGACAGGAGAGGGTAGTCCAGGGTAATATATAACAGTAGAGGGTAGACCAGGGTAATATAATGCAGGAGAGGGTAGACCAAGGCAATATAATGACAGGAGAGGGTAGAACAGGGTAATATATTGTAAGGAGAGGGTAGACCAGGGTAATATATTGTAAGGAGAGGGTAGACCAGGGTAAAATATTACAGGAGAGGGTAGACCAGGGTAATATAATGACAGGTGAGGGTAGACCAGGGTAATATAATGACAGGAGAGGGTAGACCAGGTTAATATAATGTCAGGAGAGGGTAGACCAGGGTAATACAATGACAGGAGAGGGTAGACCAGGGTAATATAATGTCAGAAGAGGTTAGACCAGGGTAATATAATGACAGGGTAGGGTAGACCAGGGTTATATAATGACAGGAAAGGGTAGACCAGGGTAATATAATGTCAGGAGAGGGTAGACCAGGGTAATACAAATACAGGAGAGAGTAGGCCAGGGCAATAGATAACAGAAGAGGGTAGACCAGGGTAATATAATGTCAGGAGAGGGTAGACCAGGGTAATACAATTACAGGAGAGGGTAGACCAGGGTAATATAATGTCAGGAGAGGGTAGACCAGGGTAACATAATGTCAGGAGAGGGTAGACCAGGGTAATACAAATACAGGAGAGAGTCGGCCAGGGCAATAGATAACAGGAGAGGGTAGACCAGGGTAATATAATGTCAGGAGAGGGTAGACCAGGGTAATACAATTACAGGAGAGGGTAGACCAGGGTATTATAATGACAGGAAAGGGTAGACTGGGGTAATACAATGACAGGAGAGGGTAGACCAGGGTAATATAATGAAAGGAGAGGGTAGACCAGGGTAATATAATGAAAGGAGAGGGTAGACCAGGGTAAAATAATGGCAGGAGAGGGTAGACCAGGGTAATAGAATGGCAGGAGAGGGTAGACCAGGGTAATATAATGACAGGAGAGGGTAGACCAGGGTATATAATTACATTTCAGGGTAGACCAGGGCAATAAATAACAGGAGAGGGTAGACCAGGGTAATAGACTGAAAGGAGAGGGTAGACCAGGGTAATAAATTACAGGAGAGGGAAGACCAGGGTAAAACAATGACGGGAGAGCTTTCCGGCTACCCGGATAAAGCACTAAATAAACTTCAGTTAGTGCTAAATACGGCTGCTAGAATCCTGACTAGAACCAAGAAATGTGATCATATTACTCCAGTGCTAGCTTCCCTACACTGGCTTCCTGTTAAGGCAAGGGCTGATTTCAAGGTTTTACTGTTAACCTATAAAGCGTTACATGGGCTTGCTCCTACCTATCTTTCCGAGTTGGTCCTGCCGTACATACCAATACGTACGCTACGGTCACAAGACGCAGGCCTCCTAATTGTCCCTAGAATTTCTAAGCAAACAGCGGGAGGCAGGGCTTTCTCCTATAGATCTCCATTTTTATGGAACAGTCTGCCTACCCATGTGAGAGACGCAGACTCGGTCTCAACCTTTAAGTCTTTACTGAAGACTTATCTCTTCAGTAGGTCATATGATTGAGTGTAGTCTGGCCCAGGAGTGTGAAGGTGAACGGAAAGGCTCTGGAGCAACGAACCGCCCATGCTGTCTCTGCCAGGCCGGTTCCCCTCTCTCCACTGGGATTCTCTGCCTCTAACCCTATTACAGGGGCTGAGTCACTGGCTTGCTGGTGCTCTTTCATGCCGTCCCTAGGAGGGGTGCGTCACTTGAGTGGGTTGAGTTACTGACGTGATCTTCCTGTCTGGGTTGGCGCCCCCCCCTTGGTTTGTGCTGTGGTGGAGACCTTTATGGGCTATACTCGGCCTTGTCTCAGGATGGTAAGTTGGTGGTTGAGGATTTCCCTCTAGTGGTGCGGGGGCTGTGCTTTGGCAAAGTGGGTGGGGTTATATCCTTCCTGTTTGGCCCTGTCCGGGGGTTTCTTCGGATGGGGCCACAGTGTCTCCTGACCGCTCCTGTCTCAGCCTCCAGTATTTATGCTGCAGTAGTTTATGTGTCGGGGGGCTAGGGTCAGTTGGTTACCTGGAGTACTTCTCCTGTCTTATCCAGTGTCCTGTGTGAATTTAAGTATGCTCTCTCTAATTCTCTCGTTCTCTCTTTCTCTCTGAGAACCTGAGCCCTAGGACCATACGTCAGGACTACCGGGCATGATGACACCTTGCTGTCCCCAGTCCGCCTGGCCTTGCTGCTATTCCAGTTTCAACTGTTCTGCCTGCGGTTATGGAACCGCCACCTGTCCCAGACCTGCTGTTTTCAACTCTTAATGATCGGCTATGAAAAGCCAACTGACATTTATTCCTGATTATTATTTGACCATGCTTGTCATTTATGAACATTTTGAAAATCTTGGCTCTCTCTAATTTTCTCCTTCTCTCTTTCTTTCTCTCGGAGGACCTGAGCCCTAGGACCATACGTCGGGACTACCGGCCGTGGTGACTCCTTGCTGTCCCCAGTCCGCCTGGCCTTACTGCTATTCCAGTTTCAACTGTTCTGCCTGCGGTTATGGAACCACTACCTGTCCCAGACCTGCTGTTTTCAACTCTTGATGATCGGCTATGAAAAGCCAACTGAAAATTATTCATGATTATTATTTGACCATGCTTGTCATTTATGAACATTTTGAACATCTTGGCATAGTTCTGTTATAATCTCCACCCGGCACAGCCAGAAGAGGACTGGCCACCCCTCATAGCCTGGTTCCTCTCTAGGTTTCTTCCTAGGTTTTGGCCTTTCTAGGGAGTTTTTCCTAGCCACCGTGCTTCTACACCTGCATTACTAGCTGTTTGGGGTTTTAGGCTGGGTGTCTGTACAGCACTTCGAGATATTAGCTGATGTACGAAGGGCTATATAAAATAACATTGATTGATTGATTGATTGAGAGTGTAGACCAGGGTAATTTAATGACAGGTGAAGGTAGTACAGGGTAAGAGATAACAGGAGAGGGTAGACCAGGGTAATATAATGAAAGGAGAGGGTAGACCATTGTAATATAATGACATGAAAGGGTAGACCAGGGTAATTGAAGGGTATGAGAATGTAAGGAGAGGGTAGACCAGGGTAATAGAATGTAAGGAGAGGGTAGACCAGGGTAATAAAATGGCAGGAGAAAGTATTCCAGGGTAATATAATGACAGGAGAGGGTAGACCAGGGTAATATAATGACAGGAGAGGGTAGACCAGGGTAAAATAATGACAGGAGAGGGCAGACCAGGGTAATATAATGACAGGAGAGGGTAGACAAGGGTAATATTATGACAGAAAAGGGTAGACCAGGGTAATAGAATGGCTGGAGAGGGTAGACCAGGGTAATATAATGACAGGAGAGGGTAGTCCAGGGTAATATATAACAGAAGAGGGTAGACCAGGGTAATATAATGACAGGAGAGGGTAGACCAAGGCAATATAATGACAGGAGAGGGTGGAACAGGGTAATATATTGTAAGGAGAGGGTAGACCAGGGTAAAATATTACAGGAGAGGGTAGACCAGGGTAATATAATGACAGGAGAGGGTAGACCAGGGTAATATAATGACAGGAGAGGGTAGACCAGGTTAATATAATGTCAGGAGAGGGTAGACCAGGGTAATACAATGACAGGAGAGGGTAGACCAGGGTAATATAATGTCAGAAGAGGTTAGACCAGGGTAATATAATGACAGGGTAGGGTAGACCAGGGTTATATAATGACAGGAAAGGGTAGACCAGGGTAATACAATTACAGGAGAGTGTAGACCAGGGTATTATAATGACAGGAAAGGGTAGACTGGGGTAATACAATGACAGGAGAGGGTAGACCAGGGTAATAGAATGAAAGGAGAGGGTAGACCAGGGTAATATAATGAAAGGAGAGGGTAGACCAGGGTAAAATAATGGCAGGAGAGGGTAGACCAGGGTAATAGAATGGCAGGAGAGGGTAGACCAGGGTAATATAATGACAGGAGAGGGTAGACCAGGGTATATAATTACATTTGAGGGTAGACCAGGGCAATAAATAACAGGAGAGGGTAGACCAGGGTAATAGACTGAAAGGAGAGGGTAGACCAGGGTAATAAATAACAGGAGAGGGAAGACCAGGGTAAAACAATGACGGGAGAGTGTAGACCAGGGTAATTTAATGACAGGTGAAGGTAGTACAGGGTAAGAGATAACAGGAGAGGGTAGACCAGGGTAATAGAATGTAAGGAGAGGGTAGACCAGGGTAATAAAATGGCAGGAGAGGGTATTCCAGGGTAATATAATGACAGGAGAGGGTAGACCAGGGTAAAATAATGACAGGAGAGGGCAGACCAGGGTAATATAATGACAGGAGAGGGTAGACAAGGGTAACATTATGACAGAAAAGGGTAGACCAGGGTAATAGAATGGCAGGAGAGGGTAGACCAGGGTAATATAATGACAGGAGAGGGTAGTCCAGGGTAATATATAACAGAAGAGGGTAGACCAGGGTAATATAATGACAGGAGAGGGTAGACCAAGGCAATATAATGACAGGAGAGGGTGGAACAGGGTAATATATTGTAAGGAGAGGGTAGACCAGGGTAAAATATTACAGGAGAGGGTAGACCAGGGTAATATAATGACAGGAGAGGGTAGACCAGGGTAATATAATGACAGGAGAGGGTAGACCAGGTTAATATAATGTCAGGAGAGGGTAGACCAGGGTAATACAATGACAGGAGAGGGTAGACCAGGGTAATATAATGTCAGAAGAGGTTAGACCAGGGTAATATAATGACAGGGTAGGGTAGACCAGGGTTATATAATGACAGGAAAGGGTAGACCAGGGTAATACAATTACAGGAGAGTGTAGACCAGGGTATTATAATGACAGGAAAGGGTAGACTGGGGTAATACAATGACAGGAGAGGGTAGACCAGGGTAATAGAATGAAAGGAGAGGGTAGACCAGGGTAATATAATGAAAGGAGAGGGTAGACCAGGGTAAAATAATGGCAGGAGAGGGTAGACCAGGGTAATAGAATGGCAGGAGAGGGTAGACCAGGGTAATATAATGACAGGAGAGGGTAGACCAGGGTATATAATTACATTTGAGGGTAGACCAGGGCAATAAATAACAGGAGAGGGTAGACCAGGGTAATAGACTGAAAGGAGAGGGTAGACCAGGGTAATAAATAACAGGAGAGGGAAGACCAGGGTAAAACAATGACGGGAGAGTGTAGACCAGGGTAATTTAATGACAGGTGAAGGTAGTACAGGGTAAGAGATAACAGGAGAGGGTAGACCAGGGTAATAGAATGTAAGGAGAGGGTAGACCAGGGTAATAAAATGGCAGGAGAGGGTATTCCAGGGTAATATAATGACAGGAGAGGGTAGACCAGGGTAAAATAATGACAGGAGAGGGCAGACCAGGGTAATATAATGACAGGAGAGGGTAGACAAGGGTAACATTATGACAGAAAAGGGTAGACCAGGGTAATAGAATGGCAGGAGAGGGTAGACCAGGGTAATATAATGACAGGAGAGGGTAGTCCAGGGTAATATATAACAGAAGAGGGTAGACCAGGGTAATATAATGACAGGAGAGGGTAGACCAAGGCAATATAATGACAGGAGAGGGTAGAACAGGGTAATATGATTGTAAGGAGAGGGTAGACCAGGGTAATATATTGTAAGGAGAGGGTAGACCAGGGTAAAATATTACAGGAGAGGGTAGACCAGGGTAATATAATGACAGGAGAGGGTAGACCAGGTTAATATAATGTCAGGAGAGGGTAGACCAGGGTAATACAATGACAGGAGAGGGTAGACCAGGGTTATATAATGACAGGAAAGGGTAGACCAGGGTAATATAATGTCAGGAGAGGGTAGACCAGGGTAATACAATTACAGGAGAGGGTAGACCAGGGTAATATAATGACAGGAGAGGGTAGACCAGGGTAATATAATGTCAGGAGAGGGTAGGCCAGGGTAATACAATTACAGGAGAGGGTAGACCAGGGTAATATAATGTCAGGAGAGGGTAGGCAGGGCAATAGATAACAGGAGAGGGTAGACCAGGGTAAAATAATGACAGGAGAGGGTAGACCAGGGTAATTGAATGACAGGTGAAGGAAGTATAGGGTAATAGATAACATGAGAGGGTAGACCAGGGTAATAGAATGACAGGAGAGGGTAGACTAGGGTAATACAATGACAGGAGAGGGTAGACAAGGGTAATATAATGAAAGGAGATGGTAGACCAGGGTAATATAATGACAGGAGAGGGTAGACCAGGGTAATAGATAACAGTGGAGGGTAGACCAGGGCAATATAATTACAGGAGAGGGTAGACAAGTGTAATATAATGACAGGAGAGGGTAGACCAGGGTAATATAATGACAGGAGAGTGTAGACCAGGGTATTATAATGACAGGAGAGGGTAGTCCAGGGTAATAGAATAATAAGAGAGGGTAGACCAGGGTATATAATTACATTTGAGGGTAGACCAGGGCAATAAATAACAGGAGAGGGTAGACCAGGGTAATAGACTGAAAGGAGAGGGTAGACCAGGGTAATAAATAACAGGAGAGGGAAGACCAGGGTAAAACAATGACGGGAGAGTGTAGACCAGGGTAATTTAATGGCAGGTGAAGGTAGTACAGGGTAAGAGATAACAGGAGAGGGTAGACCAGGGTAATATAATGACAGGAGAGGGTAGACCAGGGTAATAGAACGGTATGAGAATGTAAGGAGAGGGTAGACCAGGGTAATAGAATGTAAGGAGAGGGTAGACCAAGGTAATAAAATGGCAGGAGAGGGTATTCCAGGGTAATATAATGACAGGAGAGGGTAGACCAGGGTAAAATAATGACAGGAGAGGGCAGACCAGGGTAATATAATGACAGGAGAGGGTAGACAAGGGTAATATTATGACAGAAAATGGTAGACCAGGGTAATAGAATGGCAGGAGAGGGTAGACCAGGGTAATATAATGACAGGAGAGGGTAGTCCAGGGTAATATATAACAGAAGAGGGTAGACCAGGGTAATATAATGACAGGAGAGGGTAGACCAAGGCAATATAATGACAGGAGAGGGTAGAACAGGGTAATATATTGTAAGGAGAGGGTAGACCAGGGTAATATATTGTAAGGAGAGGGTAGACCAGGGTAAAATATTACAGGAGAGGGTAGACCAGGGTAATATAATGACAGGAGAGGGTAGACCAGGGTAATATAATGACAGGAGAGGGTAGACCAGGTTAATATAATGTCAGGAGAGGGTAGACCAGGGTAATACAATGACAGGAGAGGGTAGACCAGGGTAATATAATGTCAGAAGAGGTTAGACCAGGGTAATATAATGACAGGGTAGGGTAGACCAGGGTTATATAATGACAGGAAAGGGTAGACCAGGGTAATATAATGTCAGGAGAGGGTAGACCAGGGTAATACAAATACAGGAGAGAGTAGGCCAGGGCAATAGATAACAGGAGAGGGTAGACCAGGGTAATATAATGTCAGGAGAGGGTAGACCAGGGTAATAGAATGGCAGGAGAGGGTAGACCAGGGTAATATAATGACAGGAGAGGGTAGTCCAGGGTAATATATAACAGAAGAGGGTAGACCAGGGTAATATAATGACAGGAGAGGGTAGACCAAGGCAATATAATGACAGGAGAGGGTAGAACAGGGTAATTTATTGTAAGGAGAGGGTAGACCAGGGTAATATATTGTAAGGAGAGGGTAGACCAGGGTAAAATATTACAGGAGAGGGTAGACCAGGGTAATATAATGACAGGAGAGGGTAGACCAGGGTAATAGAATGACAGGAGTGGGTAGACCAGGGTAATAGAATGACAGGAGAGGGTAGACTGGGGTAATACAATGACAGGAGAGGGTAGACCAGGGTAATATAATGAAAGGAGAGGGTAGACCAGGGTAATATAATGAAAGGAGAGGGTAGACCAGGGTAAAATAATGGCAGGAGAGGGTAGACCAGGGTAATAGAATGGCAGGAGAGGGTAGACCAGGGTAATATAATGACAGGAGAGGGTAGACCAGGGTATATAATTACATTTGAGGGTAGACCAGGGCAATAAATAACAGGAGAGGGTAGACCAGGGTAATAGACTGAAAGGAGAGGGTAGACCAGGGTAATAAATAACAGGAGAGGGAAGACCAGGGTAAAACAATGACGGGAGAGTGTAGACCAGGGTAATTTAATGACAGGTGAAGGTAGTACAGGGTAAGAGATAACAGGAGAGGGTAGACCAGGGTAATAGAATGTAAGGAGAGGGTAGACCAGGGTAATAAAATGGCAGGAGAGGGTATTCCAGGGTAATATAATGACAGGAGAGGGTAGACCAGGGTAAAATAATGACAGGAGAGGGCAGACCAGGGTAATATAATGACAGGAGAGGGTAGACAAGGGTAACATTATGACAGAAAAGGGTAGACCAGGGTAATAGAATGGCAGGAGAGGGTAGACCAGGGTAATATAATGACAGGAGAGGGTAGTCCAGGGTAATATATAACAGAAGAGGGTAGACCTGGGTAATATAATGACAGGAGAGGGTAGACCAAGGCAATATAATGACAGGAGAGGGTAGAACAGGGTAATATATTGTAAGGAGAGGGTAGACCAGGGTAATATATTGTAAGGAGAGGGTAGACCAGGGTAAAATATTACAGGAGAGGGTAGACCAGGGTAATATAATGACAGGAGAGGGTAGACCAGGTTAATATAATGTCAGGAGAGGGTAGACCAGGGTAATACAATGACAGGAGAGGGTAGACCAGGGTTATATAATGACAGGAAAGGGTAGACCAGGGTAATATAATGTCAGGAGAGGGTAGACCAGGGTAATACAATTACAGGAGAGGGTAGACCAGGGTAATATAATGACAGGAGAGGGTAGACCAGGGTAATATAATGTCAGGAGAGGGTAGGCCAGGGTAATACAATTACAGGAGAGGGTAGACCAGGGTAATATAATGTCAGGAGAGGGTAGGCAGGGCAATAGATAACAGGAGAGGGTAGACCAGGGTAAAATAATGACAGGAGAGGGTAGACCAGGGTAATTGAATGACAGGTGAAGGAAGTATAGGGTAATAGATAACATGAGAGGGTAGACCAGGGTAATAGAATGACAGGAGAGGGTAGACTAGGGTAATACAATGACAGGAGAGGGTAGACCAGGGTAATTGAATGACAGGTGAAGGAAGTATAGGGTAATAGATAACATGAGAGGGTAGACCAGGGTAATAGAATGACAGGAGAGGGTAGACTAGGGTAATACAATGACAGGAGAGGGTAGACAAGGGTAATATAATGACAGGAGAGGGTAGACCAGGGTAATAGATAACAGTGGAGGGTAGACCAGGGCAATATAATTACAGGAGAGGGTAGACAAGTGTAATATAATGACAGGAGAGGGTAGACCAGGGTAATATAATGACAGGAGAGTGTAGACCAGGGTATTATAATGACAGGAGAGGGTAGTCCAGGGTAATAGAATAATAAGAGAGGGTAGACCAGGGTATATAATTACATTTGAGGGTAGACCAGGGCAATAAATAACAGGAGAGGGTAGACCAGGGTAATAGACTGAAAGGAGAGGGTAGACCAGGGTAATAAATAACAGGAGAGGGAAGACCAGGGTAAAACAATGACGGGAGAGTGTAGACCAGGGTAATTTAATGGCAGGTGAAGGTAGTACAGGGTAAGAGATAACAGGAGAGGGTAGACCAGGGTAATATAATGACAGGAGAGGGTAGACCAGGGTAATAGAACGGTATGAGAATGTAAGGAGAGGGTAGACCAGGGTAATAGAATGTAAGGAGAGGGTAGACCAAGGTAATAAAATGGCAGGAGAGGGTATTCCAGGGTAATATAATGACAGGAGAGGGTAGACCAGGGTAAAATAATGACAGGAGAGGGCAGACCAGGGTAATATAATGACAGGAGAGGGTAGACAAGGGTAATATTATGACAGAAAATGGTAGACCAGGGTAATAGAATGGCAGGAGAGGGTAGACCAGGGTAATATAATGACAGGAGAGGGTAGTCCAGGGTAATATATAACAGAAGAGGGTAGACCAGGGTAATATAATGACAGGAGAGGGTAGACCAAGGCAATATAATGACAGGAGAGGGTAGAACAGGGTAATATATTGTAAGGAGAGGGTAGACCAGGGTAATATATTGTAAGGAGAGGGTAGACCAGGGTAAAATATTACAGGAGAGGGTAGACCAGGGTAATATAATGACAGGAGAGGGTAGACCAGGGTAATATAATGACAGGAGAGGGTAGACCAGGTTAATATAATGTCAGGAGAGGGTAGACCAGGGTAATACAATGACAGGAGAGGGTAGACCAGGGTACTATAATGTCAGAAGAGGTTAGACCAGGGTAATATAATGACAGGGTAGGGTAGACCAGGGTTATATAATGACAGGAAAGGGTAGACCAGGGTAATATAATGTCAGGAGAGGGTAGACCAGGGTAATACAAATACAGGAGAGAGTAGGCCAGGGTAAAATATTACAGGAGAGGGTAGACCAGGGTAATATAATGACAGGAGAGGGTAGACCAGGATAATAGAATGACAGGAGTGGGTAGACCAGGGTAATAGAATGACAGGAGAGGGTAGACCAAGGTAATAGAATGACAGGAGAGGTAGACCAGGGTAATATAATGACAGGAGAGGGTAGACCAGGGTAGTATAATGACAGGAGAGGGTAGACCAGGTTAATATAATGTCAGGAGAGGGTAGACCAGGGTAATACAATGACAGGAGAGGGTAGACCAGGGTAATATAATGTCAGAAGAGGTTAGACCAGGGTAATATAATGACAGGGTAGGGTAGACCAGGGTTATATAATGACAGGAAAGGGTAGACCAGGGTAATATAATGTCAGGAGAGGGTAGACCAGGGTAATACAAATACAGGAGAGAGTAGGCCAGGGCAATAGATAACAGGAGAGGGTAGACCAGGGTAATATAATGTCAGGAGAGGGTAGACCAGGGTAATACAATTACAGGAGAGGGTAGACCAGGGTAATATAATGTCAGGAGAGGGTAGACCAGGGTAATATAATGTCAGGAGAGGGTAGACCAGGGTAATACAAATACAGGAGAGAGTCGGCCAGGGCAATAGATAACAGGAGAGGGTAGACAAGGGTAATATAATGTCAGGAGAGGGTAGACCAGGGTAATACAATTACAGGAGAGGGTAGACCAGGGTATTATAATGACAGGAAAGGGTAGACTGGGGTAATACAATGACAGGAGAGGGTAGACCAGGGTAATATAATGAAAGGAGAGGGTAGACCAGGGTAATATAATGAAAGGAGAGGGTAGACCAGGGTAAAATAATGGCAGGAGAGGGTAGACCAGGGTAATAGAATGGCAGGAGAGGGTAGACCAGGGTAATATAATGACAGGAGAGGGTAGACCAGGGTAATATAATGAAAGGAGAGGGTAGACCAGATTAAAATATTGTAAGGAGAGGGTAGACCAGGGTAATATATTGTAAGGAGAGGGTAGATCAGGGTAAAATATTACAGGAGAGGGTAGACCAGGGTAATATAATGACAGGAGAGTGTAGACCAGGGTATTATAATGACAGGAGAGGGTAGTCCAGGGTAATAGAATAATAAGAGAGGGTAGACCAGGGTATATAATGACATTTGAGGGTAGACCAGGGCAATAAATAACAGGAGAGGGTAGACCAGGGTAATATACTGAAAGGAGGGGGTAGACCAGGGTAATAAATAACAGGAGAGGGTAGACCAGGGTAAAACAATGACAGGAGAGGGTAGACCAGGGTAATTTAATGACAGGTGAAGGTAGTACAGGGTAAGAGATAACAGGAGAGGGTAGACCAGGGTAATATAATGACAGGAGAGGGTAGACCAGGGTAATATAATGACAGGAGAGGGTAGACCAGGATAATATAATGTCAGGAGAGGGTAGACCAGGGTAAAACAATTACAGGAGAGGGTAGACCAGGGTAATATAATGACAGGAGAGGGTAGACCAGGGTAATATAATGACAGGAGAGGTGAAGTCCAGGGTAATATAATGACAGGAGAGGGTAGACCAGGGTAATATAATGACAGGAGAGGGTAGTCCAGGGTAATATAATGACAGGAGAGGGTAGTCCAGGGTAATATAATGACAGGAGAGGGAAGACCTGGGTAATATAATGACAGGAGAGGGTAGACCAGGGTAATATAATGACAGGAGAGGGTAGACCAGAGAAATAGAATGGCAGGAGAGGGTAGACCAGGGTAATATAATGACAGGAGAGGGTAGTCCAGGGTAATATATAACAGAAGAGGGTAGACCAGGGTAATATAATGACAGGAGAGGGTAGACCAAGGCAATATAATGACAGGAGAGGGTAGACCAGGGTAATATAATGACAGGAGAGGGTAGACCAGGGTAATATAATGACAGGAGAGGGTAGTCCAGGGTAATATAATGACAGGAGAGTGTAGACCAGGGTAATATAATGTCAGGAGAGGGTAGTCCCGGGTAATAGAATAATAAGAGAGGGTAGACCAGGGTATATAATGACATTTGAGGGTAGACCAGGGCAATAAATAACAGGAGAGGGTAGACCAGGGTAATAGACTGAAAGGAGGGGGTACACCAGAGTAATAAATAACAGGAGAGGGTAGACCAGGGTAAAACAATGACAGGAGAGGGTAGACCAGGGTAATTTAATGACATGTGAAGGTAGTACAGGGTAAGAGATAACAGGAGAGGGTAGACCAGGGTAATATAATGACAGGAGAGGGTAGACCAGGGTAATAGATAACAGTAGAGGGTAGACCAGGGTAATATAATGACAGGAGAGGGTAGACCAGGGTAATATAATGACATGAAAGGGTAGACCAGGGTAATAGAGGTGTATGAGATTGTAAGGAGAGGGTAGACAAGGGTAATAAAATGTAAGGAGAGGGTAGACCAGGGTAATAAAATGGCAGGAGAGGGTATAGCAGGGTTATATATTGACAGGAGAGGGTAGACCAGGGTAATATAATGACAGGAGAGGGTAGACCAGGGTAATATAATGACAGGAGAGGGTAAACCAGGGTAATATAATGACAGAAGAGGGTAGACCAAGATAATATAATGACAGGAGAGGGTAGACCAAGGCAATATAATGACAGGAGAGGGTAGACCAGGGTAATATATTGTAAGGAGAGGGTAGAACAGGGTAATATATTGTAAGGAGAGGGTAGACCAGGGTAAAATATTACAGGAGAGGGTAGGCCAGGGTAATATAATGACAGGAGAGGGTAGACCAGGGTAATATAATGACAGTTGAGGGTAGACCAGGTTGATATAATGTCAGGAGAGGGTAGACCAGGGTAAAACAATGACAGGAGAGGGTAGACCAGGGTAATATAATGACAGGAGAGGGTAGACCAGGGTAATATAATGTCAGAAGAGGGTAGACCAGGGTAATATAATGACAGGAGAGGGTAGACTAGGGTAATATAATGACAGGAGAGGGTAGACCAGGGTAATACAATGTCAGGAGAGGGTAGACCAGGGTAATACAATTACAGGAGAGGGTAGACCAGGGTAATATAATGACAGGAGAGGGTAGACCAGGGTAATATAATGTCAGGAGAGGGTAGACCAGGGTAATATAATGGCAGGAGAGGGTAGACCAGCGTAATATATAACAGGAGAGGGTAGACCAGGGCAATATAATGACAGGAGAAGGTAGACAAGGGTAATATAATGACAGGAGAGGGTAGACCAGGGTAATATAATGACAGGAGAGGGAAGTCCAGGGTAATATAATGACAGGAGAGGGTAGACAAGGGTAATATAATGACAGGAGAGGGTAGACCAGGGTAATATAATGACAGGAGAGGGAAGTCCAGGGTAATATAATGACAGGAGAGGGTAGACCAGGGTAATAGAATGACAGGAGAGGGTAGTCCAGGGTAATATAATGACAGGAGAGGGAAGACCTGGGTAATATAATGACAGGAGAGGGTAGACCAGGGTAATATAATGACAGGAGAGGGTAGACCAGGGTAATATAATGTCAGGAGAGGGTAGACCAGGGTAAAACAATTACAGTAGAGGGTAGACCAGTGTAATATAATGACAGGAGAGGGTAGACCAGGGTAATATAATGACAGGAGAGGGAAGTCCATGGTAATATAATGACAGGAGAGGGTAGACAAGGGTAATATATTACAGTAGAGGGTACACCGGGGCAAATCATCAAATCAAATCAAGTTTATTTTATATAGCCCTTCGTACATCAGCTAATATCTCAAAGTGCTGTACAGAAACCCAGCCTAAAACCCCAAACAGCAAGCAATGCAGGTGTAGAATCACGGTGGCTAGGAAAAACTCCCTAGAAAGGCCAAAACCTAGGAAGAAACCTAGAGAGGAACCAGGCTATGAGGGGTGGCCAGTCCTCTTCTGGCTGTGCCGGGTGGAGATTATAACAGAACTATGCCAAGATGTTCAAAATGTTCATAAGTGACAAGCATGGTCAAATAATAATCATGAATAATTTTCAGTTGGCTTTTCATGGCCGATCATTAAGAGTTGAAAATAGCAGGTCTGGGACAGGTGGCGGTTCCATAACCGCAGGCAGAACAGCTGAAACTGGAATAGCAGCAAGGCCAGGTGGACTGGGGACAGCAAGGAGTCATCATGCCCGGTAGTCCTGACGTATGGTCCTAGGGCTCAGGTCTTAAATTCACACAGGCAATAAAATATAATGACAGGAGAGGGTAGACAAGAGTAATATAATGACAGGAGAGGGTAGTCCAGGGTAATATAATGACATGAGAGGGAAGTCCAGGGTAATATAATGACAGGAGAGGGTAGACCAGGGTAATATAATGACAGGAGAGGGTAGTCCAGGGTAATATAATGACAGGAGAGGAAAGACCTGGGTAATATAATGACAGGAGAGGGTAGACCAGGGTAATATAATGACAGGAGAGGGTAAACCAGGGTAATATATAACAGAAGAGGGTAGACCAGGGTAATATAATGACAGGAGAGGGTAGACCAAGGCAATATAATGACAGGAGAGGGTAGACCAGGGTAATATATAACAGAAGAGGGTAGACCAAGATAATATAATGACAGAAGAGGGTAGACCAAGGCAATATAATGACAGGAGAGGGTAGACCAGGGTAATATATTGTAAGGAGAGGGTAGAACAGGGTAATATATTGTAAGGAGAGGGTAGACCAGGGTAAAATATTACAGGAGAGGGTAGGCCAGGGTAATATAATGAAAGGAGAGGGTAGACAAGGGTAATATAATGTCAGAAGAGGGTAGACCAGGGTAATATAATGACAGGAGAGGGTAGACCAGGGTAATATAATGACAGGAGAGGGTAGACCAGGGTAATACAATGTCAGGAGAGGGTAGACCAGGGTAATACAATCACAGGAGAGGGTAGACCAGGGTAATATAATGACAGGAGAGGGTAGACCAGGGTAATATAATGACAGGAGAGGGTAGACCAGGGTAATATAATGTCAGGAGAGGGTAGACCAGGGCAATATAATGACAGGAGAGGGTATACCAGGGTAATATAATGTCAGGAGAGGGTAGACCAGGGTAATATAATGTCAGGAGAGGGTAGTCCAGGGTAATAGAATAATAAGAGAGGGTAGACCAGGGTATATAATGACATTTGAGGGTAGACCAGGGCAATAAATAACAGGAGAGGGTAGACCAGGGTAATAGACTGAAAGGAGGGGGTACACCAGAGTAATAAATAACAGGAGAGGGTAGACCAGGGTAAAACAATGACAAGAGAGGGTAGACCAGGGTAATTTAATGACATGTGAAGGTAGTACAGGGTAAGAGATAACAGGAGAGGGTAGACCAGGGGAATATAATCACAGGAGAGGGTAGACAAGGGTAATAGATAACAGTAGAGGGTAGACCAGGGTAATATAATGACAGGAGAGGGTAGACAAGGGTAATATAATGACATGAAAGGGTAGACCAGGGTAATAGAAGTGTATGAGATTGTAAGGAGAGGGTAGACAAGGGTAATAGAATGTAAGGAGAGGGTAGACCAGGGTAATAAAATGGCAGGAGAGGGTATAGCAGGGTAATATATTGACAGGAGAGGGTAGACCAGGGTAATATAATGACAGGAGAGGGTAGACCAGGGTAATATAATGACAGGAGAGGGTAGACCAGGGTAATATAATGACAGGAGAGGGTAGACCAGGGTAATATATAACAGAAGAGGGTAGACCAAGATAATATAATGACAGGAGAGGGTAGACCAAGGCAATATAATGACAGGAGAGGGTAGACCAGGGTAATATATTGTAAGGAGAGGGTAGAAAAGGGTAAAATATTACAGGAGAGGGTAGGCCAGGGTAATATAATGAAAGGAGAGGGTAGACCAGGGTAATATAATGACAGTTGAGGGTAGAACAGGTTAATATAATGTCAGGAGTGGGTATACCAGGGTAAAACAATGACAGGAGAGGGTAGACCAGGGTAATATAATGTCAGAGGAGGGTAGACCAGGGTAATATAATGACAGGAGAGGGTAGACCAGGGTAATATAATGACAGGAGAGGGTATACCAGGGTAATACAATGTCAGGAGAGGGTAGACCAGGGTAATACAATTACAGGAGAGGGTAGACCAGGGTAATATAATGTCAGGAGAGGGTATACCAGGGTAAAATAATGACAGGAGAGGGTAGACCAGGGTAATATAATGACAGGAGAGGGTAGACCAGGGTAATATAATGTCAGAGGAGGGTAGACCAGGGTAATATAATGACAGGAGAGGGTAGACCAGGGTAATATAATGACAGGAGAGGGTATACCAGGGTAATACAATGTCAGGAGAGGGTAGACCAGGGTAATACAATTACAGGAGAGGGTAGACCAGGGTAATATAATGACAGGAGAGGGTAGAACAGGGTAATATAATGTCAGGAGAGGGTATACCAGGGTAAAATAATGACAGGAGAGGGTATACCAGGGTAATATAATGGCAGGAGAGGGTAGACCAGGGTAATATATAACAGGAGAGGGTAGACCAGGGCAATATAATGACAGGAGAGGGTAGACAAGGGTAATATAATGACAGGAGAGGGTAGACCAGGGTAATAGACTGAAAGGAGGGGGTACACCAGAGTAATAAATAACAGGAGAGGGTAGACCAGGGTAATTTAATGACATGTGAAGGTAGTACAGGGTAAGAGATAACAGGAGAGGGTAGACCAGGGGAATATAATGACAGGAGAGGGTAGACCAGGGTAATAGATAACATTAGAGGGTAGACCAGGGTAATATAATGACAGGAGAGGGTAGACCAGGGTATTATAATGACATGAAAGGGTAGACCAGGGTAATAGAAGTGTATGAGATTGTAAGGAGAGGGTAGACAAGGGTAATAGAATGTAAGGAGAGGGTAGACCAGGGTAATAAAATGGCAGGAGAGGGTATAGCAGGGTAATATATTGACAGGAGAGGGTAGACCAGGGTAATATAATGACAGGAGAGGGTAGACCAGGGTAATATAATGTCAGAGGAGGGTAGACCAGGGTAATATAATGACAGGAGAGGGTAGACCAGGGTAATATAATGACAGGAGAGGGTAGACCAGGGTAATACAATGTCAGGAGAGGGTAGACCAGGGTAATACAATTACAGGAGAGGGTAGACCAGGGTAATATAATGACAGGAGAGGGTAGACCAGGGTAATATAATGTCAGGAGAGGGTAGACCAGGGTAGAATAATGACAGGAGAGGGTAGACCAGGGTAATATATAACAGGAGAGGGTAGACCAGGGCAATTTAATGACAGGAGAGGGTAGACAAGGGTAATATAATGACAGGAGAGGGTATACCAGGGTAATATAATGACATGAAAGGGTAGACCAGGGTAATAGAAGTGTATGAGATTGTAAGGAGAGGGTAGACAAGGGTAATATAATGTAAGGAGAGGGTAGACCAGGGTAATAAAATGGCAGGAGAGGGTATAGCAGGGTAATATATTGACAGGAGAGGGTAGACCAGGGTAATATAATGACAGGAGAGGGTAGACCAGGGTAATATAATGACAGGAGAGTGTAGACCAGGGTAATATAATGACAGGAGAGGGTAGACCAGGGTAATATATAACAGAAGAGGGTAGACCAAGATAATATAATGACAGGAGAGGGTAGACCAAGGCAATATAATGACAGGAGAGGGTAGACCAGGGTAATATATTGTAAGGAGAGGGTAGAACAGGGTAATATATTGTAAGGAGAGGATAGACCAGGTTAAAATATTACAGGAGAGGGTAGGCCAGGGTAATATAATGAAAGGAGAGGGTAGACCAGGGTAATATAATGACAGTTGAGGGTAGAACAGGTTAATATAATGTCAGGAGAGGGTAGACCAGGGTAAAACAATGACAGGAGAGGGTAGACCAGGGTAATATAATGACAGGAGAGGGTAGACCAGGGTAATATAATGTCAGAGGAGGGTAGACCAGGGTAATATAATGACAGGAGAGGGTAGACCAGGGTAATATAATGACAGGAGAGGGTAGACCAGGGTAATACAATGTCAGGAGAGGGTAGACCAGGGTAATACAATTACAGGAGAGGGTAGACCAGGGTAATATAATGACAGGAGAGGGTAGACCAGGGTAATATAATGTCAGGAGAGGGTAGACCAGGGTAAAATAATGACAGGAGAGGGTATACCAGGGTAATATAATGGCAGGAGAGGGTAGACCAGGGTAATATATAACAGGAGAGGGTAGACCAGGGCAATATAATGACAGGAGAGGGTAGACAAGGGTAATATAATGACAGGAGAGGGTAGACCAGGGTAATAGACTGAAAGGAGGGGGTACACCAGAGTAATAAATAACAGGAGAGGGTAGACCAGGGTTAAACAATGACAGGAGAGGGTAGACCAGGGTAATTTAATGACATGTGAAGGTAGTACAGGGTAAGAGATAACAGGAGAGGGTAGACCAGGGGAATATAATGACAGGAGAGGGTAGACCAGGGTAATAGATAACATTAGAGGGTAGACCAGGGTAATATAATGACAGGAGAGGGTAGACCAGGGTAATATAATGACATGAAAGGGTAGACCAGGGTAATAGAGGTGTATGAGATTGTAAGGAGAGGGTAGACAAGGGTAATAGAATGTAAGGAGAGGGTAGACCAGGGTAATAAAATGGCAGGAGAGGGTATAGCAGGGAAATATATTGACAGGAGAGGGTAGACCAGGGTAATATAATGACAGGAGAGGGTAGACCAGGGTAATATAATGACAGGAGAGGGTAGACCAGGGTAATTTATAACAGAAGAGGGTAGACCAAGATAATATAATGACAGGAGAGGGTAGACCAAGGCAATATAATGACAGGAGAGGGTAGACCAGGGTAATATATTGTAAGGAGAGGGTAGAACAGGGTAATATATTGTAAGGAGAGGGTAGACCAGGGTAAAATATTACAGGAGAGGGTAGGCCAGGGTAATATAATGAAAGGAAAGGGTAGACCAGGGTAATATAATGACAGTTAAGGGTAGAACAGGTCAATATAATGTCAGGAGAGGGTAGACCAGGGTAATATAATGTCAGAGGAGGGTAGACCAGGGTAATATAATGACAGGAGAGGGTAGACCAGGGTAATATAATGTCAGAGGAGGGTAGACCAGGGTAATATAATGACAGGAGAGGGTAGACCAGGGTAATATAATGACAGGAGAGGGTAGACCAGGGTAATACAATGTCAGGAGAGGGTAGACCAGGGTAATACAATTACAGGAGAGGGTAGACCAGGGTAATATAATGACACGAGAGGGTAGACCAGGGTAATATAATGTCAGGAGAGGGTAGACCAGGGTAAAATAATGACAGGAGAGGGTATACCAGGGTAATATAATGGCAGGAGAGGGTAGACCAGGGTAATATATAACAGGAGAGGGTAGACCAGGTAAATATAATGACAGGAGAGGGTAGACAAGGGTAATATAATGACAGGAGAGGGTAGACCAGGGTAATATAATGACAGGAGAGGGAAGTCCAGGGTAATATAATGACAGTAGAGGGTAGACCAGGGTAATATAATGACAGGAGAGGGTAGACCAGGGTAATATAATAACAGGAGAGGGTAGACCAGGGTAATATATAACAGAAGAGGGTAGACCAAGATAATATAATGACAGGAGAGGGTAGACCAAGGCAATATAATGACTGGAGAGGGTAGACCAGGGTAATATATTGTAAGGAGAGGGTAGAACAGGGTAATATATTGTAAGGAGAAGGTAGACCAGGTTAAAATATTACAGGAGAGGGTAGGCCAGGGTAATATAATGAAAGGAGAGGGTAGACCAGGGTAATATAATGACAGTTGAGGGTAGAACAGGTTAATATAATGTCAGGAGAGAGTAGACCAGGGGAAAACAATGACAGGAGAGGGTAGACCAGGGTAATATAATGACAGGAGAGGGTAGACCAGGGTAATATAATGTCAGAGGAGGGTAGACCAGGGTAATATAATGACAGGAGAGGGTAGACCAGGGTAATATAATGACAGGAGAGGGTAGACCAGGGTAATACAATGTCAGGAGAGGGTAGACCAGGGTAATACAATTACAGGAGAGGGTAGACCAGGGTAATATAATGACAGGAGAGGGTAGACCAGGGTAATATAATGTCAGGAGAGGGTAGACCAGGGTAAAATAATGACAGGAGAGGGTATACCAGGGTAATATAATGGCAGGAGAGGGTAGACCAGGGTAATATATAACAGGAGATGGTAGACCAGGGCAATATAATGACAGGAGAGGGTAGACAAGGGTAATATAATGACAGGAGAGGGTAGACCAGGGTAATAGACTGAAAGGAGGGGGTACACCAGAGTAATAAATAACAGGAGAGGGTAGACCAGGGTTAAACAATGACAGGAGAGGGTAGACCAGGGTAATTTAATGACATGTGAAGGTAGTACAGGGTAAGAGATAACAGGAGAGGGTAGACCAGGGGAATATAATGACAGGAGAGGGTAGACCAGGGTAGAGATAACATTAGAGGTTAGACCAGGGTAATATAATGACAGGAGAGGGTAGACCAGGGTAATATAATGACATGAAAGGGTAGACCAGGGTAATAGAAGTGTATGAGATTGTAAGGAGAGGGTAGACAAGGGTAATAGAATGTAAGGAGAGGGTAGACCAGGGTAATAAAATGGCAGGAGAGGGTATAGCAGGGAAATATATTGACAGGAGAGGGTAGACCAGGGTAATATAATGACAGGAGAGGGTAGACCAGGGTAATATAATGACAGGAGAGGGTAGACCAGGGTAATTTATAACAGAAGAGGGTAGACCAAGATAATATAATGACAGGAGAGGGTAGACCAAGGCAATATAATGACAGGAGAGGGTAGACCAGGGTAATATATTGTAAGGAGAGGGTAGAACAGGGTAATATATTGTAAGGAGAGGGTAGACCAGGGTAAAATATTACAGGAGAGGGTAGGCCAGGGTAATATAATGAAAGGAGAGGGTAGACCAGGGTAATATAATGACAGTTAAGGGTAGAACAGGTCAATATAATGTCAGGAGAGGGTAGACCAGGGTAATATAATGTCAGAGGAGGGTAGACCAGGGTAATATAATGACAGGAGAGGGTAGACCAGGGTAATATAATGTCAGAGGAGGGTAGACCAGGGTAATATAATGACAGGAGAGGGTAGACCAGGGTAATATAATGACAGGAGAGGGTAGACCAGGGTAATACAATGTCAGGAGAGGGTAGACCAGGATAATACAATTACAGGAGAGGGTAGACCAGGGTAATATAATGACAGGAGAGGGTAGACCAGGGTAATATAATGTCAGGAGAGGGTAGACCAGGGTAAAATAATGACAGGAGAGGGTATACCAGGGTAATATAATGGCAGGAGAGGGTAGACCAGGGTAATATATAACAGGAGAGGGTAGACCAGGGCAATATAATGACAGGAGAGGGTAGACAAGGGTAATATAATGACAGGAGAGGGTAGACCAGGGTAATATAATGACAGGAGAGGGAAGTCCAGGGTAATATAATGACAGTAGAGGGTAGACCAGGGTAATATAATGACAGGAGAGGGTAGTCCAGGGTAATAGAATGGCAGGAGAGGGTAGACCAGGGTAATATAATGACAGGAGAGGGTAGTCCAGGGTAATATATAACAGAAGAGGGTAGACCAGGGTAATATAATGACAGGAGAGGGTAGACCAAGGCAATATAATGACAGGAGAGGGTAGACCAGGGTAATATAATGACAGGAGAGGGTAGACCAGGGTAATATAATGAAAGGAGAGGGTAGACCAGGGTAATATAATGACAGTTAAGGGTAGAACAGGTCAATATAATGTCAGGAGAGGGTAGACCAGGGTAATATAATGTCAGAGGAGGGTAGACCAGGGTAATATAATGACAGGAGAGGGTAGACCAGGGTAATATAATGTCAGAGGAGGGTAGACCAGGGTAATATAATGTCAGAGGAGGGTAGACCAGGGTAATATAATGACAGGAGAGGGTAGACCAGGGTAATACAATGTCAGGAGAGGGTAGACCAGGGTAATACAATTACAGGAGAGGGTAGACCAGGGTAATATAATGACAGGAGAGGGTAGACCAGGGTAATATAATGTCAGGAGAGGGTAGACCAGGGTAAAATAATGACAGGAGAGGGTATACCAGGGTAATATAATGGCAGGAGAGGGTAGACCAGGGTAATATATAACAGGAGAGGGTAGACCAGGGCAATATAATGACAGGAGAGGGTAGACAAGGGTAATATAATGACAGGAGAGGGTAGACCAGGGTAATATAATGACAGGAGAGGGAAGTCCAGGGTAATATAATGACAGTAGAGGGTAGACCAGGGTAATATAATGACAGGAGAGGGTAGACCAGGGTAATAGAATGGCAGGAGAGGGTAGACCAGGGTAATATAATGACAGGAGAGGGTAGTCCAGGGTAATATATAACAGAAGAGGGTAGACCAGGGTAATATAATGACAGGAGAGGGTAGACCAAGGCAATATAATGACAGGAGAGGGTAGACCAGGGTAATATAATGACAGGAGAGGGTAGACCAGGGTAATATAATGACAGGAGAGGGAAGTCCAGGGTAATATAATGACAAGATAGGGTAGACCAGGGTAATATAATGACAAGATAGGGTAGACCAGGGTAATATAATGACAGGAGAGGGTAGACCAGGGTAATATAAAGACAGGAGAGGGTAGTCCAGGGTAATATAATGACAGGAGAGGAAAGACCTGGGTAATATAATGACAGGAGAGGGTAGACCAGGGTAATATAATGACAGGAGAGGGTAAACCAGGGTAATATATAACAGAAGAGGGTAGACCAGGGTAATATAATGACAGGAGAGGGTAGACCAAGGCAATATAATGACAGGAGAGGGTAGACCAGGGTAATATATAACAGAAGAGGGTAGACCAAGATAATATAATGACAGGAGAGGGTAGACCAAGGCAATATAATGACAGGAGAGGGTAGACCAGGGTAATATATTGTAAGGAGAGGGTAGAACAGGGTAATATATTGTAAGGAGAGGGTAGACCAGGGTAATATATTACAGGAGAGGGTAGGCCAGGGTAATATAATGAAAGGAGAGGGTAGACAAGGGTAATATAATGTCAGAAGAGGGTAGACCAGGGTAATATAATGACAGGAGAGGGTAGACCAGGGTAATATAATGACAGGAGAGGGTAGACCAGGGTAATACAATGTCAGGAGAGGGTAGACCAGGGTAATACAATCACAGGAGAGGGTAGACCAGGGTAATATAATGACAGGAGAGGGTAGACCAGGGTAATATAATGACAGGAGAGGGTAGACCAGGGTAATATAATGTCAGGAGAGGGTAGACCAGGGCAATATAATGACAGGAGAGGGTATACCAGGGTAATATAATGTCAGGAGAGGGTAGACCAGGGTAATATAATGTCAGGAGAGGGTAGTCCAGGGTAATAGAATAATAAGAGAGGGTAGACCAGGGTATATAATGACATTTGAGGGTAGACCAGGGCAATAAATAACAGGAGAGGGTAGACCAGGGTAATAGACTGAAAGGAGGGGGTACACCAGAGTAATAAATAACAGGAGAGGGTAGACCAGGGTAAAACAATGACAGGAGAGGGTAGACCAGGGTAATACAAGTGTATGAGATTGTAAGGAGAGGGTAGACAAGGGTAATAGAATGTAAGGAGAGGGTAGACCAGGGTAATAAAATGGCAGGAGAGGGTATAGCAGGGTAATATATTGACAGGAGAGGGTAGACCAGGGTAATATAATGACAGGAGAGGGTAGACCAGGGTAATATAATGACAGGAGAGGGTAGACCAGGGTAATATAATGTCAGGAGAGGGTAGACCAGGGTAATATAATGACAGAAGAGGGTATACCAGGGTAATATAATTGCAGGTTAGGGTAGACCAGGGTAATATATAACAGGAGAGGGTAGACCAGGGCAATATAATGACAGGAGAAGGTAGACAAGGGTAATATAATGACAGGAGAGGGTATACCAGGGTAATATAATGGCAGGAGAGGGTAGACCAGGGTAATATATAACAGGAGAGGGTAGACCAGGGCAATATAATGACAGGAGAGGGTAGACAAGGGTAATATAATGACAGGAGAGGGTAGACCAGGGTAATATAATGACAGGAGAGGGAAGTCCAGGGTAATATAATGACAGTAGAGGGTAGACCAGGGTAATATAATGACAGGAGAGGGTAGACCAGGGTAATATAATAACAGGAGAGGGTAGACCAGGGTAATATATAACAGAAGAGGGTAGACCAAGATAATATAATGACAGGAGAGGGTAGACCAAGGCAATATAATGACTGGAGAGGGTAGACCAGGGTAATATATTGTAAGGAGAGGGTAGAACAGGGTAATATATTGTAAGGAGAAGGTAGACCAGGTTAACATATTACAGGAGAGGGTAGGCCAGGGTAATATAATGAAAGGAGAGGGTAGACCAGGGTAATATAATGACAGTTGAGGGTAGAACAGGTTAATATAATGTCAGGAGAGAGTAGACCAGGGGAAAACAATGACAGGAGAGGGTAGACCAGGGTAATATAATGACAGGAGAGGGTAGACCAGGGTAATATAATGTCAGAGGAGGGTAGACCAGGGTAATATAATGACAGGAGAGGGTAGACCAGGGTAATATAATGACAGGAGAGGGTAGACCAGGGTAATACAATGTCAGGAGAGGGTAGACCAGGGTAATACAATTACAGGAGAGGGTAGACCAGGGTAATATAATGACAGGAGAGGGTAGACCAGGGTAATATAATGTCAGGAGAGGGTAGACCAGGGTAAAATAATGACAGGAGAGGGTATACCAGGGTAATATAATGGCAGGAGAGGGTAGACCAGGGTAATATATAACAGGAGATGGTAGACCAGGGCAATATAATGACAGGAGAGGGTAGACAAGGGTAATATAATGACAGGAGAGGGTAGACCAGGGTAATAGACTGAAAGGAGGGGGTACACCAGAGTAATAAATAACAGGAGAGGGTAGACCAGGGTTAAACAATGACAGGAGAGGGTAGACCAGGGTAATTTAATGACATGTGAAGGTAGTACAGGGTAAGAGATAACAGGAGAGGGTAGACCAGGGGAATATAATGACAGGAGAGGGTAGACCAGGGTAATAGATAACATTAGAGGGTAGACCAGGGTAATATAATGACAGGAGAGGGTAGACCAGGGTAATATAATGACATGAAAGGGTAGACCAGGGTAATAGAAGTGTATGAGATTGTAAGGAGAGGGTAGACAAGGGTAATAGAATGTAAGGAGAGGGTAGACCAGGGTAATAAAATGGCAGGAGAGGGTATAGCAGGGAAATATATTGACAGGAGAGGGTAGACCAGGGTAATATAATGACAGGAGAGGGTAGACCAGGGTAATATAATGACAGGAGAGGGTAGACCAGGGTAATTTATAACAGAAGAGGGTAGACCAAGATAATATAATGACAGGAGAGGGTAGACCAAGGCAATATAATGACAGGAGAGGGTAGACCAGGGTAATATATTGTAAGGAGAGGGTAGAACAGGGTAATATATTGTAAGGAGAGGGTAGACCAGGGTAAAATATTACAGGAGAGGGTAGGCCAGGGTAATATAATGAAAGGAGAGGGTAGACCAGGGTAATATAATGACAGTTAAGGGTAGAACAGGTCAATATAATGTCAGGAGAGGGTAGACCAGGGTAATATAATGTCAGAGGAGGGTAGACCAGGGTAATATAATGACAGGAGAGGGTAGACCAGGGTAATATAATGTCAGAGGAGGGTAGACCAGGGTAATATAATGACAGGAGAGGGTAGACCAGGGTAATATAATGACAGGAGAGGGTAGACCAGGGTAATACAATGTCAGGAGAGGGTAGACCAGGGTAATACAATTACAGGAGAGGGTAGACCAGGGTAATATAATGACAGGAGAGGGTAGACCAGGGTAATATAATGTCAGGAGAGGGTAGACCAGGGTAAAATAATGACAGGAGAGGGTATACCAGGGTAATATAATGGCAGGAGAGGGTAGACCAGGGTAATATATAACAGGAGAGGGTAGACCAGGGCAATATAATGACAGGAGAGGGTAGACAAGGGTAATATAATGACAGGAGAGGGTAGACCAGGGTAATATAATGACAGGAGAGGGAAGTCCAGGGTAATATAATGACAGTAGAGGGTAGACCAGGGTAATATAATGACAGGAGAGGGTAGACCAGGGTAATAGAATGGCAGGAGAGGGTAGACCAGGGTAATATAATGACAGGAGAGGGTAGTGCAGGGTAATATATAACAGAAGAGGGTAGACCAGGGTAATATAATGACAGGAGAGGGTAGACCAAGGCAATATAATGACAGGAGAGGGTAGACCAGGGTAATATAATGACAGGAGAGGGTAGACCAGGGTAATATAATGACAGGAGAGGGAAGTCCAGGGTAATATAATGACAAGATAGGGTAGACCAGGGTAATATAATGACAAGATAGGGTAGACCAGGGTAATATAATGACAGGAGAGGGTAGACCAGGGTAATATAATGTCAGGAGAGGGTAGACCAGGGTAAAACAATTACAGGAGAGGGTAGACCAGTGTAATATAATGACAGGAGAGGGTAGACCAGGGTAATATAATGACAGGAGAGGGTAGACCAGTGTAATATAATGACAGGAGAGGGTAGACCAGGGTAATATAATGGCAGGAGAGGGTAGACCAGGGTAATATATAACAGGAGAGGGTAGACCAGGGCAAATCATCAAATCAAATCAAGTTTATTTTATATAGCCCTTCGTACATCAGCTACTATCTCGAAGTGCTGTACAGAAACCCAGCCTAAAACCCCAAACAGCAAGCAATGCAGGTGTAAAAGCACGGTGGCTAGGAAAAACTCCCTAGAAAGGCCAAAACCTAGGAAGAAACCTAGAGAGGAACCAGGCTATGAGGGGTGGCCAGTCCTCTTCTGGCTGTGCCGGGTGGAGATTATAACAGAACTATGCCAAGATGTTCAAAATGTTCATAAGTGACAAGCATGGTCAAATAATAATCATGAATAATTTTCAGTTGGCTTTTCATAGCCAATCATTAAGTGTTGAAAATAGCAGGTCTGGGACAGGTGGCGGTTCCATAACCGCAGGCAGAACAGTTGAAACTGGAATAGCAGCAAGGCCAGGTGGACTGGGGACAGCAAGGAGTCATCATGCCCGGTAGTCCTGACGTATGGTCCTAGGGCTCAGGTCTTAAATTCACACAGGCAATAAAATATAATGACAGGAGAGGGTAGACAAGGGTAATATAATGACAGGAGAGGGAAGTCCAGGGTAATATAATGACAGGAGAGGGTAGACCAGGGTAATATAATGACAGGAGAGGGTAGTCCAGGGTAATATAATGACAGGAGAGGAAAGACCTGGGTAATATAATGACAGGAGAGGGTAGACCAGGGTAATATAATGACAGGAGAGGGTAAACCAGGGTAATATATAACAGAAGAGGGTAGACCAGGGTAATATAATGACAGGAGAGGGTAGACCAAGGCAATATAATGACAGGAGAGGGTAGACCAGGGTAATATATAACAGAAGATGGTAGACCAGGGTAATATAATGACAGGAGAGGGTAGTCCAGGGTAATATAATGACAGGAGAGGAAAGACCTGGGTAATATAATGACAGGAGAGGGTAGACCAGGGTAATATAATGACAGGAGAGGGTAAACCAGGGTAATATATAACAGAAGAGGGTAGACCAGTGTAATATAATGACAGGAGAGGGTAGACCAGGGTAATATAATGACAGGAGAGGGAAGTCCATGGTAATATAATGACAGGAGAGGGTAGACAAGGGTAATATATTACAGTAGAGGGTACACCGGGGCAAATCATCAAATCAAATCAAGTTTATTTTATATAGCCCTTCGTACATCAGCTAATATCTCAAAGTGCTGTACAGAAACCCAGCCTAAAACCCCAAACAGCAAGCAATGCAGGTGTAGAAGCACGGTGGCTAGGAAAAACTCCCTAGAAAGGCCAAAACCTAGGAAGAAACCTAGAGAGGAACCAGGCTATGAGGGGTGGCCAGTCCTCTTCTGGCTGTGCCGGGTGGAGATTATAACAGAACTATGCCAAGATGTTCAAAATGTTCATAAGTGACAAGCATGGTCAAATAATAATCATGAATAATTTTCAGTTGGCTTTTCATGGCCGATCATTAAGAGTTGAAAATAGCAGGTCTGGGACAGGTGGCGGTTCCATAACCGCAGGCAGAACAGCTGAAACTGGAATAGCAGCAAGGCCAGGTGGACTGGGGACAGCAAGGAGTCATCATGCCCGGTAGTCCTGACGTATGGTCCTAGGGCTCAGGTCTTAAATTCACACAGGCAATAAAATATAATGACAGGAGAGGGTAGACAAGAGTAATATAATGACAGGAGAGGGTAGTCCAGGGTAATATAATGACATGAGAGGGAAGTCCAGGGTAATATAATGACAGGAGAGGGTAGACCAGGGTAATATAATGACAGGAGAGGGTAGTCCAGGGTAATATAATGACAGGAGAGGAAAGACCTGGGTAATATAATGACAGGAGAGGGTAGACCAGGGTAATATAATGACAGGAGAGGGTAAACCAGGGTAATATATAACAGAAGAGGGTAGACCAGGGTAATATAATGACAGGAGAGGGTAGACCAAGGCAATATAATGACAGGAGAGGGTAGACCAGGGTAATATATTGTAAGGAGAGGGTAGAACAGGGTAATATATTGTAAGGAGAGGGTAGACCAGGGTAATATATTACAGGAGAGGGTAGGCCAGGGTAATATAATGAAAGGAGAGGGTAGACAAGGGTAATATAATGTCAGAAGAGGGTAGACCAGGGTAATATAATGACAGGAGAGGGTAGACCAGGGTAATATATTGACAGGAGAGGGTAGACCAGGGTAATACAATGTCAGGAGAGGGTAGACCAGGGTAATACAATCACAGGAGAGGGTAGACCAGGGTAATATAATGACAGGAGAGGGTAGACCAGGGTAATATAATGACAGGAGAGGGTAGACCAGGGTAATATAATGTCAGGAGAGGGTAGACCAGGGCAATATAATGACAGGAGAGGGTATACCAGGGTAATATAATGTCAGGAGAGGGTAGACCAGGGTAATATAATGTCAGGAGAGGGTAGTCCAGGGTAATAGAATAATAAGAGAGGGTAGACCAGGGTATATAATGACATTTGAGGGTAGACCAGGGCAATAAATAACAGGAGAGGGTAGACCAGGGTAATAGACTGAAAGGAGGGGGTACACCAGAGTAATAAATAACAGGAGAGGGTAGACCAGGGTAAAACAATGACAGGAGAGGGTAGACCAGGGTAATACAAGTGTATGAGATTGTAAGGAGAGGGTAGACAAGGGTAATAGAATGTAAGGAGAGGGTAGACCAGGGTAATAAAATGGCAGGAGAGGGTATAGCAGGGTAATATATTGACAGGAGAGGGTAGACCAGGGTAATATAATGACAGGAGAGGGTAGACCAGGGTAATATAATGACAGGAGAGGGTAGACCAAGGCAATATAATGACAGGAGAGGGTAGACCAGGGTAATATATAACAGAAGATGGTAGACCAGGGTAATATAATGACAGGAGAGGGTAGTCCAGGGTAATATAATGACAGGAGAGGAAAGACCTGGGTAATATAATGACAGGAGAGGGTAGACCAGGGTAATATAATGACAGGAGAGGGTAAACCAGGGTAATATATAACAGAAGAGGGTAGACCAGTGTAATATAATGACAGGAGAGGGTAGACCAGGGTAATATAATGACAGGAGAGGGAAGTCCATGGTAATATAATGACAGGAGAGGGTAGACAAGGGTAATATATTACAGTAGAGGGTACACCGGGGCAAATCATCAAATCAAATCAAGTTTATTTTATATAGCCCTTCGTACATCAGCTAATATCTCAAAGTGCTGTACAGAAACCCAGCCTAAAACCCCAAACAGCAAGCAATGCAGGTGTAGAAGCACGGTGGCTAGGAAAAACTCCCTAGAAAGGCCAAAACCTAGGAAGAAACCTAGAGAGGAACCAGGCTATGGGGGGTGGCCAGTCCTCTTCTGGCTGTGCCGGGTGGAGATTATAACAGAACTATGCCAAGATGTTCAAAATGTTCATAAGTGACAAGCATGGTCAAATAATAATCATGAATAATTTTCAGTTGGCTTTTCATGGCCGATCATTAAGAGTTGAAAATAGCAGGTCTGGGACAGGTGGCGGTTCCATAACCGCAGGCAGAACAGCTGAAACTGGAATAGCAGCAAGGCCAGGTGGACTGGGGACAGCAAGGAGTCATCATGCCCGGTAGTCCTGACGTATGGTCCTAGGGCTCAGGTCTTAAATTCACACAGGCAATAAAATATAATGACAGGAGAGGGTAGACAAGAGTAATATAATGACAGGAGAGGGTAGTCCAGGGTAATATAATGACATGAGAGGGAAGTCCAGGGTAATATAATGACAGGAGAGGGTAGACCAGGGTAATATAATGACAGGAGAGGGTAGTCCAGGGTAATATAATGACAGGAGAGGAAAGACCTGGGTAATATAATGACAGGAGAGGGTAGACCAGGGTAATATAATGACAGGAGAGGGTAAACCAGGGTAATATATAACAGAAGAGGGTAGACCAGGGTAATATAATGACAGGAGAGGGTAGACCAAGGCAATATAATGACAGGAGAGGGTAGACCAGGGTAATATATTGTAAGGAGAGGGTAGAACAGGGTAATATATTGTAAGGAGAGGGTAGACCAGGGTAATATATTACAGGAGAGGGTAGGCCAGGGTAATATAATGAAAGGAGAGGGTAGACAAGGGTAATATAATGTCAGAAGAGGGTAGACCAGGGTAATATAATGACAGGAGAGGGTAGACCAGGGTAATATATTGACAGGAGAGGGTAGACCAGGGTAATACAATGTCAGGAGAGGGTAGACCAGGGTAATACAATCACAGGAGAGGGTAGACCAGGGTAATATAATGACAGGAGAGGGTAGACCAGGGTAATATAATGACAGGAGAGGGTAGACCAGGGTAATATAATGTCAGGAGAGGGTAGACCAGGGCAATATAATGACAGGAGAGGGTATACCAGGGTAATATAATGTCAGGAGAGGGTAGACCAGGGTAATATAATGTCAGGAGAGGGTAGTCCAGGGTAATAGAATAATAAGAGAGGGTAGACCAGGGTATATAATGACATTTGAGGGTAGACCAGGGCAATAAATAACAGGAGAGGGTAGACCAGGGTAATAGACTGAAAGGAGGGGGTACACCAGAGTAATAAATAACAGGAGAGGGTAGACCAGGGTAAAACAATGACAGGAGAGGGTAGACCAGGGTAATACAAGTGTATGAGATTGTAAGGAGAGGGTAGACAAGGGTAATAGAATGTAAGGAGAGGGTAGACCAGGGTAATAAAATGGCAGGAGAGGGTATAGCAGGGTAATATATTGACAGGAGAGGGTAGACCAGGGTAATATAATGACAGGAGACGGTAGACCAGGGTAATATAATGACAGGAGAGGGTAGACCAGGGTAATATAATGTCAGGAGAGGGTAGACCAGGGTAATATAATGACAGAAGAGGGTATACCAGGGTAATATAATTGCAGGTTAGGGTAGACCAGGGTAATATATAACAGGAGAGGGTAGACCAGGGCAATATAATGACAGGAGAAGGTAGACAAGGGTAATATAATGACAGGAGAGGGTAGACCAGGGTAATATAATGACAGGAGAGGGAAGTCCAGGGTAATATAATGACAGGAGAGGGTAGACAAGGGTAATATAATGACAGGAGAGGGTAGACCAGGGTAATATAATGACAGGAGAGGGAAGTCCAGGGTAATATAATGACAGGAGAGGGTAGACCAGGGTAATAGAATGACAGGAGAGGGTAGTCCAGGGTAATATAATGACAGGAGAGGGAAGACCTGGGTAATATAATGACAGGAGAGGGTAGACCAGGGTAATAGAATGGCAGAAGAGGGTAGACCAGGGTAATATAATGACAGGAGAGGGTAGTCCAAGGTAATATATAACAGGAGAGGGTAGACCAAGGCAATATAATGACAGGAGAGGGTAGACCAGGGCAATATAATGACAGGAGAGGGTAGACCAGGGTAATATAATGACAGGAGACGGTAGACCAGGGTAATAGAATGGCAGAAGAGGGTAGACCAGGGTAATATAATGACAGGAGAGGGTAGTCCAGGGTAATATATAACAGGAGAGGGTAGACCAAGGCAATATAATGACAGGAGAGGGTAGACCAGGGCAATATAATGACAGGAGAGGGTAGACCAGGGTAATATAATGACAGGAGACGGTAGACCAGGGTAATATAATGTCAGGAGAGGGTAGACCAGGGTAAAACAATTACAGGAGAGGGTAGACCAGTGTAATATAATGACAGGAGAGGGTAGACCAGGGTAATATAATGGCAGGAGAGGGTAGACCAGGGTAATATATAACAGGAGAGGGTAGACCAGGGCAAATCATCAAATCAAATCAAGTTTATTTTATATAGCCCTTCGTACATCAGCTACTATCTCGAAGTGCTGTACAGAAACCCAGCCTAAAACCCCAAACAGCAAGCAATGCAGGTGTAAAAGCACGGTGGCTAGGAAAAACTCCCTAGAAAGGCCAAAACCTAGGAAGAAACCTAGAGAGGAACCAGGCTATGAGGGGTGGCCAGTCCTCTTCTGGCTGTGCCGGGTGGAGATTATAACAGAACTATGCCAAGATGTTCAAAATGTTCATAAGTGACAAGCATGGTCAAATAATAATCATGAATAATTTTCAGTTGGCTTTTCATAGCCGATCATTAAGAGTTGAAAAAAGCAGGTCCGGGACAGGTGGCGGTTCCATAACCGCAGGCAGAACAGTTGAAACTGGAATAGCAGCAAGGCCAGGTGGACTGGGGACAGCAAGGAGTCATCATGCCTGGTAGTCCTGACGTATGGTCCTAGGGCTCAGGTCTTAAATCCACACAGGCAATAAAATATAATGACAGGAGAGGGTAGACCAGGGTAATATAATGACAGGAGAGGGTAGTCCAGGGTAATATAATGACAGGAGAGGAAAGACCTGGGTAATATAATGACAGGAGAGGGTAGACCAGGGTAATATAATGACAGGAGAGGTTAAACCAGGGTAATATATAACAGAAGAGGGTAGACCAGGGTAATATATAACAGAAGAGGGTAGACCAAGATAATATAATGACAGGAGAGGGTAGACCAAGGCAATATAATGACAGGAGAGGGTAGACCAGGGTAATATATTGTAAGGAGAGGGTAGAACAGGGTAATATATTGTAAGGAGAGGGTAGACCAGGGTAAAATATTACAGGAGAGGGTAGGCCAGGGTAATATAATGAAAGGAGAGGGTAGACAAGGGTAATATAATGTCAGAAGAGGGTAGACCAGGGTAATATAATGACAGGAGAGGGTAGACCAGGGTAATATAATGACAGGAGAGGGTAGACCAGGGTAATACAATGTCAGGAGAGGGTAGACCAGGGTAATACAATTACAGGAGAGGGTAGACCAGGGTAATATAATGACAGGAGAGGGTACACCAGGGTAATATAATGACAAGAGAGGGTAGACCAGGGTAATATAATGACAGGAGAGGGTAGACCAGGGCAATATAATGACAGGAGAGGGTATACCAGGGTAATATAATGTCAGGAGAGGGTAGACCAGGGTAATATAATGTCAGGAGAGGGTAGTCCAGGGTAATAGAATAATAAGAGAGGGTAGACCAGGGTATATAATGACATTTGAGGGTAGACCAGGGCAATAAATAACAGGAGAGGGTAGACCAGGGTAATAGACTGAAAGGAGGGGGTACACCAGAGTAATAAATAACAGGAGAGGGTAGACCAGGGTAAAACAATGACAGGAGAGGGTAGACCAGTGTAATTTAATGACATGTGAAGGTAGTACAGGGTAAGAGATAACAGGAGAGGGTAGACCAGGGGAATATAATCACAGGAGAGGGTAGACCAGGGTAATAGATAACAGTAGAGGGTAGACCAGGGTAATATAATGACAGGAGAGGGTAGACCAGGGTAATATAATGACATGAAAGGGTAGACCAGGGTAATAGAAGTGTATGAGATTGTAAGGAGAGGGTAGACAAGGGTAATAGAATGTAAGGAGAGGGTAGACCAGGGTAATAAAATGGCAGGAGAGGGTATAGCAGGGTAATATATTGACAGGAGAGGGTAGACCAGGGTAATATAATGACAGGAGAGGGTAGACCAGGGTAATATAATGACAGGAGAGGGTAGACCAGGGTAATATAATGACAGGAGAGGGTAGACCAGGGTAATATATAACAGAAGAGGGTAGACCAAGATAATATAATGACAGGAGAGGGTAGACCAAGGCAATATAATGACAGGAGAGGGTAGACCAGGGTAATATAATGACAGGAGAGGGTAGTCCAGGGTAATATAATGACAGGAGAGGAAAGACCTGGGTAATATAATGACAGGAGAGGGTAGACCAGGGTAATATAATGACAGGAGAGGTTAAACCAGGGTAATATATAACAGAAGAGGGTAGACCAGGGTAATATATAACAGAAGAGGGTAGACCAAGATAATATAATGACAGGAGAGGGTAGACCAAGGCAATATAATGACAGGAGAGGGTAGACCAGGGTAATATATTGTAAGGAGAGGGTAGAACAGGGTAATATATTGTAAGGAGAGGGTAGACCAGGGTAAAATATTACAGGAGAGGGTAGGCCAGGGTAATATAATGAAAGGAGAGGGTAGACAAGGGTAATATAATGTCAGAAGAGGGTAGACCAGGGTAATATAATGACAGGAGAGGGTAGACCAGGGTAATATAATGACAGGAGAGGGTAGACCAGGGTAATACAAGGTCAGGAGAGGGTAGACCAGGGTAATACAATTACAGGAGAGGGTAGACCAGGGTAATATAATGACAGGAGAGGGTACACCAGGGTAATATAATGACAAGAGAGGGTAGACCAGGGTAATATAATGACAGGAGAGGGTAGACCAGGGCAATATAATGACAGGAGAGGGTATACCAGGGTAATATAATGTCAGGAGAGGGTAGACCAGGGTAATATAATGTCAGGAGAGGGTAGTCCAGGGTAATAGAATAATAAGAGAGGGTAGACCAGGGTATATAATGACATTTGAGGGTAGACCAGGGCAATAAATAACAGGAGAGGGTAGACCAGGGTAATAGACTGAAAGGAGGGGGTACACCAGAGTAATAAATAACAGGAGAGGGTAGACCAGGGTAAAACAATGACAGGAGAGGGTAGACCAGTGTAATTTAATGACATGTGAAGGTAGTACAGGGTAAGAGATAACAGGAGAGGGTAGACCAGGGGAATATAATCACAGGAGAGGGTAGACCAGGGTAATAGATAACAGTAGAGGGTAGACCAGGGTAATATAATGACAGGAGAGGGTAGACCAGGGTAATATAATGACATGAAAGGGTAGACCAGGGTAATAGAAGTGTATGAGATTGTAAGGAGAGGGTAGACAAGGGTAATAGAATGTAAGGAGAGGGTAGACCAGGGTAATAAAATGGCAGGAGAGGGTATAGCAGGGTAATATATTGACAGGAGAGGGTAGACCAGGGTAATATAATGACAGGAGAGGGTAGACCAGGGTAATATAATGACAGGAGAGGGTAGACCAGGGTAATATAATGACAGGAGAGGGTAGACCAGGGTAATATATAACAGAAGAGGGTAGACCAAGATAATATAATGACAGGAGAGGGTAGACCAAGGCAATATAATGACAGGAGAGGGTAGACCAGGGTAATATATTGTAAGGAGAGGGTAGAAAAGGGTAAAATATTACAGGAGAGGGTAGACCAGTGTAATATAATGACAGGAGAGGGTAGAACAGGGTAGTATAATGACTGGAGAGGGTAGTCCAGGGTAATATAATGACAGGAGAGGGAAGACCTGGGTAATAGAATGGCAGAAGAGGGTAGACCAGGGTAATATATTACAGTAGAGGGTACACCAGGGCAAATCATCAAATCAAATCAAGTTTATTTTATATAGCCCTTCGTACATCAGCTAATATCTCAAAGTGCTGTACAGAAACCCAGCCTAAAACCCCAAACAGCAAGCAATGCAGGTGTAGAAGCACGGTGGCTAGGAAAAACTCCCTAGAAAGGCCAAAACCTAGGAAGAAACCTAGAGAGGAACCAGGCTATGAGGGGTGGCCAGTCCTCTTCTGGCTGTGCCGGGTGGAGATTATAACAGAACTATGCCAAGATGTTCAAAATGTTCATAAGTGACAAGCATGGTCAAATAATAATCATGAATAATTTTCAGTTGGCTTTTCATAGCCGATCATTAAGAGTTGAAAAAAGCAGGTCCGGGACAGGTGGCGGTTCCATAACCGCAGGCAGAACAGTTGAAACTGGAATAGCAGCAAGGCCAGGTGGACTGGGGACAGCAAGGAGTCATCATGCCTGGTAGTCCTGACGTATGGTCCTAGGGCTCAGGTCTCTAAATCCACACAGGCAATAAAATATAATGACAGGAGAGGGTAGACCAGGGTAATATAATGACAGGAGAGGGTAGTCCAGGGTAATATAATGACAGGAGAGGAAAGACCTGGGTAATATAATGACAGGAGAGGGTAGACCAGGGTAATATAATGACAGGAGAGGTTAAACCAGGGTAATATATAACAGAAGAGGGTAGACCAGGGTAATACATAACAGAAGAGGGTAGACCAAGATAATATAATGACAGGAGAGGGTAGACCAAGGCAATATAATGACAGGAGAGGGTAGACCAGGGTAATATATTGTAAGGAGAGGGTAGAACAGGGTAATATATTGTAAGGAGAGGGTAGACCAGGGTAAAATATTACAGGAGAGGGTAGGCCAGGGTAATATAATGACAGGAGAGGGTAGACCAGGGTAATACAATGTCAGGAGAGGGTAGACCAGGGTAATATAATGACAGGAGAGGGTAGACCAGGGTAATACAATGTCAGGAGAGGGTAGACCAGGGTAATACAATTACAGGAGAGGGTAGACCAGGGTAATATAATGACAGGAGAGGGTACACCAGGGTAATATAATGACAAGAGAGGGTAGACCAGGGTAATATAATGACAGGAGAGGGTAGACCAGGGCAATATAATGACAGGAGAGGGTATACCAGGGTAATATAATGTCAGGAGAGGGTAGACCAGGGTAATATAATGACAGGAGAGGGTAGACCAGGGTAATATAATGACAGGAGAGGGTAGACCAGGGTAATACAATGTCAGGAGAGGGTAGACCAGGGTAATACAATTACAGGAGAGGGTAGACCAGGGTAATATAATGACAGGAGAGGGTACACCAGGGTAATATAATGACAAGAGAGGGTAGACCAGGGTAATATAATGACAGGAGAGGGTAGACCAGGGCAATATAATGACAGGAGAGGGTATACCAGGGTAATATAATGTCAGGAGAGGGTAGACCAGGGTAATATAATGTCAGGAGAGGGTAGTCCAGGGTAATAGAATAATAAGAGAGGGTAGACCAGGGTATATAATGACATTTGAGGGTAGACCAGGGCAATAAATAACAGGAGAGGGTAGACCAGGGTAATAGACTGAAAGGAGGGGGTACACCAGAGTAATAAATAACAGGAGAGGGTAGACCAGGGTAAAACAATGACAGGAGAGGGTAGACCAGTGTAATTTAATGACATGTGAAGGTAGTACAGGGTAAGAGATAACAGGAGAGGGTAGACCAGGGGAATATAATCACAGGAGAGGGTAGACCAGGGTAATAGATAACAGTAGAGGGTAGACCAGGGTAATATAATGACAGGAGAGGGTAGACCAGGGTAATATAATGACATGAAAGGGTAGACCAGGGTAATAGAAGTGTATGAGATTGTAAGGAGAGGGTAGACAAGGGTAATAGAATGTAAGGAGAGGGTAGACCAGGGTAATAAAATGGCAGGAGAGGGTATAGCAGGGTAATATATTGACAGGAGAGGGTAGACCAGGGTAATATAATGACAGGAGAGGGTAGACCAGGGTAATATAATGACAGGAGAGGGTAGACCAGGGTAATATAATGACAGGAGAGGGTAGACCAGGGTAATATATAACAGAAGAGGGTAGACCAAGATAATATAATGACAGGAGAGGGTAGACCAAGGCAATATAATGACAGGAGAGGGTAGACCAGGGTAATATATTGTAAGGAGAGGGTAGAAAAGGGTAAAATATTACAGGAGAGGGTAGGCCAGGGTAATATAATGAAAGGAGAGGGTAGACCAGGGTAATATAATGACAGTTGAGGGTAGAACAGGTTAATATAATGTCAGGAGAGGGTATACCAGGGTAAAACAATGACAGGAGAGGGTAGACCAGGGTAATATAATGTCAGAGGAGGGTAGACCAGGGTAATATAATGACAGGAGAGGGTAGACCAGGGTAATATAATGACAGGAGAGGGTATACCAGGGTAATACAACGTCAGGAGAGGGTAGACCAGGGTAATACAATTACAGGAGAGGGTAGACCAGGGTAATATAATGTCAGGAGAGGGTATACCAGGGTAAAATAATGACAGGAGAGGGTAGACCAGGGTAATATAATGACAGGAGAGGGTAGACCAGGGTAATATAATGTCAGAGGAGGGTAGACCAGGGTAATATAATGACAGGAGAGGGTAGACCAGGGTAATATAATGACAGGAGAGGGTATACCAGGGTAATACAATGTCAGGAGAGGGTAGACCAGGGTAATATAATGTCAGGAGAGGGTAGACCAGGGTAGTATAATGACAGGAGAGGGTAGACCAGGGTAATATAATGACAGGAGAGGGTAGACCAGGGTAATATAATGACAGGAGAGGGTAGACCAAGGCAATATAATGACAGGAGCGGGTAGACCATGGTAATATTTTGTAAGGAGAGGGTAGACCAGGGTAATATATTGTAAGGAGAGGATGCACCAGGGTAAAATATTACAGGAGAGGGTAGACCAGGGTAATATAATGACAGGAGAGGGTAGACAAGGGTAATATATTGTAAGGAGAGGGTAGACCAGGGTAAAATATTACAGGAGAGGGTAGACCAGGGTAATACATTGTAAGGAGAGGGTAGACCAGGGTAATATAATGTCAGGAGAGGGTAGACCAGGGTAATATAATGTCAGTAGAGGGTAGACCAGGGTAATATAATGTCAGAAGAGGGTAGACCAGGGTAATATAATGTCAGGAGTGGGTATACCAGGGTAATATAACGACAGGAGAGGGTAGACCAGGGTAATATAATGGCAGGAGAGGGTAGACCAGGGTAAAATAATGACAGGAGAGGGTAGACCAGGGTAATATAATGTCAGGAGAGGGTAGACCAGGGTAATACAATGACAGGAGAGGGTAGACCAGGGTAATATAATGACAGGAGAGGGTAGACCAGGGTAGTATAATGACAGGAGAGGGTAGACCAGGGTAGTATAATGACAGGAGAGGGTAGACCAGGGTAATATAATGACAGGAGAGGGTAGACCAGGGTAATATAATGACAGGAGAGGGTAGACCAAGGCAATATAATGACAGGAGAGGGTAGACCAGGGTAATATTTTGTAAGGAGAGGGTAGACCAGGGTAATATATTGTAAGGAGAGGGTGCACCAGGGTAAAATATTACAGGAGAGGGTAGACCAGGGTAATATAATGACAGGAGAGGGTAGACAAGGGTAATATATTGTAAGGAGAGGGTAGACCAGGGTAAAATATTACAGGAGAGGGTAGACCAGGGTAATATATTGTAAGGAGTGGGTAGACCAGGGTAATATAATGTCAGGAGAGGGTAGACCAGGGTAATTTAATGTCAGAAGAGGGTAGACCAGGGCAATACAATGACAGGAAAGGGTAGACCAGGGTAATATAATGTCAGAAGAGGGTAGACCAGGGTAATATAATGTCAGGAGTGGGTAGACCAGGGTAATATAACGGCAGGAGAGGGTATACCAGGGTAATATAATGGCAGGAGAGGGTAGACCAGGGTAAAATAATGACAGGAGACGGTAGACCAGGGTAATATAATGTCAGGAGAGGGTAGACCAGGGTAATACAATGACAGGAGAGGGTAGACCAGGGTAATATAATGACAGGAGAGGGTAGACCAGGGTAATATAATGTCAGGAGAGGGTAGACCAGGGTAATATAATGACAGGAGAGGGTATACCAGGGTAATATAATGACAGGAGAGGGTATACCAGGGTAATATAATGGCAGGAGAGGGTAGACCAGGGTAATATATAACAGGAGAGGTACACCAGGGTAATATAATGACAGGAGAGGGTAGACCAGGGTAATATAATGCCAGGAGAGGGTAGACCAGGGTAATATAATGACAGGAGAGGGTAGACCAGGGTAATATAATGACAGGAGAGGGTAGACCAGGGTAATATAATGACAGGAGAGGGTAGACCAAGGCAATATAATGACAGGAGAGGGTAGACCAGGGTAATATATTGTAAGGAGAGGGTAGACCAGGGTAATATATTGTAAGGAGAGGGTAGACCAGGGTAATATAATGTCAGGAGAGGGTAGACCAGGGTAATATAATGTCAGGAGAGGGTAGACCAGGGTAATACAATGACAGGAGAGGGTAGTCCAGGGTAATATAATGTCAGAAGAGGGTAGACCAGGGTAATATAATGTCAGGAGTGGGTAGACCAGGGTAATATAACGACAGGAGAGGGTATACCAGGGTAATATAACGGCAGGAGAGGGTAGACCAGGGTAAAATAATGACAGGGCAGGGTAGACCAGGGTAATATAATGACAGGAGAGTGTATACCAGGGTAATATAATGGCAGGAGAGGGTAGACCAGGGTAATATATAACAGGAGAAGTAGACCAGGGTAATATAATGACAGGAGAGTGTAGTCCAGGGTAATATAATGACAGGAGATGCTAGACCAGGGTAATATAATGACAGGAGATGCTAGACCAGGGTAATATAATGACAGGAGAGGGTAGACCAGGGTAGTATAATGACAGGAGAGGGTAGACCAGGGTAATATAATGACAGGAGAGGGTAGACCAGGGTAATATATTGTAAGGAGAGGGTAGACCAGGGTAATATATTGTAAGGAGAGGGTGCACCAGGGTAAAATATTACAGGAGAGGGTAGACCAGGGTAATATAATGACAGGAGAGGGTAGACTAGGGTAATATATTGTAAGGAGGGGGTAGACCAGGGTAATATAATGTCAGGAGAGGGTAGACCAGGGTAAAATATTACAGGAGAGGGTAGACCAGGGTAATACAATGACAGGAGAGGGTAGACCAGGGTAATATAATGTCAGAAGAGGGTAGACCAGGGTAATATAATGTCAGGAGAGGGTAGACCAGGGTAATATAATGACAGGAGAGGGTAGACCAGGGTAATATAATGACAGGAGAGGGTAGACCAGGGTAATATATTGTAAGGAGAGGGTGCACCAGGGTAAAATATTACAGGAGAGGGTAGACCAGGGTAATATAATGACAGGAGAGGGTATACCAGGGTAATATAATGACAAGAGAGGGTAGAACAGGGTAATATATTGTAAGAAGAGGGTAGACCAGGGTAAAATATTACAGGAGAGGGTAGACCAGGGTAATATAATGACAGGAGAGGGTAGAGCAGGGTAATATAATGACAGGAGAGGGTAGACCAGGGTAATATAATGACAGGAGAGGGTAGACCAGGGTAATATAATGGCAGGAGAGGGTAGACCAGGGTAAAATAATGACAGGAGAGGGTAGACCAGGGTAATATAATGTCAGGAGAGGGTAGACCAGGGTAATACAATGACAGGAGAGGGTAGACCAGGGTAATATAATGACAGGAGAGGGTAGAACAGGGTAGTATAATGACAGGAGAGGGTAGACCAGGGTAATATAATGACAGGAGAGGGTAGACCAGGGTAATATAATGACATGAGAGGGTAGACCAGGGTAATACAATGACAGGAGAGGGTAGACCAGGGTAATATAATGACAGGAGAGGGTAGACTAAGGTAATATATTGTAAGAAGAGGGTAGACCAGGGTAAAATATTACAGGAGAGGGTAGACCAGGGTAATATAATGACAGGAGAGGGTAGAGCAGGGTAATATAATGACAGGAGAGGGTAGACCAGGGTAATATAATGACAGGAGAGGGTAGACCAGGGTAATATAATGGCAGGAGAGGGTAGACCAGGGTAAAATAATGACAGGAGAGGGTAGACCAGGGTAATATAATGTCAGGAGAGGGTAGACCAGGGTAATACAATGACAGGAGAGGGTAGACCAGGGTAATATAATGACAGGAGAGGGAGGACCAGGGTAGTATAATGACAGGAGAGGGTAGACCAGGGTAATATAATGACAGGAGAGGGTAGACCAGGGTAATATAATGACAGGAGAGGGTAGACCAAGGCAATATAATGACAGGAGAGGGTAGACCAGGGTAATATATTGTAAGGAGAGGGTAGACCAGGGTAATATATTGTAAGGAGAGGGTAGACCAGGGTAATATAATGTCAGGAGAGGGTAGACCAGGGTAATATAATGTCAGGAGAGGGTAGACCAGGGTAATACAATGACAGGAGAGGGTAGACCAGGGTAATATAATGTCAGAAGAGGGTAGACAAGGGTAATATAATGTCAGGAGTGGGTAGACCAGGGTAATATAACGACAGGAGAGGGTATACCAGGGTAATATAATGGCAGGAGAGGGTAGACCAGGGTAAAATAATGACAGGACAGGGTAGACCAGGGTAATATAATGACAGGAGAGTGTATACCAGGGTAATATAATGGCAGGAGAGGGTAGACCAGGGTAATATATAACAGGAGAAGTAGACCAGGGTAATATAATGACAGGAGAGGGTAGTCCAGGGTAATATAATGACAGGAGATGCTAGACCAGGGTAATATAATGACAGGAGAGGGTAGACCAGGGAAGTATAATGACAGGAGAGGGTAGACCAGGGTAATATAATGACAGGAGAGGGTAGACCAGGGTAATATATTGTAAGGAGAGGGTAGACCAGGGTAATATATTGTAAGGAGAGGGTGCACCAGGGTAAAATATTACAGGAGAGGGTAGACCAGGGTAATATAATGACAGGAGAGGGTAGACTAGGGTAATATATTGTAAGGAGGGGGTAGACCAGGGTAATATAATGTCAGGAGAGGGTAGACCAGGGTAAAATATTACAGGAGAGGGTAGACCAGGGTAATACAATGACAGGAGAGGGTAGACCAGGGTAATATAATGTCAGAAGAGGGTAGACCAGGGTAATATAATGTCAGGAGAGGGTAGACCAGGGTAATATAATGACAGGAGAGGGTAGACCAGGGTAATATAATGACAGGAGAGGGTAGACCAGGGTAATATATTGTAAGGAGAGGGTGCACCAGGGTAAAATATTACAGGAGAGGGTAGACCAGGGTAATATAATGACAGGAGAGGGTAGACCAGGGTAATATAATGACAGGAGAGGGTAGACTAGGGTAATATATTGTAAGAAGAGGGTAGACCAGGGTAAAATATTCCAGGAGAGGGTAGACCAGGGTAATATAATGACAGGAGAGGGTAGAGCAGGGTAATATAATGACAGGAGAGGGTAGACCAGGGTAATATAATGACAGGAGAGGGTAGACCAGGGTAATATAATGGCAGGAGAGGGTAGACCAGGGTAAAATAATGACAGGAGAGGGTAGACCAGGGTAATATAATGTCAGGAGAGGGTAGACCAGGGTAATACAATGACAGGAGAGGGTAGACCAGGGTAATATAATGACAGGAGAGGGTAGACCAGGGTAGTATAATGACAGGAGAGGGTAGACCAGGGTAATATAATGACAGGAGAGTGTAGACCAGGGTAATATAATGACAGGAGAGGGTAGACAAAGGCAATATAATGACAGGAGAGGGTAGACCAGGGTAATATTTTGTAAGGAGAGGGTAGACCAGGGTAATATAATGACAGGAGAGTGTAGACCAGGGTAATATAATGTCAGGAGAGGGTAGACCAGGGTAATACAATGACAGGAGAGGGTAGACCAGGGTAATATAATGACAGGAGAGGGTAGACCAGGGTAGTATAATGACAGGAGAGGGTAGACCAGGGTAATATAATGTCAGGAGTGGGTAGACCAGGGTAATATAACGACAGGAGAGGGTATACCAGGGTAATATAATGGCAGGAGAGTGTATACCAGGGTAATATAATGGCAGGAGAGGGTAGACCAGGGTAATATATAACAGGAGAAGTAGACCAGGGTAATATAATGACAGGAGAGGGTAGTCCAGGGTAATATAATGACAGGAGATGCTAGACCAGGGTAATATAATGACAGGAGAGGGTAGACCAGGGTAGTATAATGACAGGAGAGGGTAGACCAGGGTAATATAATGACAGGAGAGGGTAGACCAGGGTAATATATTGTAAGGAGAGGGTAGACCAGGGTAATATATTGTAAGGAGAGGGTGCACCAGGGTAAAATATTACAGGAGAGGGTAGACCAGGGTAATATAATGACAGGAGAGGGTAGACTAGGGTAATATATTGTAAGGAGGGGGTAGACCAGGGTAATATAATGTCAGGAGAGGGTAGACCAGGGTAAAATATTACAGGAGAGGGTAGACCAGGGTAATACAATGACAGGAGAGGGTAGACCAGGGTAATATAATGTCAGAAGAGGGTAGACCAGGGTAATATAATGTCAGGAGAGGGTAGACCAGGGTAATATAATGACAGGAGAGGGTAGACCAGGGTAATATAATGACAGGAGAGGGTAGACCAGGGTAATATATTGTAAGGAGAGGGTGCACCAGGGTAAAATATTACAGGAGAGGGTAGACCAGGGTAATAAAATGACAGGAGAGGGTAGACCAGGGTAATATAATGACAGGAGAGGGTAGACCAGGGTAATATAATGACAGGAGAGGGTAGACTAGGGTAATATATTGTAAGGAGGGGGTAGACCAGGGTAATATAATGTCAGGAGAGGGTAGACCAGGGTAAAATATTACAGGAGAGGGTAGACCAGGGTAATACAATGACAGGAGAGGGTAGACCAGGGTAATATAATGTCAGAAGAGGGTAGACCAGGGTAATATAATGTCAGGAGAGGGTAGACCAGGGTAATATAATGACAGGAGAGGGTAGACCAGGGTAATATAATGACAGGAGAGGGTAGACCAGGGTAATATATTGTAAGGAGAGGGTGCACCAGGGTAAAATATTACAGGAGAGGGTAGACCAGGGTAATATAATGACAGGAGAGGGTAGACCAGGGTAATATAATGACAGGAGAGGGTAGACTAGGGTAATATATTGTAAGAAGAGGGTAGACCAGGGTAAAATATTACAGGAGAGGGTAGACCAGGGTAATATAATGACAGGAGAGGGTAGAGCAGGGTAATATAATGACAGGAGAGGGTAGACCAGGGTAATATAATGACAGGAGAGGGTAGACCAGGGTAATATAATGGCAGGAGAGGGTAGACCAGGGTAAAATAATGACAGGAGAGGGTAGACGAGGGTAATATAATGTCAGGAGAGGGTAGACCAGGGTAATACAATGACAGGAGAGGGTAGACCAGGGTAATATAATGACAGGAGAGGGTAGACCAGGGTAGTATAATGACAGGAGGGGGTATACCAGGGTAATATAATGACAGGAGAGGGTAGACCAGGGTAATATAATGACAGGAGAGGGTAGACAAAGGTAATATAATGACAGGAGAGGGTAGACCAGGGTAATATTTTGTAAGGAGAGGGTAGACCAGGGTAATATAATGACAGGAGAGGGTAGACCAGGGTAATATAATGTCAGGAGAGGGTAGACCAGGGTAATACAATGACAGGAGAGGGTAGACCAGGGTAATATAATGACAGGAGAGGGTAGACCAGGGTAGTATAATGACAGGAGAGGGTAGACCAGGGTAATATAATGACAGGAGAGGGTAGACCAGGGTAATATAATGACAGGAGAGGTTAGACCAAGGCAATATAATGACAGGAGAGGGTAGACCAGGGTAATATATTGTAAGGAGAGGATGCACCAGGGTAAAATATTACAGGAGAGGGTAGACCAGGGTAGTATAATGACAGGAGAGGGTAGACCAGGGTAGTATAATGACAGGAGAGGGTAGACCAGGGTAATATAATGACAGGAGAGGGTAGACCAGGGTAATATATTGTAAGGAGAGGGTAGACCAGGGTAATATATTGTAAGGAGAGTGTAGACCAGGGTAATATAATGTCAGGAGAGGGTAGACCAGGGTAATACAATGACAGGAGAGGGTAGACCAGGGTAATATAATGACAGGAGAGGGTAGACCAGGGTAGTATAATGACAGGAGAGGGTAGACCAGGGTAATATAATGTCAGGAGTGGGTAGACCAGGGTAATATAACGACAGGAGAGGGTATACCAGGGTAATATAATGGCAGGAGAGGGTAGACCAGGGTAAAATAATGACAGGACAGGGTAGACCAGGGTAATATAATGACAGGAGAGTGTATACCAGGGTAATAAAATGGCAGGAAAGGGTAGACCAGGGTAATATATAACAGGAGAAGTAGACCAGGGTAATATAATGACAGGAGAGGGTAGTCCAGGGTAATATAATGACAGGAGATGCTAGACCAGGGTAATATAATGACAGGAGAGGGTAGACCAGGGTAGTATAATGACAGGAGAGGGTAGACCAGGGTAATATAATGACAGGAGAGGGTAGACCAGGGTAATATATTGTAAGGAGAGGGTAGACCAGGGTAATATATTGTAAGGAGAGGGTGCACCAGGGTAAAATATTACAGGAGAGGGTAGACCAGGGTAATATAATGACAGGAGAGGGTAGACTAGGGTAATATATTGTAAGGAGGGGGTAGACCAGGGTAATATAATGTCAGGAGAGGGTAGACCAGGGTAAAATATTACAGGAGAGGGTAGACCAGGGTAATACAATGACAGGAGAGGGTAGACCAGGGTAATATAATGTCAGAAGAGGGTAGACCAGGGTAATATAATGTCAGGGGAGGGTAGACCAGGGTAATATAATGACAGGAGAAGGTAGACCAGGGTAATATAATGACAGGAGAGGGTAGACCAGGGTAATATATTGTAAGGAGAGGGTGCACCAGGGTAAAATATTACAGGAGAGGGTAGACCAGGGTAATATAATGACAGGAGAGGGTAGACCAGGGTAATATAATGACAGGAGAGGGTAGACCAGGGTAATATAATGACAGGAGAGGGTAGACTAGGGTAATATATTGTAAGGAGGGGGTAGACCAGGGTAATATAATGTCAGGAGAGGGTAGACCAGGGTAAAATATTACAGGAGAGGGTAGACCAGGGTAATACAATGACAGGAGAGGGTAGACCAGGGTAATATAATGTCAGAAGAGGGTAGACCAGGGTAATATAATGTCAGGAGAGGGTAGACCAGGGTAATATAATGACAGGAGAGGGTAGACCAGGGTAATATAATGACAGGAGAGGGTAGACCAGGGTAATATATTGTAAGGAGAGGGTGCACCAGGGTAAAATATTACAGGAGAGGGTAGACCAGGGTAATATAATGACAGGAGAGGGTAGACTAGGGTAATATATTGTAAGGAGGGGGTAGACCAGGGTAATATAATGTCAGGAGAGGGTAGACCAGGGTAAAATATTACAGGAGAGGGTAGACCAGGGTAATACAATGACAGGAGAGGGTAGACCAGGGTAATATAATGTCAGAAGAGGGTAGACCAGGGTAATATAATGTCAGGAGAGGGTAGACCAGGGTAATATAATGACAGGAGAGGGTAGACCAGGGTAATATAATGACAGGAGAGGGTAGACCAGGGTAATATATTGTAAGGAGAGGGTGCACCAGGGTAAAATATTACAGGAGAGGGTAGACCAGGGTAATATAATGACAGGAGAGGGTAGACCAGGGTAATATAATGACAGGAGAGGGTAGACCAGGGTAATATAATGACAGGAGAGGGTAGACTAGGGTAATATATTGTAAGGAGGGGGTAGACCAGGGTAATATAATGTCAGGAGAGGGTAGACCAGGGTAAAATATTACAGGAGAGGGTAGACCAGGGTAATACAATGACAGGAGAGGGTAGACCAGGGTAATATAATGTCAGAAGAGGGTAGACCAGGGTAATATAATGTCAGGAGAGGGTAGACCAGGGTAATATAATGACAGGAGAGGGTAGACCAGGGTAATATAATGACAGGAGAGGGTAGACCAGGGTATTATATTGTAAGGAGAGGGTGCACCAGGGTAAAATATTACAGGAGAGGGTAGACCAGGGTAATATAATGACAGGAGAGGGTAGACCAGGGTAATATAATGACAGGAGAGGGTAGACTAGGGTAATATATTGTAAGAAGAGGGTAGACCAGGGTAAAATATTACAGGAGAGGGTAGACCAGGGTAATATAATGACAGGAGAGGGTAGAGCAGGGTAATATAATGACAGGAGAGGGTAGACCAGGGTAATATAATGACAGGAGAGGGTAGACCAGGGTAATATAATGACAGGAGAGGGTAGACCAGGGTAATATATTGTAAGGAGAGGGTGCACCAGGGTAAAATATTACAGGAGAGGGTAGACCAGGGTAATATAATGACAGGAGAGGGTAGACCAGGGTAATATAATGACAGGAGAGGGTAGACCAGGGTAATATAATGACAGGAGAGGGTAGACTAGGGTAATATATTGTAAGGAGGGGGTAGACCAGGGTAATATAATGTCAGGAGAGGGTAGACCAGGGTAAAATATTACAGGAGAGGGTAGACCAGGGTAATACAATGACAGGAGAGGGTAGACCAGGGTAATATAATGTCAGAAGAGGGTAGACCAGGGTAATATAATGTCAGGAGAGGGTAGACCAGGGTAATATAATGACAGGAGAGGGTAGACCAGGGTAATATAATGACAGGAGAGGGTAGACCAGGGTATTATATTGTAAGGAGAGGGTGCACCAGGGTAAAATATTACAGGAGAGGGTAGACCAGGGTAATATAATGACAGGAGAGGGTAGACCAGGGTAATATAATGACAGGAGAGGGTAGACTAGGGTAATATATTGTAAGAAGAGGGTAGACCAGGGTAAAATATTACAGGAGAGGGTAGACCAGGGTAATATAATGACAGGAGAGGGTAGAGCAGGGTAATATAATGACAGGAGAGGGTAGACCAGGGTAATATAATGACAGGAGAGGGTAGACCAGGGTAATATAATGGCAGGAGAGGGTAGAACAGGGTAAAATAATGACAGGAGAGGGTAGACGAGGGTAATATAATGTCAGGAGAGGGTAGACCAGGGTAATACAATGACAGGAGAGGGTAGACCAGGGTAATATAATGACAGGAGAGGGTAGACCAGGGTAATACAATGACAGGAGAGGGTAGACCAGGGTAATATAATGACAGGAGAGGGTAGACCAGGGTAGTATAATGACAGGAGGGGGTATACCAGGGTAATATAATGACAGGAGAGGGTAGACCAGGGTAATATAATGACAGGAGAGGGTAGACAAAGGCAATATAATGACAGGAGAGGGTAGACCAGGGTAATATTTTGTAAGGAGAGGGTAGACCAGGGTAATATAATGACAGGAGAGGGTAGACCAGGGTAATATAATGTCAGGAGAGGGTAGACCAGGGTAATACAATGACAGGAGAGGGTAGACCAGGGTAATATAATGACAGGAGAGGGTAGACCAGGGTAGTATAATGACAGGAGAGGGTAGACCAGGGTAATATAATGACAGGAGAGGGTAGACCAGGGTAATATAATGACAGGAGAGGTTAGACCAAGGCAATATAATGACAGGAGAGGGTAGACCAGGGTAATATATTGTAAGGAGAGGATGCACCAGGGTAAAATATTACAGGAGAGGGTAGACCAGGGTAGTATAATGACAGGAGAGGGTAGACCAGGGTAGTATAATGACAGGAGAGGGTAGACCAGGGTAATATAATGACAGGAGAGGGTAGACCAGGGTAATATATTGTAAGGAGAGGGTAGACCAGGGTAATATATTGTAAGGAGAGTGTAGACCAGGGTAATATAATGTCAGGAGAGGGTAGACCAGGGTAATACAATGACAGGAGAGGGTAGACCAGGGTAATATAATGACAGGAGAGGGTAGACCAGGGTAGTATAATGACAGGAGAGGGTAGACCAGGGTAATATAATGTCAGGAGTGGGTAGACCAGGGTAATATAACGACAGGAGAGGGTATACCAGGGTAATATAATGGCAGGAGAGGGTAGACCAGGGTAAAATAATGACAGGACAGGGTAGACCAGGGTAATATAATGACAGGAGAGTGTATACCAGGGTAATAAAATGGCAGGAGAGGGTAGACCAGGGTAATATATAACAGGAGAAGTAGACCAGGGTAATATAATGACAGGAGAGGGTAGTCCAGGGTAATATAATGACAGGAGATGCTAGACCAGGGTAATATAATGACAGGAGAGGGTAGACCAGGGTAGTATAATGACAGGAGAGGGTAGACCAGGGTAATATAATGACAGGAGAGGGTAGACCAGGGTAATATATTGTAAGGAGAGGGTAGACCAGGGTAATATATTGTAAGGAGAGGGTGCACCAGGGTAAAATATTACAGGAGAGGGTAGACCAGGGTAATATAATGACAGGAGAGGGTAGACTAGGGTAATATATTACAGGAGAGGGTAGACCAGGGTAATACAATGACAGGAGAGGGTAGACCAGGGTAATATAATGTCAGAAGAGGGTAGACCAGGGTAATATAATGTCAGGAGAGGGTAGACCAGGGTAATATAATGACAGGAGAAGGTAGACCAGGGTAATATAATGACAGGAGAGGGTAGACCAGGGTAATATATTGTAAGGAGAGGGTGCACCAGGGTAAAATATTACAGGAGAGGGTAGACCAGGGTAATATAATGACAGGAGAGGGTAGACCAGGGTAATATAATGACAGGAGAGGGTAGACCAGGGTAATATAATGACAGGAGAGGGTAGACTAGGGTAATATATTGTAAGGAGGGGGTAGACCAGGGTAATATAATGTCAGGAGAGGGTAGACCAGGGTAAAATATTACAGGAGAGGGTAGACCAGGGTAATACAATGACAGGAGAGGGTAGACCAGGGTAATATAATGTCAGAAGAGGGTAGACCAGGGTAATATAATGTCAGGAGAGGGTAGACCAGGGTAATATAATGACAGGAGAGGGTAGACCAGGGTAATATAATGACAGGAGAGGGTAGACCAGGGTAATATATTGTAAGGAGAGGGTGCACCAGGGTAAAATATTACAGGAGAGGGTAGACCAGGGTAATATAATGACAGGAGAGGGTAGACCAGGGTAATATAATGACAGGAGAGGGTAGACTAGGGTAATATATTGTAAGAAGAGGGTAGACCAGGGTAAAATATTACAGGAGAGGGTAGACCAGGGTAATATAATGACAGGAGAGGGTAGAGCAGGGTAATATAATGACAGGAGAGGGTAGACCAGGGTAATATAATGGCAGGAGAGGGTAGACCAGGGTAAAATAATGACAGGAGAGGGTAGACCAGGGTAATATAATGTCAGGAGAGGGTAGACCAGGGTAATACAATGACAGGAGAGGGTAGACCAGGGTAATATAATGACAGGAGAGGGTAGACCAGGGTAGTATAATGACAGGAGAGGGTATATCAGGGTAATATAATGACAAGAGAGGGTAGACCAGGGTAATATAATGACAGGAGAGGGTAGACAAAGGCAATATAATGACAGGAGAGGGTAGACCAGGGTAATATTTTGTAAGGAGAGGGTAGACCAGGGTAATATAATGACAGGAGAGGGTAGACCAGGGTAATATAATGTCAGGAGAGGGTAGACCAGGGTAATACAATGACAGGAGAGGGTAGACCAGGGTAATATAATGACAGGAGAGGGTAGACCAGGGTAGTATAATGACAGGAGAGGGTAGACCAGGGTAATATAATGACAGGAGAGGGTAGACCAGGGTAATATAATGACAGGAGAGGTTAGACCAAGGCAATATAATGACAGGAGAGGGTAGACCAGGGTAATATATTGTAAGGAGAGGATGCACCAGGGTAAAATATTACAGGAGAGGGTAGACCAGGGTAGTATAATGACAGGAGAGGGTAGACCAGGGTAGTATAATGACAGGAGAGGGTAGACCAGGGTAATATAATGACAGGAGAGGGTAGACCAGGGTAATATATTGTAAGGAGAGGGTAGACCAGGGTAATATATTGTAAGGAGAGGCTGCACCAGGGTAAAATATTACAGGAGAGGGTAGACCAGGGTAATATAATGACAGGAGAGGGTAGACTAGGGTAATATATTGTAAGGAGGGGGTAGACCAGGGTAATATAATGTCAGGAGAGGGTAGACCAGGGTAAAATATTACAGGAGAGGGTAGACCAGGGTAATACAATGACAGGAGAGGGTAGACCAGGGTAAAATAATGACAGGACAGGGTAGACCAGGGTAATATAATGTCAGGAGAGGGTAGACCAGGGTAATACAATGACAGGAGAGGGTAGACCAGGGTAATATAATGACAGGAGAGGGTAGACCAGGGTAATATAATGTCAGGAGAGGGTAGACCAGGGTAATATAATGACAGGAGAGGGTATACCAGGGTAATATAATGGCAGGAGAGGGTAGACCAGGGTAATATATAACAGGAGAAGTAGACCAGGGTAATATAATGACAGGAGAGGGTAGTCCAGGGTAATATAATGACAAAAGATGCTAGACCAGGGTAATATAATGACAGGAGAGGGTAGACCAGGGTAGTATAATGACAGGAGAGGGTAGACCAGGGTAATATAATGACAGGAGAGGGTAGACCAGGGTAATATATTGTAAGGAGAGGGTGCACCAGGGTAAAATATTACAGGAGAGGGTAGACCAGGGTAATATAATGACAGGAGAGGGTAGACTAGGGTAATATATTGTAAGGAGAGGGTAGACCAGGGTAAAATATTACAGGAGAGGGTAGACCAGGGTAATACAATGACAGGAGAGGGTAGACCAGGGTAATATAATGTCAGAAGAGGGTAGACCAGGGTAATATAATGTCAGGAGAGGGTAGACCAGGGTAATATAATGACAGGAGAGGGTAGACCAGGGTAATATAATGACAGGAGAGGGTAGACCAGGGTAATATATTGTAAGGAGAGGGTGCACCAGGGTAAAATATTACAGGAGAGGGTAGACCAGGGTAATATAATGACAGGAGAGGGTAGACCAGGGTAATATAATGACAGGAGAGGGTAGACTAGGGTAATATATTGTAAGGAGAGGGTAGACCAGGGTACAATATTACAGGAGAGGGTAGACCAGGGTAATATAATGACAGGAGAGGGTAGAGCAGGGTAATATAATGACAGGAGAGGGTAGACCAGGGTAATATAATGACAGGAGAGGGTAGACCAGGGTAATATAACGACAGGAGAGGGTATACCAGGGTAATATATTGTAAGGAGAGGGTAGACCAGGGTAAAATATTACAGGAGAGGGTAGACCAGGGTAATATATTGTAAGGAGAGGGTAGACCAGGGTAATATAATGTCAGGAGAGGGTAGACCAGGGTAATATAATGTCAGGAGAGGGTAGACCAGGGTAATACAATGAAAGGAGAGGGTAGACCAGGGTAATATAATGTCAGAAGAGGGTAGACCAGGGTAATATAATGTCAGGAGTGGGTAGACCAAGGCAATATAATGACAGGAGAGGGTAGACCAGGGTAATATTTTGTAAGGAGAGGGTAGACCAGGGTAATATAATGACAGGAGAGGGTAGAGCAGGGTAATATAATGACAGGAGAGGGTGCACCAGGGTAACATATTACAGGAGAGGGTAGACCAGGGTAATATAATGACAGGAGAGGGTAGACAAGGGTAATATATTGTAAGGAGAGGGTAGACAAGGGTAAAATATTACATGAGAGGGTAGACCAGGGTAATATATTGTAAGGAGAGGGTAGACCAGGGTAATATAATGTCAGGAGAGGGTAGGCCAGGGTAATATAATGTCAGGAGTGGGTAGACCAGGGTAATACAATAACAGGAGAGGGTAGACCAGGGTAATATAATGTCAGAAGAGGGTAGACCAGGGTAATATAATGTCAGGAGTGGGTAGACCAGGGTAATATAACGGCAGGAGAGGGTAGACCAGGGTAATATAATGGCAGTAGAGGGTAGACCAGGGTAAAATAATGACAGGAGATGGTAGACCAGGGTAATATAATGTCAGGAGAGGGTAGACCAGGGTAATACAATGACAGGAGAGGGTAGACCAGGGTAATATAATGAGAGGAGAGGGTAGACCAGGGTAATATAATGACAGGAGAGGGTAGACCAGGGTAATATAATGTCAGGAGAGGGTAGACCAGGGTAATATAATGACAGGAGAGGGTAGACCAGGGAAATATATTGTAAGGAGAGGGTAGACCAGGGTAATATATTGTAAGGAGAGTGTAGACCAGGTAGACCAGGGTAATATAATGTCAGGAGAGGGTAGACCAGGGTAATATAATGTCAGGAGAGGGTAGACCAGGGTAATACAATGACAGGAGAGGGTAGACCAGGATAATGTAATGTCAGGAGAGGGTGAGACCAGGGTAATATAATGTCAGGAGAGGGTGAGACCAGGGTTATATAATGACAGGAGAGGGTAGACCAGGGTCATTTAATGACAGGAGAGGGTAGACTAGGGTAATATATTGTAAGGAGAGGGTGCACCAGGGTAAAATATTACAGGAGAGGGTAGACCAGGGTAATATAATGACAGGAGAGGGTAGACTAGGGTAATATATTGTAAGGAGAGGGTGCACCAGGGTAAAATATTACAGGAGAGGGTAGACCAGGGTAATATAATGACAGGAGAGGGTAGACCAGGGTAATATAATGACAGGAGAGGGTAGACTAGGGTAATATATTGTAAGGAGAGGGTAGACCAGGGTACAATATTACAGGAGAGGGTAGACCAGGGTAATATAATGACAGGAGAGGGTAGAGCAGGGTAAGATAATGACAGGAGAGGGTAGACCAGGGTAATATAATGACAGGAGAGGGTAGACCAGGGTTATATAACGACAGGAGAGGGTATACCAGGGTAATATATTGTAAGGAGAGGGTAGACCAGGGTAAAATATTACAGGAGAGGGTAGACCAGGGTAATATATTGTAAGGAGAGGGTAGACCAGGGTAATATAATGTCAGGAGAGGGTAGACCAGGGTAATATAATGTCAGGAGAGGGTAGACCAGGGTAATACAATGAAAGGAGAGGGTAGACCAGGGTAATATAATGTCAGAAGAGGGTAGACCAGGGTAATATAATGTCAGGAGTGGGTAGACCAAGGCAATATAATGACAGGAGAGGGTAGACCAGGGTAATATTTTGTAAGGAGAGGGTAGACCAGGGTAATATAATGACAGGAGAGGGTAGAGCAGGGTAATATAATGACAGGAGAGGGTGCACCAGGGTAACATATTACAGGAGAGGGTAGACCAGGGTAATATAATGACAGGAGAGGGTAGACAAGGGTAATATATTGTAAGGAGAGGGTAGACAAGGGTAAAATATTACATGAGAGGGTAGACCAGGGTAATATATTGTAAGGAGAGGGTAGACCAGGGTAATATAATGTCAGGAGAGGGTAGACCAGGGTAATATAATGTCAGGAGTGGGTAGACCAGGGTAATACAATAACAGGAGAGGGTAGACCAGGGTAATATAATGTCAGAAGAGGGTAGACCAGGGTAATATAATGTCAGGAGTGGGTAGACCAGGGTAATATAACGGCAGGAGAGGGTAGACCAGGGTAATATAATGGCAGTAGAGGGTAGACCAGGGTAAAATAATGACAGGAGATGGTAGACCAGGGTAATATAATGTCAGGAGAGGGTAGACCAGGGTAATACAATGACAGGAGAGGGTAGACCAGGGTAATATAATGAGAGGAGAGGGTAGACCAGGGTAATATAATGACAGGAGAGGGTAGACCAGGGTAATATAATGTCAGGAGAGGGTAGACCAGGGTAATATAATGACAGGAGAGGGTAGACCAGGGAAATATATTGTAAGGAGAGGGTAGACCAGGGTAATATATTGTAAGGAGAGTGTAGACCAGGTAGACCAGGGTAATATAATGTCAGGAGAGGGTAGACCAGGGTAATATAATGTCAGGAGAGGGTAGACCAGGGTAATACAATGACAGGAGAGGGTAGACCAGGATAATATAATGTCAGGAGAGGGTGAGACCAGGGTAATATAATGTCAGGAGAGGGTGAGACCAGGGTTATATAATGACAGGAGAGGGTAGACCAGGGTCATTTAATGACAGGAGAGGGTAGACTAGGGTAATATATTGTAAGGAGAGGGTGCACCAGGGTAAAATATTACAGGAGAGGGTAGACCAGGGTAATATAATGACAGGAGAGGGTAGACTAGGGTAATATATTGTAAGGAGAGGGTAGACCAGGGTAAAATATTACAGGAGAGGGTAGACCAGGGTAATACAATGACAGGAGAGGGTAGACCAGGGTAATATAATGTCAGAAGAGGGTAGACCAGGGTAATATAATGTCAGGAGAGGGTAGACCAGGGTAATATAATGACAGGAGAGGGTAGACCAGGGTAATATAATGACAGGAGAGGGTAGACCAGGGTAATATATTGTAAGGAGAGAGTGCACCAGGGTTTAATATTACAGGAGAGGGTAGACTAGGGTAATATAATGACAGGAGAGGGTAGACCAGGGTAATATAATGACAGGAGAGGGTAGAGCAGGGTAATATAATGACAGGAGAGGGTAGACTAGGGTAATATATTGTAAGGAGAGGGTAGACCAGGGTAAAATATTACAGGAGAGGGTAGACCAGGGTACAATATTACAGGAGAGGGTAGACCAGGGTAATATAATGACAGGAGAGGGTAGAGCAGGGTAATATAATGACAGGAGAGGGTAGACTAGGGTAATATATTGTAAGGAGAGGGTAGACCAGGGTAAAATATTACAGGAGAGGGTAGACCAGGGTAATACAATGACAGGAGAGGGTAGACCAGGGTAATATAATGTCAGAAGAGGGTAGACCAGGGTAATATAATGTCAGGAGAGGGTAGACCAGGGTAATATAATGACAGGAGAGGGTAGACCAGGGTAATATAATGACAGGAGAGGGTAGACCAGGGTAATATATTGTAAGGAGAGGGTGCACCAGGGTAAAATATTACAGGAGAGGGTAGACTAGGGTAATATAATGACAGGAGAGGGTAGACCAGGGTAATATAATGACAGGAGAGGGTATACCAGGGTAATATATTGTAAGGAGAGGGTAGACCAGGGTAAAATATTACAGGAGAGGGTAGACCAGGGTAATATATTGTAAGGAGAGGGTAGACCAGGGTAATATAATGTCAGGAGAGGGTAGACCAGGGTAATATAATGTCAGGAGAGGGTAGACCAGGGTAATACAATGACAGGAGAGGGTAGACCAGGGTAATATAATGTCAGAAGAGGGTAGACCAGGGTAATATAATGTCAGGAGTGGGTAGACCAAGGCAATATAATGACAGGAGAGGGTAGACCAGGGTAATATTTTGTAAGGAGAGGGTAGACCAGGGTAATATAATGACAGGAGAGGGTAGAGCAGGGTAATATAATGACAGGAGAGGGTGCACCAGGGTAAAATATTACAGGAGAGGGTAGACCAGGGTAATATAATGACAGGAGAGGGTAGACAAGGGTAATATATTGTAAGGAGAGGGTAGACAAGGGTAAAATATTACATGAGAGGGTAGACCAGGGTAATATATTGTAAGGAGAGGGTAGACCAGGGTAATATAATGTCAGGAGAGGGTAGACCAGGGTAATATAATGTCAGGAGTGGGTAGACCAGGGTAATACAATAACAGGAGAGGGTAGACCAGGGTAATATAATGTCAGAAGAGGGTAGACCAGGGTAATATAATGTCAGGAGTGGGTAGACCAGGGTAATATAACGGCAGGAGAGGGTAGACCAGGTTAATATAATGGCAGTAGAGGGTAGACCAGGGTAAAATAATGACAGGAGATGGTAGACCAGGGTAATATAATGTCAGGAGAGGGTAGACCAGGGTAATACAATGACAGGAGAGGGTAGACCAGGGTAATATAATGAGAGGAGAGGGTAGACCAGGGTAATATAATGACAGGAGAGGGTAGACAAGGGTAATATATTGTAAGGAGAGGGTAGACAAGGGTAAAATATTACATGAGAGGGTAGACCAGGGTAATATAATGTCAGGAGTGGGTAGACCAGGGTAATACAATAACAGGAGAGGGTAGACCAGGGTAATATAATGTCAGAAGAGGGTAGACCAGGGTAATATAATGTCAGGAGTGGGTAGACCAGGGTAATATAACGGCAGGAGAGGGTAGACCAGGTTAATATAATGGCAGTAGAGGGTAGACCAGGGTAAAATAATGACAGGAGACGGTAGACCAGGGTAATATAATGTCAGGAGAGGGTAGACCAGGGTAATACAATGACAGGAGAGGGTAGACCAGGGTAATATAATGAGAGGAGAGGGTAGACCAGGGTAATATAATGACAGGAGAGGGTAGACAAGGGTAATATATTGTAAGGAGAGGGTAGACAAGGGGAAAAGATTACATGAGAGGGTAGACCAGGGTAATATAATGTCAGGAGTGGGTAGACCAGGGTAATACAATAACAGGAGAGGGTAGACCAGGGTAATATAATGTCAGAAGAGGGTAGACCAGGGTAATATAATGTCAGGAGGGGGTAGACCAGGGTAATATAACGGCAGGAGAGGGTAGACCAGGTTAATATAATGGCAGTAGAGGGTAGACCAGGGTAAAATAATGACAGGAGACGGTAGACCAGGGTAATATAATGTCAGGAGAGGGTAGACCAGGGTAATACAATGACAGGAGAGGGTAGACCAGGGTAATATAATGAGAGGAGAGGGTAGACCAGGGTAATATAATGACAGGAGAGGGTAGACCAGGGTAATATAATGTCAGGAGAGGGTAGACCAGGGTAATATAATGACAGGAGAGGGTAGACCAGGGTAATATATTGTAAGGAGAGGGTAGACCAGGGTAATATATTGTAAGGAGAGGGTAGACCAGGTAGACCAGGGTAATATAATGTCAGGAGAGGGTAGACCAGGGTAATATAATGTCAGGAGAGGGTAGACCAGGGTAATACAATGACAGGAGAGGGTAGACCAGGATAATATAATGTCAGGAGAGGGTGAGACCAGGGTAATATAATGTCAGGAGAGGGTGAGACCAGGGTTATATAATGACAGGAGAGGGTAGACCAGGGTAATTTAATGACAGGAGAGGGTAGACCAGGGTAATACAATGACAGGAGAGGGTAGACCAGGGTAATATAATGTCAGAAGAGGGTAGACCAGGGTAATATAATGTCAGGAGTGGGTAGACCAAGGCAATATAATGACAGGAGAGGGTAGACCAGGGTAATATTTTGTAAGGAGAGGGTAGACCAGGGTAATATAATGACAGGAGAGGGTAGAGCAGGGTAATATAATGACAGGAGAGGGTGCACCAGGGTAAAATATTACAGGAGAGGGTAGACCAGGGTAATATAATGACAGGAGAGGGTAGACAAGGGTAATATATTGTAAGGAGAGGGTAGACAAGGGTAAAATATTACATGAGAGGGTAGACCAGGGTAATATATTGTAAGGAGAGGGTAGACCAGGGTAATATAATGTCAGGAGAGGGTAGACCAGGGTAATATAATGTCAGGAGTGGGTAGACCAGGGTAATACAATAACAGGAGAGGGTAGACCAGGGTAATATAATGTCAGAAGAGGGTAGACCAGGGTAATATAATGTCAGGAGTGGGTAGACCAGGGTAATATAACGGCAGGAGAGGGTAGACCAGGTTAATATAATGGCAGTAGAGGGTAGACCAGGGTAAAATAATGACAGGAGACGTTAGACCAGGGTAATATAATGTCAGGAGAGGGTAGACCAGGGTAATACAATGACAGGAGAGGGTAGACCAGGGTAATATAATGAGAGGAGAGGGTAGACCAGGGTAATATAATGACAGGAGAGGGTAGACAAGGGTAATATATTGTAAGGAGAGGGTAGACAAGGGTAAAATATTACATGAGAGGGTAGACCAGGGTAATATATTGTAAGGAGAGGGTAGACCAGGGTAATATAATGTCAGAAGAGGGTAGACCAGGGTAATATAATGTCAGGAGTGGGTATACCAGGGTAATATAACGGCAGGAGAGGGTAGACCAGGTTAATATAATGGCAGTAGAGGGTAGACCAGGGTAAAATAATGACAGGAGACGGTAGACCAGGGTAATATAATGTCAGGAGAGGGTAGACCAGGGTAATACAATGACAGGAGAGGGTAGACCAGGGTAATATAATGAGAGGAGAGGGTAGACCAGGGTAATATAATGACAGGAGAGGGTAGACCAGGGTAATATAATGTCAGGAGAGGGTAGACCAGGGTAATATAATGACAGGAGAGGGTAGACCAGGGTAATATATTGTAAGGAGAGGGTAGACCAGGGTAATATATTGTAAGGAGAGGGTAGACCAGGTAGACCAGGGTAATATAATGTCAGGAGAGGGTAGACCAGGGTAATATAATGTCAGGAGAGGGTAGACCAGGGTAATACAATGACAGGAGAGGGTAGACCAGGATAATATAATGTCAGGAGAGGGTGAGACCAGGGTAATATAATGTCAGGAGAGGGTGAGACCAGGGTTATATAATGACAGGAGAGGGTAGACCAGGGTAATTTAATGACAGGAGAGGGTAGACTAGGGTAATATATTGTAAGGAGAGGGTGCTCCAGGGTAAAATATTACAGGAGAGGGTAGACCAGGGTAATATAATGACAGGAGAGGGTAGACCAGGGTAATATAATGACAGGAGAGGGTAGACTAGGGTAATATATTGTAAGGAGAGGGTAGACCAGGGTAAAATATTACAGGAGAGGGTAGACCAGGGTAATATATGACAGGAGAGGGTAGACCAGGGTAATAGAATGACAGGAGAGGGTAGACCAGGGTAATAGAATGACAGGAGAGGGTAGACCAGGGTAATAGAATGACAGGAGAGGTAGACCAGGGTAATATAATGACAGGAGAGGGTAGTCCAGGGTTATATAATGACAGGAGAGGGTAGACCAGGGTAATATAATGACAGGAGAGGGTAGACCAGGGTAGTATAATGACAGGAGAGGGTAGACCTGGGTAATATAATGACAGGAGAGGGTAAACCAGGGTAATATAATGACAGGAGAGGGTAGACCAGGGTAATATATTGTAAGGAGAGGGTGCACCAGGGTAAAATATTACAGGAGAGGGTAGACCAGGGTAATATAATGACAGGAGAGGCTAGACCAGGGTAATATAATGACAGGAGATGCTAGACCAGGGTAATATAATGACAGGAGAGGGTAGACCAGGGTAATATATTGTAAGGAGAGGGTAGACCAGGGTAATATATTGTAAGGAGAGGGTAGACCAGGTAGACCAGGGTAATATAATGGCAGGAGAGGGTAGACCAGGGTAATATAATGTCAGGAGAGGGTAGACCAGGGTAATACAATGACAGGAGAGGGTAGACCAGGATAATATAATGTCAGGAGAGGGTGAGACCAGGGTAATATAATGTCAGGAGAGGGTGAGACCAGGGTTATATAATGACAGGAGAGGGTAGACCAGGGTAATTTAATGACAGGAGAGGGTAGACCAGGGTAATACAATGACAGGAGAGGGTAGACCAGGGTAATATAATGTCAGAAGAGGGTAGACCAGGGTAATATAATGTCAGGAGTGGGTAGACCAAGGCAATATAATGACAGGAGAGGGTAGACCAGGGTAATATTTTGTAAGGAGAGGGTAGACCAGGGTAATATAATGACAGGAGAGGGTAGAGCAGGGTAATATAATGACAGGAGAGGGTGCACCAGGGTAAAATATTACAGGAGAGGGTAGACCAGGGTAATATAATGACAGGAGAGGGTAGACAAGGGTAATATATTGTAAGGAGAGGGTAGACAAGGGTAAAATATTACATGAGAGGGTAGACCAGGGTAATATATTGTAAGGAGAGGGTAGACCAGGGTAATATAATGTCAGGAGAGGGTAGACCAGGGTAATATAATGTCAGGAGTGGGTAGACCAGGGTAATACAATAACAGGAGAGGGTAGACCAGGGTAATATAATGTCAGAAGAGGGTAGACCAGGGTAATATAATGTCAGGAGTGGGTAGACCAGGGTAATATAACGGCAGGAGAGGGTAGACCAGGTTAATATAATGGCAGTAGAGGGTAGACCAGGGTAAAATAATGACAGGAGACGTTAGACCAGGGTAATATAATGTCAGGAGAGGGTAGACCAGGGTAATACAATGACAGGAGAGGGTAGACCAGGGTAATATAATGAGAGGAGAGGGTAGACCAGGGTAATATAATGACAGGAGAGGGTAGACAAGGGTAATATATTGTAAGGAGAGGGTAGACAAGGGTAAAATATTACATGAGAGGGTAGACCAGGGTAATATATTGTAAGGAGAGGGTAGACCAGGGTAATATAATGTCAGAAGAGGGTAGACCAGGGTAATATAATGTCAGGAGTGGGTATACCAGGGTAATATAACGGCAGGAGAGGGTAGACCAGGTTAATATAATGGCAGTAGAGGGTAGACCAGGGTAAAATAATGACAGGAGACGGTAGACCAGGGTAATATAATGTCAGGAGAGGGTAGACCAGGGTAATACAATGACAGGAGAGGGTAGACCAGGGTAATATAATGAGAGGAGAGGGTAGACCAGGGTAATATAATGACAGGAGAGGGTAGACCAGGGTAATATAATGTCAGGAGAGGGTAGACCAGGGTAATATAATGACAGGAGAGGGTAGACCAGGGTAATATATTGTAAGGAGAGGGTAGACCAGGGTAATATATTGTAAGGAGAGGGTAGACCAGGTAGACCAGGGTAATATAATGTCAGGAGAGGGTAGACCAGGGTAATATAATGTCAGGAGAGGGTAGACCAGGGTAATACAATGACAGGAGAGGGTAGACCAGGATAATATAATGTCAGGAGAGGGTGAGACCAGGGTAATATAATGTCAGGAGAGGGTGAGACCAGGGTTATATAATGACAGGAGAGGGTAGACCAGGGTAATTTAATGACAGGAGAGGGTAGACTAGGGTAATATATTGTAAGGAGAGGGTGCTCCAGGGTAAAATATTACAGGAGAGGGTAGACCAGGGTAATATAATGACAGGAGAGGGTAGACCAGGGTAATATAATGACAGGAGAGGGTAGACTAGGGTAATATATTGTAAGGAGAGGGTAGACCAGGGTAAAATATTACAGGAGAGGGTAGACCAGGGTAATATATGACAGGAGAGGGTAGACCAGGGTAATAGAATGACAGGAGAGGGTAGACCAGGGTAATAGAATGACAGGAGAGGGTAGACCAGGGTAATAGAATGACAGGAGAGGTAGACCAGGGTAATATAATGACAGGAGAGGGTAGTCCAGGGTTATATAATGACAGGAGAGGGTAGACCAGGGTAATATAATGACAGGAGAGGGTAGACCAGGGTAGTATAATGACAGGAGAGGGTAGACCTGGGTAATATAATGACAGGAGAGGGTAAACCAGGGTAATATAATGACAGGAGAGGTTAGACCAGGGTAATATATTGTAAGGAGAGGGTGCACCAGGGTAAAATATTACAGGAGAGGGTAGACCAGGGTAATATAATGACAGGAGAGGTTAGACCAGGGTAATATAATGACAGGAGATGCTAGACCAGGGTAATATAATGACAGGAGAGGGTAGACCAGGTTAGTATAATGACAGGAGAGGGTAGACCAGAGTAATATAATGACAGGAGAGGGTAGACCAGGGTAATATAATGACAGGAGAGGGTAGACCAAGGCAATATAATGACAGGAGAGGGTAGACCAGGGTAATATATTGTAAGGAGAGGGTAGACCAGGGTAATATGTTGTAAGGAGAGGGTGCACCAGGGTAAAATATTACAGGAGAGGGTAGACCAGGATAATATAATGACAGGAGAGGGTAGACCAGGGTAATATAATGACAGGAGAGGGTAGACTAGGGTAATATATTGTAAGGAGAGGGTAGACCAGGGTAAAATATTACAGGAGAGGGTAGACCAGGGTAATACAATGACATGAGAGGGTAGACCAGGGTAATATAATGTCAGAAGAGGGTAGACCAGGGTAATATAATGTCAGGAGAGGGTAGACCAGGGTAATATAATGACAGGAGAGGGTAGACCAGGGTAATATATTGTAAGGAGAGGGTGCACCAGGGTAAAATATTACAGGAGAGGGTAGACCAGGGTAATATCATGACAGGAGAGGGTAGACCAGGGTAATATAATGACAGGAGAGGGTAGACTAGGGTAATATATCGTAAGGAAAGGGTAGACCAGGGTAAAATATTACAGGAGAGGGTAGACCAGGGTAATATATGACAGGAGAGGGTAGACCAGGGTAGTATAATGACAGGAGAGGGTAGACCAGGGTAATATAATGACAGGAGAGGGTAGACCAGGGTAATATAACGACAGGAGAGGGTAGACCAGGGTAATATATTGTAAGAAGAGGGTAGACCAGGGTAATATATTACGGGAGAGGGTAGACCAGGGTAATATATTGACAGGAGAGGGTAGACAAGGGTAATATAATGACAGGAGAGGGTAGACCAGGGTAATATAATGACAGGAGAGGGTATACCAGGGTAATATAATGGCAGGAGAGGGTAGACCAGGGTAATATAATGACAGCAGATGCTAAACCCAGGGTATTATAATGACAGGAGAGGGTAGACCAGGGTAGTATAATGACAGGAGAGGGTAGACCAGGGTAATAGAATGACAGGAGAGGGTAGACCAGGGTAATAGAATGACAGGAGAGGTAGACCAGGGTAATATAATGACAGGAGAGGGTAGTCCAGGGTAATAAAATGACAGGAGAGGGTAGACCAGGGTAATATAATGACAGGAGAGGGTAGACCAGGGTAGTATAATGACAGGAGAGGGTAGACCAGGGTAATATAATGACAGGAGAGGGTAGACCAGGGTAATATAATGACAGGAGAGGGTAGACCAGGGTAATATATTGTAAGGAGAGGGTGCACCAGGGTAAAATATTACAGGAGAGGGTAGACCAGGGTAATATAATGACAGGAGAGGGTAGACAAGGGTAATATATTGTAAGGAGAGGGTAGACAAGGGTAAAATATTACATGAGAGGGTAGACCAGGGTAATATATTGTAAGGAGAGGGTAGACCAGGGTAATATAATGTCAGGAGAGGGTAGACCAGGGTAATATAATGTCAGGAGTGGGTAGACCAGGGTAATACAATAACAGGAGAGGGTAGACCAGGGTAATATAATGTCAGAAGAGGGTAGACCAGGGTAATATAATGTCAGGAGTGGGTAGACCAGGGTAATATAACGGCAGGAGAGGGTAGACCAGGTTAATATAATGGCAGTAGAGGGTAGACCAGGGTAAAATAATGACAGGAGACGTTAGACCAGGGTAATATAATGTCAGGAGAGGGTAGACCAGGGTAATACAATGACAGGAGAGGGTAGACCAGGGTAATATAATGAGAGGAGAGGGTAGACCAGGGTAATATAATGACAGGAGAGGGTAGACAAGGGTAATATATTGTAAGGAGAGGGTAGACAAGGGTAAAATATTACATGAGAGGGTAGACCAGGGTAATATATTGTAAGGAGAGGGTAGACCAGGGTAATATAATGTCAGAAGAGGGTAGACCAGGGTAATATAATGTCAGGAGTGGGTATACCAGGGTAATATAACGGCAGGAGAGGGTAGACCAGGTTAATATAATGGCAGTAGAGGGTAGACCAGGGTAAAATAATGACAGGAGACGGTAGACCAGGGTAATATAATGTCAGGAGAGGGTAGACCAGGGTAATACAATGACAGGAGAGGGTAGACCAGGGTAATATAATGAGAGGAGAGGGTAGACCAGGGTAATATAATGACAGGAGAGGGTAGACCAGGGTAATATAATGTCAGGAGAGGGTAGACCAGGGTAATATAATGACAGGAGAGGGTAGACCAGGGTAATATATTGTAAGGAGAGGGTAGACCAGGGTAATATATTGTAAGGAGAGGGTAGACCAGGTAGACCAGGGTAATATAATGTCAGGAGAGGGTAGACCAGGGTAATATAATGTCAGGAGAGGGTAGACCAGGGTAATACAATGACAGGAGAGGGTAGACCAGGATAATATAATGTCAGGAGAGGGTGAGACCAGGGTAATATAATGTCAGGAGAGGGTGAGACCAGGGTTATATAATGACAGGAGAGGGTAGACCAGGGTAATTTAATGACAGGAGAGGGTAGACTAGGGTAATATATTGTAAGGAGAGGGTGCTCCAGGGTAAAATATTACAGGAGAGGGTAGACCAGGGTAATATAATGACAGGAGAGGGTAGACCAGGGTAATATAATGACAGGAGAGGGTAGACTAGGGTAATATATTGTAAGGAGAGGGTAGACCAGGGTAAAATATTACAGGAGAGGGTAGACCAGGGTAATATATGACAGGAGAGGGTAGACCAGGGTAATAGAATGACAGGAGAGGGTAGACCAGGGTAATAGAATGACAGGAGAGGGTAGACCAGGGTAATAGAATGACAGGAGAGGTAGACCAGGGTAATATAATGACAGGAGAGGGTAGTCCAGGGTTATATAATGACAGGAGAGGGTAGACCAGGGTAATATAATGACAGGAGAGGGTAGACCAGGGTAGTATAATGACAGGAGAGGGTAGACCTGGGTAATATAATGACAGGAGAGGGTAAACCAGGGTAATATAATGACAGGAGAGGGTAGACCAGGGTAATATATTGTAAGGAGAGGGTGCACCAGGGTAAAATATTACAGGAGAGGGTAGACCAGGGTAATATAATGACAGGAGAGGCTAGACCAGGGTAATATAATGACAGGAGATGCTAGACCAGGGTAATATAATGACAGGAGAGGGTAGACCAGGTTAGTATAATGACAGGAGAGGGTAGACCAGAGTAATATAATGACAGGAGAGGGTAGACCAGGGTAATATAATGACAGGAGAGGGTAGACCAAGGCAATATAATGACAGGAGAGGGTAGACCAGGGTAATATATTGTAAGGAGAGGGTAGACCAGGGTAATATGTTGTAAGGAGAGGGTGCACCAGGGTAAAATATTACAGGAGAGGGTAGACCAGGATAATATAATGACAGGAGAGGGTAGACCAGGGTAATATAATGACAGGAGAGGGTAGACTAGGGTAATATATTGTAAGGAGAGGGTAGACCAGGGTAAAATATTACAGGAGAGGGTAGACCAGGGTAATACAATGACATGAGAGGGTAGACCAGGGTAATATAATGTCAGAAGAGGGTAGACCAGGGTAATATAATGTCAGGAGAGGGTAGACCAGGGTAATATAATGACAGGAGAGGGTAGACCAGGGTAATATATTGTAAGGAGAGGGTGCACCAGGGTAAAATATTACAGGAGAGGGTAGACCAGGGTAATATCATGACAGGAGAGGGTAGACCAGGGTAATATAATGACAGGAGAGGGTAGACTAGGGTAATATATCGTAAGGAAAGGGTAGACCAGGGTAAAATATTACAGGAGAGGGTAGACCAGGGTAATATATGACAGGAGAGGGTAGACCAGGGTAGTATAATGACAGGAGAGGGTAGACCAGGGTAATATAATGACAGGAGAGGGTAGACCAGGGTAATATAACGACAGGAGAGGGTAGACCAGGGTAATATATTGTAAGAAGAGGGTAGACCAGGGTAATATATTACGGGAGAGGGTAGACCAGGGTAATATATTGACAGGAGAGGGTAGACAAGGGTAATATAATGACAGGAGAGGGTAGACCAGGGTAATATAATGACAGGAGAGGGTATACCAGGGTAATATAATGGCAGGAGAGGGTAGACCAGGGTAATATAATGACAGCAGATGCTAAACCCAGGGTATTATAATGACAGGAGAGGGTAGACCAGGGTAGTATAATGACAGGAGAGGGTAGACCAGGGTAATAGAATGACAGGAGAGGGTAGACCAGGGTAATAGAATGACAGGAGAGGTAGACCAGGGTAATATAATGACAGGAGAGGGTAGTCCAGGGTAATACAATGACAGGAGAGGGTAGACCAGGGTAATATAATGACAGGAGAGGGTAGACCAGGGTAGTATAATGACAGGAGAGGGTAGACCAGGTTAATATAATGACAGGAGAGGGTAGACCAGGGTAATATAATGACAGGAGAGGGTAGACCAGGGTAATATATTGTAAGGAGAGGGTGCACCAGGGTAAAATATTACAGGAGATGCTAGACCAGGGTAATATAATGACAGGAGAGGGTAGACCAGGGTAGTATAATGACAGGAGAGGGTAGACCAGGGTAATATAATGACAGGAGAGGGTAGACCAGGGTAATATATTGTAAGGAGAGGGTAGACCAGGGTAATATGTTGTAAGGAGAGGGTGCACCAGGGTAAAATATTACAGGAGAGGGTAGACCAGGGTAATATAATGACAGGAGAGGGTAGGCCAGGGTAATATAATGACAGGAGAGGGTAGACTAGGGTAATATATTGTAAGGAGAGGGTAGACCAGGGTAAAATATTACAGGAGAGGGTAGACCAGGGTAATACAATGACAGGAGAGGGTAGACCAGGGTAATATAATGTCAGAAGAGGGTAGACCAGGGTAATATAATGTCAGGAGAGGGTAGACCAGGGTAATATAATGACAGGAGAGGGTAGACCAGGGTAATATAATGACAGGAGAGGGTAGACCAGGGTAATATATTGTAAGGAGAGGGTGCACCAGGGTAAAATATTACAGGAGAGGGTAGACCATGGTAATATAATGACAGGAGAGGGTAGACCAGGGTAATATAATGACAGGATTGGGTAGACTAGGGTAATATATTGTAAGGAGAGGGTAGACCAGGGTAAAATATTACAGGAGAGGGTAGACCAGGGTAATATATGACAGGAGAGGGTAGACCAGGGTAATAGAATGACAGGAGAGGGTAGACCAGGGTAATATAATGACAGGAGAGGGTAGACCAGGGTAATAGAATGACAGGAGAGGTAGACCAGGGTAATATAATGACAGGAGAGGGTAGTCCAGGGTAATATAATGACAGTAGAGGGTAGACCAGGGTAATATAATGACAGGAGAGGGTAGACCAGGGTAGTATAATGACAGGAGAGGGTAGACCAGGGTAATATAATGACAGGAGAGGGTAGACCAGTGTAATATAATGACAGGAGAGAGTAGACCAGGGTAATATATTGTAAGAAGAGGGTAGACCAGGGTAATATATTACAGGAGAGGGTAGACCAGGGTAATATAATGACAGGAGAGGGTAGACAAGGGTAATATAATGACAGGAGAGGGTAGACCAAGGCAATATAATGACAGGAGAGGGTAGAGCAGGGTAATATATTGTAAGGAGAGGGTAGACCAGGGTAATATAATGACAGGAGAGGGTAGACAAGGGTAATATATTGTAAGGAGAGGGTAGACCAGGGTAATATATTGTAAGGAGAGGGTAGACCAGGGTAATATAATGACAGGAGAGAGTAGAGGGTAGACCAAGGCAATATAATGACAGGAGAGGGTAGTCCAGGGTAATATAATGACAGGAGAGGGTAGACCAGGGTAATATAATGACAGGAGAGGGTAGACCAAGGCAATATAATGACAGGAGAGGGTAGACCAGGGTAATATATTGTAAGGAGAGGGTAGACCAGGGTAATATATTGTAAGGAGAGGTTGCACCAGGGTAAAATATTACAGGAGAGGGTAGACCAGGGTAATATAATGACAGGAGAGGGTAGACAAGGGTAATATATTGTAAGGAGAGGGTAGACCAGGGTAAAATATTACAGGAGAGTGTAGACCAGGGTAATATATTGTAAGGAAAGGGTAGACCAGGGTAATATAATGTCAGGAGAGGATAGACCAGGGTAATATAATGTCAGGAGAGGGTAGAACAGGGTAATATAATGTCAGGAGTGGGTAGACCAGGGTAATATAACGACAGGAGAGGGTATACCAGGGTAATATAATGGCAGGAGAGGGTAGACCAGGGTAAAATAATGGGTAGGAGAGGGTAGACCAGGGTAAAATAATGACAGGAGAGGGTAGACCAGGGTAATATAATGACAGGAGAGGGTAGACCAGGGTAATATATTGACAGGAACGGGTAGACCAGGGTAATAGAATGGCAGGAGAGGGTAGACCAGGGTAATATAATGACAGGAGAGGGTAGACCAGGGTAATATATAACAGAAGAGGGTAGACCAGGGTAATATAATGACAGGAGAGGGTAGACCAGGGTAATATATTGTAAGGAGAGGGTAGGCCAGGGTAATATATTGTAAGGAGAGGGTAGACCAGGGTAAAATATTACAGGAGAGGGTAGACCAGGGTAAAATATTACAGGAGTGGGTAGACCAGGGTAATATAATGACAGGAGAGGTTAGACCAGGGTAATATAATGACAGGAGAGGGTAGACCAGGGTAATATATTGTAAGGAGAGGGTAGACTAGGGTAATATATTGTAAGGAGAGTGTATACCAGGGTAAAATATTACAGGAGAGGGTAGACCAGGGTAATATAATGACAGGAGAGGGTAGACCAGGGTATTATAATGTCAGAAGAGGGTAGACCAGGGTAATATAATGTCAGGAGAGGGTAGACCAGGGTAATATAATGACAGGAGAGGGTAGACCAGGGTAATATATGACATTAGAGGGTAGACCAGGGTAATAGAATGACAGGAGAGGGTAGACCAGGGTAATAGAATGACAGGAGAGGTAGACCAAGGCAATATAATGACAGGAGAGGGTAGTCCAGGGTAATATAATGACAGGAGAGGGTAGACCATGGTAATATAATGACAGGAGAATGTAGACCAAGGCAATATAATGACAGGAGAGGGTAGACCAGGGTAATATATTGTAAGGAGAGGGTAGACCAGGGTAATATATTGTAAGGAGAGGGTGCACCAGGGTAAAATATTGCAGGAGAGGGTAGACCAGGGTAATATAATGACAGGAGAGGGTAGAAAAGGGTAATATATTGTAAGGAGAGGGTAGACCAGGGTAAAATATTACAGGAGAGTGTAGACCAGGGTAATATATTGTAAGGAGAGGGTAGACCAGGGTAATATAATGTCAGGAGAGGATAGACCAGGGTAATATAATGTCAGGAAAGGGTAGACCAGGGTAATATAATGTCAGGAGTGGGTAGACCAGGGTAATATAACGGCAGGAGAGGGTATACCAGGGTAATATAATGGCAGGAGAGGGTAGACCAGGGTAAAATAATGGCAGGAGAGGGTAGACCAGGGTAAAATAATGACAGGAGAGGGTAGACCAGGGTAATATAATGACAGGAGAGGGTAGACCAGGGTAATATATTGACAGGAACGGGTAGACCAGGGTAATAGAATGGCAGGAGAGGGTAGACCAGGGTAATATAATGACAGGAGAGGGTAGACCAGGGTAATATATAACAGAAGAGGGTAGACCAGGGTAATATAATGACAGGAGAGGGTAGACCAGGGTAATATAATGACAGGAGAGGGTAGACCAGGGTAATATATTGTAAGGAGAGGGTAGGCCAGGGTAAGATATTGTAAGGAGAGGGTAGACCAGGGTAAAATATTACAGGAGAGGGTAGACCAGGGTAATATAATGACAGGAGAGGGTAGACCAGGGTAATATAATGACAGGAGAGGGTAGCCCAGGGTAATATATTGTAAGGAGAGGGTAGACCAGGGTAATACAAGGACAGGAGAGGGTAGACCAGGGTAATATAATGTCAGAAGAGGGTAGACCAGGGTAATACAATGACAGGAGAGGGTAGACCAGGGTAATATAAAGTCAGAAGAGGGTAGACCAGGGTAATATAATGACAGGAGAGGGTAGACCAGGGTAATATAATGACAGGAGAGGGTAGACCAGGGTAATATATGACAGGAGAGGGTAGACCAGGGTAATATATTGTAAGGAGAGGGTAGACCAGGGTAATATATTGTAAGGAGAGGGTGCACCAGGGTAAAATATTACAGGAGAGGGTAGACCAGGGTAATATAATGAAAGGAGAGGTTAGACCAGGGTAATATAATGACAGGAGAGGGTAGACCAAGGCAATATAATGACAGGAGAGCGTAGACCAGGGTAATATATTGTATGGAGAGGGTGCACCAGGGTAAAATATTACAGGAGAGGGTAGACCAGGGTAATATAATGACAGGAGAGGGTATACCAGGGTAATATAATGGCAGGAGAGGGTAGACCAGGGTAAAATAATGACAGGAGAGGGTAGACCAGGGTAATATATTGACAGGAACGGGTAGACCAGGGTAATATATTGTAAGGAGAGGGTAGACCAGGGTAAAATATTACAGGAGAGGGTAGACCAGGGTAATATATTGTAAGGAGAGGGTGCACCAGGGTAACATATTACAGGACAGGGTAGACCAGGGTAATATAATGACAGGAGAGGGTAGACCAGGGTAATATAATGACAGGAGAGGGTAGACAAGGGTAATATAATGACAGGAGAGGGTAGACAAGGGTAATATAATGACAGGAGAGGGTAGACAAGGGTAAAATATTACAGGAGAGGGTAGACCAGGGTAATATATTGTAAGGAGAGGGTAGACCAGGGTAATATAATGTCAGGAGAGGGTGAACCAGGGTAATATAATGTCAGGAGAGGGTAGACCAGGGTAATACAATGACAGGAGAGGGTAGACCAGGGTAATATAATGTCAGAAGAGGGTAGACCAGGGTAATATAATGTCAGGATTGGGTAGACCAGGGTAATATAACGACAGGAGAGGGTATACCAGGGTAATATAATGGCAGGAGAGGGTAGACCAGGGTAAAATAATGACAGGAGAGGGTAGACCAGGGTAATATATTGACAGGAACGGGTAGACCAGGGTAATAGAATGTCAGGAGAGGGTAGACCAAGGCAATATAATGACAGGAGAGGGTATACCAGGGTAATATATTGTAAGGAGAGGGTAGGCCAGGGTAATATATTGTAAGGAGAGGGTAGACCAGGGTAAAATATTACAGGAGAGGGTAGACCAGGGTAATATATTGTAAGGAGAGGGTAGACCAGGGTAATATAATGTCAGGAGAGGGTAGACCAGGGTAATACAATGACAGGAGAGGGTAGACCAGGGTAATATAATGTCAGAAGAGGGTAGACCAGGGTAATATAATGTCAGGACTGGGTAGACCAGGGTAATATAACGACAGGAGAGTGTATACCAGGGTAATATAATGGCAGGAGAGGGTAGACCAGGGTAAAATAATGGCAGGAGAAGGGAGACCAGGGTAAAATAATGACAGGAGAGGGTAGACCAGGGTAATATAATGACAGGAGAGGGTAGACCAGGGTAATATATTGACATGAACGGGTAGACCAGGGTAATAGAATGGCAGGAGAGGGTAGACCAGGGTAATATAATGACAGGAGAGGGTAGACCAGGGTAATATATAAACGAAGAGGGTAGACCAGGGTAATATAATGACAGGAGAGGGTAGACAAAGGCAATATAATGACAGGAGAGGGTAGACCAGGGTAATATATAACAGAAGAGGGTAGACCAGGGTAATATAATGACAGGAGAGGGTAGACCAGGGTAATATAATGACAGGAGAGGGTAGACCAGGGTAATATATTGTAAGGAGAGGGTAGGCCAGGGTAAGATATTGTAAGGAGAGGGTAGACCAGGGTAAAATATTACAGGAGAGGGTAGACCAGGGTAATATAATGACAGGAGAGGGTAGACCAGGGTAATATAATGACAGGAGAGGGTAGCCCAGGGTAATATATTGTAAGGAGAGGGTAGACCAGGGTAATACAAGGACAGGAGAGGGTAGACCAGGGTAATATAATGTCAGAAGAGGGTAGACCAGGGTAATACAATGACAGGAGAGGGTAGACCAGGGTAATATAAAGTCAGAAGAGGGTAGACCAGGGTAATATAATGACAGGAGAGGGTAGACCAGGGTAATATAATGACAGGAGAGGGTAGACCAGGGTAATATATGACAGGAGAGGGTAGACCAGGGTAATATATTGTAAGGAGAGGGTAGACCAGGGTAATATATTGTAAGGAGAGGGTGCACCAGGGTAAAATATTACAGGAGAGGGTAGACCAGGGTAATATAATGAAAGGAGAGGTTAGACCAGGGTAATATAATGACAGGAGAGGGTAGGCCAAGGCAATATAATGACAGGAGAGCGTAGACCAGGGTAATATATTGTATGGAGAGGGTGCACCAGGGTAAAATATTACAGGAGAGGGTAGACCAGGGTAATATAATGACAGGAGAGGGTATACCAGGGTAATATAATGGCAGGAGAGGGTAGACCAGGGTAAAATAATGACAGGAGAGGGTAGACCAGGGTAATATATTGACAGGAACGGGTAGACCAGGGTAATATATTGTAAGGAGAGGGTAGACCAGGGTAAAATATTACAGGAGAGGGTAGACCAGGGTAATATATTGTAAGGAGAGGGTGCACCAGGGTAACATATTACAGGACAGGGTAGACCAGGGTAATATAATGACAGGAGAGGGTAGACCAGGGTAATATAATGACAGGAGAGGGTAGACAAGGGTAATATAATGACAGGAGAGGGTAGACAAGGGTAATATAATGACAGGAGAGGGTAGACAAGGGTAAAATATTACAGGAGAGGGTAGACCAGGGTAATATATTGTAAGGAGAGGGTAGACCAGGGTAATATAATGTCAGGAGAGGGTGAACCAGGGTAATATAATGTCAGGAGAGGGTAGACCAGGGTAATACAATGACAGGAGAGGGTAGACCAGGGTAATATAATGTCAGAAGAGGGTAGACCAGGGTAATATAATGTCAGGATTGGGTAGACCAGGGTAATATAACGACAGGAGAGGGTATACCAGGGTAATATAATGGCAGGAGAGGGTAGACCAGGGTAAAATAATGACAGGAGAGGGTAGACCAGGGTAATATATTGACAGGAACGGGTAGACCAGGGTAATAGAATGTCAGGAGAGGGTAGACCAAGGCAATATAATGACAGGAGAGGGTATACCAGGGTAATATATTCTAAGGAGAGGGTAGGCCAGGGTAATATATTGTAAGGAGAGGGTAGACCAGGGTAAAATATTACAGGAGAGGGTAGACCAGGGTAATATATTGTAAGGAGAGGGTAGACCAGGGTAATATAATGTCAGGAGAGGGTAGACCAGGGTAATACAATGACAGGAGAGGGTAGACCAGGGTAATATAATGTCAGAAGAGGGTAGACCAGGGTAATATAATGTCAGGAGTGGGTAGACCAGGGTAATATAACGACAGGAGAGTGTATACCAGGGTAATATAATGGCAGGAGAGGGTAGACCAGGGTAAAATAATGGCAGGAGAAGGGAGACCAGGGTAAAATAATGACAGGAGAGGGTAGACCAGGGTAATATAATGACAGGAGAGGGTAGACCAGGGTAATATATTGACATGAACGGGTAGACCAGGGTAATAGAATGGCAGGAGAGGGTAGACCAGGGTAATATAATGACAGGAGAGGGTAGACCAGGGTAATATATAAACGAAGAGGGTAGACCAGGGTAATATAATGACAGGAGAGGGTAGACAAAGGCAATATAATGACAGGAGAGGGTAGACCAGGGTAATATATTGTAAGGAGAGGGTAGGCCAGGGTAATATATTGTAAGGAGAGCGTAGACCAGGGTAAAATATTACAGGAGAGGGTAGACCAGGGTAATATATTACAGGAGAGGGTAGACCAGGGTAATATAATGACAGGAGAGGGTAGACCAGGGTAATATAATGACAGGAGAGGGTAGACCAGGGCAATAAAATGACAGGAGAGGGTAGACCAGGGTAATATATGACATTAGAGGGTAGACCAGGGTAATAGAATGACAGGAGAGGGTAGACCAGGGTAATAGAATGACAGGAGAGGTAGACCAGGGTAATATAATGACAGGAGAGGGAAGACCAGGGTAATATAATGACAGGAGAGGGTAGACCAGGGTAATATAATGACAGGAGAGGGTAGACCAAGGCAATATAATGACAGGAGAGGGTAGTCCAGGGTAATATAATGACAGGAGAGGGTAGACCAGGGTAATATAATGACAGGAGAAGGTAGACCAAGGCAATATAATGACAGGAGAGGGTAGACCAGGGTAATATATTGTAAGGAGAGGGTAGACCAGGGTAATATATTGTAACGAGAGGGTGCACCAGGGTAAAATATTGCAGGAGAGGGTAGACCAGGGTAATATAATGACAGGAGAGGGTAGACAAGGGTAATATATTGTAAGGAGAGGGTAGACCAGGGTAAAATATTACAGGAGAGTGTAGACCAGGGTAATATATTGTAAGGAGAGGGTAGACCAGGGTAATATAATGTCAGGAGAGGATAGACCAGGGTAATATAATGTCAGGAAAGGGTAGACCAGGGTAATATAATGTCAGGAGTGGGTAGACCAGGGTAATATAACGGCAGGAGAGGGTATACCAGGGTAATATAATGGCAGGAGAGGGTAGACCAGGGTAAAATAATGGCAGGAGAGGGTAGACCAGGGTAAAATAATGACAGGAGAGGGTAGACCAGGGTAATATAATGACAGGAGAGGGTAGACCAGGGTAATATATTGACAGGAACGGGTAGACCAGGGTAATAGAATGGCAGGAGAGGGTAGACCAGGGTAATATAATGACAGGAGAGGGTAGACCAGGGTAATATATAACAGAAGAGGGTAGACCAGGGTAATATAATGACAGGGGAGGGTAGACCAGGGTAATATAATGACAGGAGAGGGTAGACCAGGGTAATATATTGTAAGGAGAGGGTAGGCCAGGGTAAGATATTGTAAGGAGAGGGTAGACCAGGGTAAAATATTACAGGAGAGGGTAGACCAGGGTAATATAATGACAGGAGAGGGTAGACCAGGGTAATATAATGACAGGAGAGGGTAGCCCAGGGTAATATAGTGTAAGGAGAGGGTAGACCAGGGTAATACAATGACAGGAGAGGGTAGACCAGGGTAATATAATGTCAGAAGAGGGTAGACCAGGGTAATACAATGACAGGAGAGGGTAGACCAGGGTAATATAAAGTCAGAAGAGGGTAGACCAGGGTAATATAATGACAGGAGAGGGTAGACCAGGGTAATATAATGACAAGAGAGGGTAGACCAGGGTAATATATGACAGGAGAGGGTAGACCAGGGTAATATATTGTAAGGAGAGGGTAGACCAGGGTAATATATTGTAAGGAGAGGGTGCACCAGGGTAAAATATTACAGGAGAGGGTAGACCAGGGTAATATAATGAAAGGAGAGGTTAGACCAGGGTAATATAATGACAGGAGAGGGTAGACCAAGGCAATATAATGACAGGAGAGCGTAGACCAGGGTAATATATTGTATGGAGAGGGTGCACCAGGGTAAAATATTACAGGAGAGGGTAGACCAGGGTAATATAATGACAGGAGAGGGTATACCAGGGTAATATAATGGCAGGAGAGGGTAGACCAGGGTAAAATAATGACAGGAGAGGGTAGACCAGGGTAATATATTGACAGGAACGGGTAGACCAGGGTAATATATTGTAAGGAGAGGGTAGACCAGGGTAAAATATTACAGGAGAGGGTAGACCAGGGTAATATATTGTAAGGAGAGGGTGCACCAGGGTAACATATTACAGGAGAGGGTAGACCAGGGTAATATAATGACAGGAGAGGGTAGACCAGGGTAATATAATGACAGGAGAGGGTAGACAAGGGTAATATAATGACAGGAGAGGGTAGACAAGGGTAATATAATGACAGGAGAGGGTAGACAAGGGTAAAATATTACAGGAGAGGGTAGACCAGGGTAATATATTGTAAGGAGAGGGTAGACCAGGGTAATATAATGTCAGGAGAGGGTAGACCAGGGTAATATAATGTCAGGAGAGGGTAGACCAGGGTAATACAATGACAGGAGAGGGTAGACCAGGGTAATATAATGTCAGAAGAGGGTAGACCAGGGTAATATAATGTCAGGATTGGGTAGACCAGGGTAATATAACGACAGGAGAGGGTATACCAGGGTAATATAATGACAGGAGAGGGTAGACCAGGGCAATATAATGACAGGAGAGGGTAGACCAGGGTAATATATGACATTAGA